>NW_024061309.1:0-340000 GCF_016432855.1 Salvelinus namaycush | reverse complement strand
TAAAAGTTATTAAAAAATGAATTACCAAAGTTACGATATGTTGCCATAGATTTTCTGTTAATTGCCAAAATTACTGAAGATTACGGTAACTTTGGTAAATTACCGCCGATAGCTTTGAAACCCTAACCGTGATATAAAATACTTGAGTCCATCGACTGAGTAAAGGAGAGAGAGAGAAACTGTAAAGGTAGAACAGCAGAAATCTAAGAGATTTAACTGACAAGACATTCTCTGTTGTCCATAGAAATGGCGCTCATCACCACCAACCCCTACGACTTCCCCATGTGCAGCCAGGGCCAGATCACTGTGGCCAGCATCAACGACAAGGAAGAGCTGGATGCCACAGACGTGAGTCAAACAAAGGGTTCATCATATTCTAGATATGGAATGGGTAGGACCACCGTACACACTGAATGCACTGTGCAATTCCAACTTGGTGGCAGCTGGGAATTTTCATGTATTTTTTTGTATTTTATTCTAAATGCCTTGAGTTAGTTAGGCATGTGCCTCAAGGAACTCTTCATGCCTTCACACTTCACCTTGAGGCCCATACTGTACATGTAAGACATCCACAAGAGAGTGTCACTAAGTCCCTGTGGAACTGTGTAAAATGTATGTTGTGCTGTCATCTACCAGTGTTGGTCAACTGTAATCACGTGGATCTGAGAAGCCAGTCAAATGGATCCATCCCATTTGTTCTGCTGACAGAACAGAACTGTAGTGTACTGTATGTGAGATAACTACCGTTCAGTTCATCACTGTTGTACTTCCTGTCTAATGCCAGGATGCCATTACAGTCCTGGGCTTCAGTAATGATGAAAAGATGAGCATCTACAAGCTGACAGGAGCTGTACTGCACCATGGCAACTTGAAATTCAAGCAGAAGCAGCGTGAGGAGCAGGCCGAGCCAGACGGCACAGAGGGTGAGTCCACTCATACAATATGTAAACATTAGTCCCATTCCCAGTCCCACTCATAGATATACAATATGTAAACATTACTCCCATTCCCAGTCCCAAACATAGATATACAATATGTAAACATTAGTCCCATTCCCAGTCCCACTAATAGATATACAATATGTAAACATTAGTCCCATTCCCAGTCCCACTCATAGATATACAATATGTAAACATTAGTCCCATTCCCAGTCCCACTCATAGATATACAATATGTAAACATTAGTCCCATTCCCAGTCCCAAACATAGATATACAATATGTAAACATTAGCCCCATTCCCAGTCCCACTCATAGATATACAATATGTAAAGCATTAGTCCCATTCCCAGTCCCACTCATAGATATACAATATGTAGACATTAGTCCCATTCCCAGTCCCACTCATAGATATACAATATGTAAACATTAGTCCCATTCCCAGTCCCACTCATAGATATACAATATGTAAACATTACTCCCATTCCCAGTCCCAAACATAGATATACAATATGTAAACATTAGTCCCATTCCCAGTCCCACTAATAGATATACAATATGTAAACATTAGTCCCATTCCCAGTCCCACTCATAGATATACAATATGTAAACATTAGTCCCATTCCCAGTCCCACTCATAGATATACAATATGTAAACATTAGTCCCATTCCCAGTCCCAAACATAGATATACAATATGTAAACATTAGCCCCATTCCCAGTCCCACTCATAGATATACAATATGTAAAGCATTAGTCCCATTCCCAGTCCCACTCATAGATATACAATATGTAGACATTAGTCCCATTCCCAGTCCCACTCATAGATATACAATATGTAAACATTAGTCCCATTCCCAGTCCCACTAATAGATATACAATATGTAAACATTAGTCCCATTCCCAGTCCCACTCATAGATATACAATATGTAAACATTAGTCCCAGTCCCAGTCCCACTCATAGATATACAATATGTAAACATTAGTCCCATTCCCAGTCCCAAACATAGATATACAATATGTAAACATTAGCCCCATTCCAGGCCCACTCATAGATGTACGACACGTAAGACAGACAGAGCCTCATCAAAGTCCAGCAGGAGATAATTTATGGAGACCAAATTCCAACCTCCAGAAATGCTTTAAACTGATGGATGTGGGTTCATATCAAAACGTAGCCCCCAAAACAACTTGTCCGAAACCTTTTGTCAGTGTGACATCAGAAACAAGTGATCTTGTGTTTCTGAGTCTGTTGATGTTGGTTCTCTCTCCAGTGGCTGATAAAATCGGCTACCTGCTGGGCCTGAACTCAGCTGAGATGCTGAAGGCTCTGTGCTACCCCAGAGTGAAGGTCGGCAACGAGTATGTGACCAAGGGACAGACTGTGCCTCAGGTAAGGCGGCCAAACACAGCTTCTACCATCTTCTGAGCACCATACATCTTTTGGTGATGAGTGCATTGCTTGTTTTGAAGAGTGATGTTGTTTTCCCCAAAGCTCTTTTCACCTCATCACTTGACATGGTCAACATCTCATGTATTCATTAGAGGTATTATCATTGCAGGTTAATAACTCAGTCTCGGCTCTGGCAAAGTCCATCTACGAGAGGATGTTCTTGTGGATGGTCATCCGTATCAACGAGATGTTGGACACCAAGAATCCAAGGCAGTTCTATATCGGTGTGCTCGACATTGCCGGGTTTGAGATCTTTGATGTGAGTCTGAGACCAGAACAAGACAATGAGTTGTGATTGAGAGGGATTACAGCCTTGTATGATGATGAAATGATCCCTTCTGAAATTCCATCAACAGTACAACAGCATGGAGCAGCTGTGCATCAACTTCACCAATGAGAAACTGCAACAGTTTTTCAACCACACCATGTTCGTCCTGGAACAAGAGGAGTACAAGAAGGAGGGAATCGTCTGGGCCTTCATTGACTTCGGCATGGACTTGGCTGCCTGCATTGAGCTTATTGAGAAGGTAAACTGTCTGTCAAGATTATAATGGACCTCAACAGCAAAGCTCAAATGGAGTGATGTGTGAGATATTATCACATGGTACAACGTATCTAACTGTTGAGAACTCAAAATGTTTTCTATTATGGGCCCCTAAATGAAGATACTCTGATAATAGCATGTTTGCTGAAAGAATAAATGTGATCCTAAATGTAAATATCCCTAATTTGATATACATCTCTTTTCATAAAGCCATTGGGCATCTTCTCCATCCTTGAAGAGGAGTGCATGTTCCCCAAGTCTTCAGACACTACCTTCAAGGACAAGCTGTACGCCCAGCATCTTGGCAAAAACAAGGCGTTTGAGAAGCCCAAGCCAGCCAAAGGCAAGGCAGAGGCCCACTTCTCCCTGGTTCACTACGCCGGCACTGTGGACTACAACATCACTGGCTGGCTGGAGAAGAACAAGGACCCCCTGAACGACTCAGTTCTTCAGCTGTACGGGAAGTCCTCAGTCAAACTGATGGGGACCCTGTACATCGCTGCCCCACCTGAGGGTAAGACTAGCAGCACATCAAAAGATTTAATGAAGAACTAGTTACAAATCAGTCCCATTTTCTTTAAAGGGTCAATCTGCAGTTGCTACATCCATTTGTGGACTTATTAAGATATGTACCCATTCATTCTTGAAGAACATCAGCTTAGTTCAACCGCCGTACCCCATCAGAACCCAAATTTGAGCTTGTTTTACTCCAATGTTTGTAATCAAAGTAAAGGGAAACAAGATGGTCAGTCCTTTAATACATGGCTCTGTCTATACATTTGAGTGGTTACATTTCTCCAGCCCCGTCTCTCATGTTTTTATTGAAACAGGGGCAGGGAGCATGCTTTGTTATTGTTTCAACTGCTGATTGCTGCTTTAAATGTATCACAATTTCTCTGGGTGATTTACTGGGTTAATTTACTCATACAATAGGTGTTATTTTACACAATCTCATTGGCAGCATTTGTATTAAGATCTGTGTTAAGTTAACCTGAGATTCTCTCATTTATATTGAACTTTTCTCCATTACAACAGATACAACCAAGAAAGGAGGCAAGAAGAAGGGTGGTTCCATGCAGACTGTGTCCTCCCAGTTCAGGGTGAGCTTTTAAAATGGGGATATTCAGTCCTTCAAAAGGCGTAGTGATTATCAGAAATTATTTCTGAGAACATGGTTTGTAACCCTCTTACAGGAGAACTTGGGCAAGCTGATGACCAACTTGAGGAGCACTCATCCTCACTTTGTACGCTGCCTGATCCCCAACGAGTCAAAGACTCCAGGTACAATAAACATTGAGTTAAATATGACATCTTATCAATACAATATTAGTAACCTTAACGAACCAATATTCAACCTGTTTATGAGTATTTAAATTAAATTAAATCAAATCAAAAAATCAAATCAAATCAAATTTATTTATATAGCCCTTCGTACATCAGCTGATATCTCAAAGTGCTGTACAGAAACCCAGCCTAAAACCCCAAACAGCAAGCAATGCAGGTGTAGAAGCACGGTGGCTTGGAAAAACTCCCTAGAAAGGCCAAAACCTAGGAAGAAACCTAGAGAGGAACCAGGCTATGAGGGGTGGCCAGTCCTCTTCTGGCTGTGCCGGGTGGAGATTATAACAGAACATGGCCAAGATGTTCAAATGTTCATAAATGACCAGCATGGTCAAATAATAATAATCACAGGAGTTGTCGAGGGTGCAACAAGTCAGCACCTCAGGAGTAAATGTCAGTTGGCTTTTCATAGCCGATCATTAAGAGTATCTCTACCGCTCCTGCGGTCTCTAGAGAGTTGAAAATAGCAGGTCTGGGACAGGTAGCACATCCGGTGAACAGGTCAGAGATCCATAGCCGCAGGCAGAACAGTTGAAACTGGAGCAGCAGCACGGCCAGGTGGACTGGGGACAACAAGGAGTCATCATGCCAGGTAGTCCTGACGCATGGTCCTTGGGCTCAGGTCCTCCGAGAGAGAGAGAAAGAAAGAGAGAAAGAGAGAATTAGAGAGAGCATACTTAAATTCACACAGTACACCGGATAAGACAGGAGAAGTACTCCAGATATAACAAACTGACCCTAACCCCCCGACACATAAACTACTGCAGCATAAATACTGGAGGCTGAGACAGGAGGGGTCAGGAGACACTGTGGCCCCATCCGATGATACCCCCGGACAGGGCCAAACAGGAAGGATATAACCCCACCCACTTTGCCAAAGCACAGCCCCCACACCACTAGAGGGATATCTTCAACCACCAACTTACCATCCTGAGACAAGGCCGAGTATAGCCCACAAAGATCTCCGCCACGGCACAAACCAAGGAAGATCACGTCAGTGACTCAACCCACTCAAGTGACGCACCCCTCCTAGGGACGGCATGAAAGAGCACCAGTAAGCCAGTGACTCAGCCCCTGTAATAGGGTTAGAGGCAGAGAATCCCAGTGGAGAGAGGGGAACCGGCCAGGCAGAGACAGCAAGGGCGGTTTGTTGCTCCAGAGCCTTTCCGTTCACCTTCACACTCCTGGTCCAGACTACACTCAATCATATGACCCACTGAAGAGATAAGTCTTCAGTAAAGACTTAAAGGTTGAGACCGAGTCTGCGTCTCTCACATGGGTAGGCAGACCATTCCATAAAAATGGAGGCCTCCCGGGTGGCGCAGTGGTCTAGGGCACTGCATCGCAGTGCTAGCTGCGCCACCAGAGTCTCTGGGTTCGTGCCCAGGCTGGGCTGGGTTCGCGCCCAGGCTCTGTCGCAGCCGGCCGCAACCGGGAGGTCCGTGGGGCGACGCACAATTGGCATAGCGTCGTCCGGGTTAGGGAGGGTTTGGCCGGTAGGGATATCCTTGTCTCAGTATGTAAAAATGTAATAAAATGTATGCACTCTACTGTAAGTCGCTCTGGATAAGAGCGTCTGCTAAATGACTAAAATGTAAATGTAAAAATGAGATCTATAGGAGAAAGCCCTGCCTCCAGCTGTTTGCTTAGAAATTCTAGGGACAATTAGGAGGCCTGCGTCTTGTGACCGTAGCGTACGTGTAGGTATGTACGGCAGGACCAACTCGGAAAGATAGGTAGGAGCAAGCCCATGTAACGCTTTGTAGGTTAACAGTAAAACCTTGAAATCAGCCCTTGCCTTAACAGGAAGCCAGTGTAGGGAGGCTAGCACTGGAGTAATATGATCACATTTTTTGGTTCTAGTCAGGATTCTAGCAGCCGTATTTAGCACTAACTGAAGTTTATTTAGTGCTTTATCCGGGTAGCCGGAAAGTAGAGCATTGCAGTAGTCTAACCTAGAAGTAACAAAAGCATGGATACATTTTTCTTTATCATTTTTGGACAGAACATTTCTGATTTTTGCAATGTTACGTAGATGTAAAAAAGCTGTCCTTGAAACAGTCTTGATATGTTCGTCAAAAGAGAGATCAGGGTCCAGAGTAACGCCGAGGTCCTTCACAGTTTTATTTGAGACGACTTTACAACCATCAAGATTAATTGTCAGATTCAACAGAAGATCTCTTTGTTTCTTGGGACCTAGAACAAGCATCTCTGTTTTGTCCGAGTTTAAAAGTAGAAAGTTTTCAGCCATCCACTTCCTTATGTCTGAAACACAGTTTTTCTAGCGAGGGCAATTTTGGGGCTTCACCATGTTTCATTGAAATGTACAGCTGTGTGTCATCCGCATAGCAGTGAAAGTTAATATTATGTTTTCGAATGACATCCCCAAGAGGTAAAATATATAGTGAAAACAATAGTGGTCCTAAAGCGGAACCTTGAGGAACACCGAAATGTACAGTTGATTTGTCAGAGGATAAACCATTCACAGAGACAAACTGATATCTTTCCGACAGATAAGATCTAAACCAGGCCAGAACTTGTCCGTGTAGACCAATTTGGGTTTCCAATCTCTCCAAAAGAATGTGGTGATCGATTGTATCAAAGGCAGCACTAAGGTCTAGTAGCACGAGGACAGATGCAGAGCCTCGGTCTGACGCCATTAAAAGGTCATTTACCACCTTCACAAGTGCAGTCTCAGTGCTATGATGGGGTCTAAAACCAGACTGAAGCATTTCGTATACATTGTTTGTCTTCAGGAAGGCAGTGAGTTCCTGCGCAACAGCTTTTTCTAAAATTTTTGAGAGGAATGGAAGATTCGATATAGGCCGATTCGTTTTTTATATTTTCTGGGTCAAGGTTTGGCTTTTCAAGAGAGGCTTTATTACTGCCACTTTTAGTGAGTTTGGTACACATCCGGTGGATAGAGAGCCGTTTATTATGTTCAACATAGGAGGGCCAAGCACAGGAAGCAGCTCTTTCAGTAGTTTAGTTGGAATAGGGAGAGAATTTAAAGACTTGGTTTGTGTTTGCAGGTTTGATGGAGAACTTCCTGGTTATCCACCAGCTCAGGTGTAATGGTGTTCTGGAGGGTATTAGGATCTGCAGGAAGGGCTTCCCCAGCAGAATCATCTATGCTGACTTCAAGCAGAGGTACACACACACACACACACACACACACACACACACACACACACACACACACACACACACACACACACACACACACACACACACACACACACACACACACAGAAATATTTGCTCTGAGGGTTTTCCCAGCATCAGAATAGGCTTAACCAAACCAATTACAACTTGACATATGTTAAACATTTCTCCTGATTCAGGTACAAAGTACTGAATGCCAGCGTCATCCCCGAGGGCCAGTTCATGGACAACAAGAAGGCTTCTGAGAAGCTGCTTGGGTCCATTGATGTGAATCACGAGGACTACAAGTTTGGACACACCAAGGTCAGTCAAATACCCCCAGCAAGAGACGCCAACTAAAACACAACTTCAATGATCATTTAAACTCTAACCATTAAATGTCTCTCCAGTTGATCTATCCATCTTTTTATTATTTCTTAAAAATGTTTATAAAAAATATTATACTCAATTAATTATTTTGTGCATTATGTCAGAATGGTATGTCTGCAGTTATCTATGTTAGTGTACATTATTAATCTACAGCTATACAATAATTTACAGCTCATAAACAACAAATCCCATGGTTTGTTTGTAAGGATTACAATGTTTATGATGTTCAAATCAATCTAGTGGTTTTGTTCCTCTCTTTTGATTCACCCCTTTCTGTCTGTTACCACCTGACTGTGGTTCCATAATTGACCACGTCAACCTGTGTCAGGTGTTCTTCAAAGCCGGTCTGCTGGGTGTCCTGGAGGAGATGAGAGATGAGAAGCTGGCCTCTCTGGTCGGCATGGTCCAGGCTCTCAGCCGTGGATTCCTCATGAGGAGAGAGTTCACCAAGATGATGGAGAGGAGGTGAGGAAGAGTAGACATCTTGGCAAACTGTTCTGTCAACCACCTGTATGTAATGTATAGTGATTACATAGTGAATATGCTTTAAGTTGTTGAGAATGAGAAAGTACATGTTATAACATTCTATTAAAGTAGCAGTTTGGGATTTAGCAAGCTGTTCAATTGTTATTTAACTAAGTGATATTTACACATTCATTCTGGAATAATAAGAAATGCCTCATGATCTTAACATCACCTGTCAGTCCTTTCATCGAGAGCGCTGTATATAAGTTTAAGAGGGATTATATTTCCCTAGCCCCATTCCTCAGCTGTATGCAAACAGTGGTGGGATCCCTGTTTTGTTATTCTTCGAATCGCAGAATGTAGCTTTAAAGACGTCATCCAGTGATTTAAAAAAAAAAAAACTTTTCTAGTTAAGGACTGGCAATGCCACTCCTTGAAGTTTGTGTCTAAAAAACACTATTTTCCTCAAAACATATATTTTTACAAAACATATGTTTGTACTTTACTGTATTTATACTTGGGATATCGTTTTCCACAGGAAAAGTTAAAAAAAACACTGGAGGAGATCTTTAAGCATGTCACTCACCATGTCACTCACCATGTCACTCAACATGTCACTCAGCATGTCACTCACCATGTCACTCACCATGTCACTCAGCATGTCACTCAGCATGTCACTCAGCATGTCACTCACCATGTCACTCACCATGTCACTCAGCATTTCACTCACCATTTCACTCACCATGTCACTCACCATGTCACTCACCGTGTCACTCACTGTGTCACTCACCGTGTCACTCAGCATGTCACTCACCATGTCACTCAGCATTTCACTCACCATGTCACTCACCATGTCACTCAGCATTTCACTCACCATTTCACTCACCATGTCACTCACCATGTCACTCAGCATGTCACTCAGCATGTCACTCAGCATTTCACTCACCATGTCACTCACCATGTCACTCAGCATTTCACTCACCATGTCACTCACCATGTCACTCACCATGTCACTCTATCCTTTCTGTGGACCAGAGATTCCGTCTTCACCATCCAGTACAACATCCGTTCATTCATGAATGTGAAAACCTGGCCATGGATGAAGTTGTACTTCAAGATCAAGCCCCTGCTGCAGAGCGCTGAGACTGAGAAGGAGCTGGCCAACATGAAGGAGAACTATGAGAAGATGACGACAGACCTGGCCAAGGCTCTGGCCAAGAAGAAGGAGTTGGAGGAGAAGATGGTGGCCATGGTGCAGGAGAGGAGTGACCTGGCGCTTCAAGTCGCATCTGTGAGTGAGCAACAACCCTCATCAGAGCACATTTAGACACACAAGTACACAGACACGATCGCACACACATCAGCACGTATGAACAATACTTGAATAGGATGGCCCTGACTAGAATACAGTATATACATATGAAGTGGGTAAAACAGTGTTCCATGTCTATGTACATAGGGCAGCAGCCTCTAAGGTGACTAGAATACAGTATATACTGTACATATGAAGTGGGTAAAACAGTATATTCCCCCCAAGACTTGGGGAACATGCACTCCTCTTCAAGGATGGACCAATGTTCGATTATTAAAGTGGCCAGTGATTCCATGTCTATGTACATAGGGCAGCAGCCTCTAAGGTGCAGGGTTGAGTAACCGGGTAGTAACCGGCTAGTGATGGCTATTTAACAGTCTGATGGCCATGATATAGAAGCTTTTTTTCAGTCTCTCGGTCACAGCTTTGACACACCTGTACTGACCCCGCCTTCTGGATGATAGCGGGGTGAACAGGCGGTTGAAGTCCTTGATGATCTTTTTGGCCTGTGATATATATTTATATATGTCATGCATTTAAATTGATTTGCTCTGACTTATTTGACTAAATCAAGTCTATATTTTGATACACAAAGTGAGAACACAGGTTTTTTCTCCTGTTCTGAAACCAGGATTCAGAGAATCTGAACGATGCTGAGGAAAGGTGTGAGGGGCTCATCAAGAGCAAGATCCAGCTGGAGGCCAAACTCAAAGAGACGACTGAGAGGCTGGAGGATGAGGAGGAGATGAATGCTGAGTTGACTGCCAAGAAGAGGAAGCTGGAGGATGAGTGCTCTGAGCTGAAGAAGGACATTGATGACCTGGAGCTCACCTTGGCCAAAGTGGAGAAGGAGAAGCACGCCACCGAAAACAAGGTCTTGTAGACTGTCTAACCAAACAATAATCCAAAGAATAATCAACTCAAAACAGAAATGTAATTCAAGTCTTTTTGTGGGTACAGTAAAAATTAAGACACAAAATAGTGGAATTTCAGTTGTGGTGTTCTCCCCACAGTCATTGCATGTTCTGCTACCAACTCGTTTATGATTTCCATTCAGTACACCGACATGGAGTACAGTGCCATCTAGTGTTGAATCTATAGTACTGTACTTGTTGACACATTTCTTTAATAAATTTAACTAATTCTCCAATTTATGGTGAAGTGACCAAAGACTCATTTTGTTGTGGCTGTTTTCAGGTTAAAAACCTGACAGAGGAGATGGCGTCTATGGATGAGAGTGTTGCCAAGCTGACCAAGGAGAAGAAAGCCCTCCAAGAGGCCCACCAGCAGACACTGGACGACCTGCAGGCAGAGGAGGACAAAGTCAACACTCTGACCAAGGCCAAGACCAAGCTGGAACAGCAAGTGGACGACGTGAGTGGAGTTTTACATTATGGACATGATAGTGTGTAAGATGATATTATCTTCAGTTGTTTAGATTTGACCAACACATGTCTGTTTATATCTTGTAGCTTGAGGGTTCTCTGGAGCAAGAGAAGAAGCTCCGTATGGACCTTGAGAGATCCAAGAGAAAGCTGGAGGGAGATCTGAAACTGGCCCAGGAGTCCATAATGGACCTGGAGAATGACAAGCAGCAGTCTGATGAGAAAATCAAGAAGTAAACACAAATAAATTACTACAGTATTCCCTGCCATCTTAATCAACATAATGGTTCTTCTTGGCTCATTCTTATAATTATGAATTAGACTTTGTACGTGATTCTTACAAGAAAAGTGAATGGTAAAATATGCTCCCTTTATACTGTCTAACCAAAACAAACTTTGCAATCAACGTGTTTGTGTTTGTTAGGAAGGAGTTTGAGACCAGCCAGCTCCTCAGCAAGATAGAGGATGAGCAGTCTCTGGGAGCTCAGCTGCAGAAGAAGATCAAGGAACTCCAGGTACAGTACAGGATCTCAGCTCCAGTACAGGAAAATAACTGACACATTTATTATGGTAGCACACGTTCTTCCTGGTGGATTCTAATGGCTCAGTAAGATGGAAGATGGTGCTTCTTCCTGGTGGATTCTAATGGCTCAGTAAGATGGAAGATGGTGCTTCTTCCTGGTGGATTCTGATGGCTCAGTAAGATGGAAGATGGTGCTTCTTGCTGGTGGCTTCTGATGGATCAGTAAGATGGAAGATGGTGCTTCTTCCTGGTGGATTCTGATGGCTCAGTAAGATGGAAGATGGTGCTTCTTCCTGGTGGATTCTGATGGCTCAGTAAGATGGAAGATGGTGCTTCTTCCTGGTGGCTTCTGATGGCTCAGTAAGATGGAAGATGGTGCTTCTTCCTGGTGGATTCTGATGGCTCAGTAAGATGGAGGATGGTGCTTCTTCCTGGTGGATTCTGATGGCTCAGTAAGATGGAGGATGGTGCTTCTTCCTGGTGGATTCTGATGGCTCAGTAAGATGGAAGATGGTGCTTCTTCCTGGTGGATTCTGATGGCTCAGTAAGATGGAAGATGGTGCTTCTTCCTGGTGGATTCTGATGGCTCAGTAAGATGGAAGATGGTGCTTCTTCCTGGTGGATTCTGATGGCTCAGTAAGATGGAAGATGGTGCTTCTTTCTATGTAAAGATGTTGCTTCTTACCGTTGTTAGTTTGGATCCTGCATGGGACACTGTCTAATGGGACACTGTCTAATGGGACATTGTCTAATGAATATAGTAAATATGTTAGTGTAACTGGCTATGTATAAACACATTTATACTAAATATACAATACATACTATTATTATGTAGTGAGGTTCAATTGTTTCAACTGTATTGTAGTGTTCATCCCCCTGCTCCTACCCCCTGTTTTAGGCTCGTATTGAGGAGCTGGAGGAGGAAATTGAGGCTGAGCGTGCTGCCAGGGCCAAGGTTGAGAAGCAGAGGGCCGATCTCTCCAGGGAACTTGAGGAGATCAGCGAGAGACTGGAGGAGGCCGGAGGCGCCACTGCTGCTCAGATTGAGATGAACAAGAAGCGCGAGGCTGAGTTCCAGAAGCTGCGTCGCGATCTTGAAGAGTCCACCCTGCAGCATGAGGCCACAGCCGCCGCTCTGCGCAAGAAGCAGGCCGACAGTGTGGCTGAGCTCGGGGAGCAGATCGACAACCTGCAACGCGTCAAGCAGAAGCTGGAGAAGGAGAAGAGCGAGTACAAGATGGAGATTGATGACCTCTCCAGCAACATGGAGGCTGTCGCCAAGGCTAAGGTGAGTAGTGATGTTTTGGTCAAGCAGTGTTGAGGAGGGTCAGCTAAATTACCATTCAATAAACTGAAGTTGACAGTCCCATATGTTTCACTAACAGGGCAATCTGGAGAAGATGTGCCGTACTCTTGAGGACCAGTTGAGTGAGCTCAAGACTAAGAATGATGAGAATGCTCGCCAGGTCAACGACATCAGCGGACAGAGGGCCAGACTCCTGACAGAAAATGGTACCTTCAACAATGAACAACAAACCAATATAGTTCACCTAAGTAGTACACAATAACATGTATCGGGGGCTGTAAATTCAGTCTACATAGTTTCTGCACTACGATTCCTCAAAATACAATTTCAATCTAGAAAGAATGACTCATTAACAGGAGGTCACTCTAACCCTGCAGGTGAGTTTGGCCGCCAGCTGGAGGAGAAGGAAGGCCTGGTGTCTCAGCTGACCAGAGGCAAACAGGCCTTCACCCAGCAGGTGGAGGAGCTGAAGAGACAGATTGAGGAGGAGGTCAAGGTAAGGCACCCAAAATGGAAACCACCCACCACAGTTTAAAGCTTAATCTACACATAGACTGTTTCTACGCCACCCTCAGAGACTTCTAATATAATTTGTTTTACTCTCTCTCTCTAATTTCTCTTGTCTTTCTTTCTCTCTCTCTCAAAGGCTAAAAACGCACTGGCCCATGGTGTCCAGTCTGCCCGCCATGACTGTGATCTCCTGAGAGAGCAGTTTGAGGAGGAGCAGGAGGCCAAGGCAGAGCTGCAGCGCGGCATGTCCAAGGCCAACAGTGAGGTGGCTCAGTGGAGGACTAAGTACGAAACTGATGCCATCCAACGCACAGAGGAGCTGGAGGAGGCCAAGTGAGTTGCACACAATAGCAATAACTCAAATAAGCGGTGTGGATGGTGAGGGTGGTATGGGGATCTGAGAAAATGTTACTTCAATGTGTAGTGCAATATTTGTTTCACAACAAATGACTCACCATAACACCACCCTCTGTTGTCCAACAGGAAGAAGCTGGCCCAGCGTCTGCAGGAAGCTGAGGAGACCATTGAGGCGACCAACTCCAAGTGCGCCTCCCTGGAGAAGACCAAGCAGAGACTGCAGGGAGAGGTGGAGGACCTCATGATTGACGTTGAGAGAGCCAACGCCATGGCCGCCAACCTTGACAAGAAGCAGAGGAACTTTGACAAGGTGAACATTTATAAACCTCACTCTAGGGTGATGTTTCCTGTCTGCTATTTGATCAGATGTAGTATAATTGTAGCATATTTCTGATTCAAAACTCTCCATCAATGAGTTGTAATGAAAATCCCGTGGATTTCCCCAGGTTCTGGCAGAGTGGAAGCAGAAGTATGAGGAGGGTCAGGCTGAGCTGGAAGGAGCTCAGAAGGAGGCTCGCTCTATGAGCACTGAACTCTTCAAGATGAAGAACTCGTACGAGGAGGCTCTGGATCATCTGGAGACTCTGAAGAGAGAGAACAAGAACCTGCAACGTGAGCATTTGACAGCAGTTATTTTCGTCCGATGTTTGACCAGTGTTTGAAAATGGAATCAACTGTAATCATTATTATTATATAAAAATTACTATTTAACAATCTCAGAATGTTCATGTAAAGTTTAAAATATATTTTTTGGAACTTAAAATTGGTATTCCTTTGAACAACCCAATGAAGTCAAATTATCAAGACAGTATGAAGTGCTGTTATTGAATTTTCTGTTATTATGATTCATGATAAACTTCATTGCATTGGTGATATCTACTGAATATCTCCTGAGTCTAAACAGCTCCTGTGTTTGTGTGTGCAGAGGAGATCTCTGACCTGACTGAGCAGATCGGAGAGACTGGCAAGAGCATCCATGAGCTGGAGAAGGCCAAGAAGACCGTGGAGACAGAGAAGTCTGAGATCCAGACCGCTCTGGAGGAGGCGGAGGTACAAACTACAGCTGTTTCATAGGAAAAGCAGTGTTACACTAGCCAATGCCAGCTACAATCCAATGTTCCCTTTATCTGTGTTTATTGTAGTCATATATTCAGTTTGTAATTATTTGTGTTAAACAATTTGTCTGACTGCTTCTCCTTGTCCAGGGCACACTGGAGCACGAGGAATCCAAGATTCTGCGTGTGCAACTGGAGCTGAACCAGATCAAGGGTGAGGTGGACAGGAAGATCGCTGAGAAGGACGAGGAGATGGAGCAGATCAAGAGGAACAGCCAGAGGGTGGTTGACTCCATGCAGAGCACCCTGGACTCTGAGGTCAGGAGCAGGAATGATGCCCTGAGGGTGAAGAAGAAGATGGAGGGAGACCTGAACGAGATGGAGATTCAGCTGAGCCACGCCAACAGGCAGGCCGCTGAGGCCCAGAAACAGCTGAGGAACGTCCAGGGACAGTACAAGGTAAAGGGACTGGGACATCAGGCTCAAAATCCTGAACATGGGGAGGGATGTGTTCGTGAATCAGTAGAAAATAATAGATCAGAGGAATGTACTCGAGTGGACTAATATACTGTAGGAAGGTAGGGATATTGGAGTGGACTAATATACTGTAGGAAGGTAGGGATATTGGAGTGGACTAATATACTGTAGGAAGGTAGGGATATTAGAGTGGACTAATATACTGTAGGAAGGTAGGGATATTGGAGTGGACTAATATACTGTAGGAAGGTAGGGATATTGGAGTGGACTAATATACTGTAGGAAGGTAGGGATATTGGAGTGGACTAATATACTGTAGGAAGGTAGGGATATTGGAGTGGACTAATATACTGTAGGAAGGTAGGGATATTGGAGTGGACTAATATACTGTAGGAAGGTAGGGATATTGGAGTGGACTAATATACTGTAGGAAGGTAGGGATATTGGAGTGGACTAATATACTGTAGGAAGGTAGGGATATTAGAGTGGACTAATATACTGTAGGAAGGTAGGGATATTGGAGTGGACTAATATACTGTAGGAAGGTAGGGATATTGGAGTGGACTAATATACTGTAGGAAGGTAGGGATATTAGGAGTGGACTAATATACTGTAGGAAGGTAGGGATATTGGAGTGGACTAATATACTGTAGGAAGGTAGGGATATTAGAGTGGACTAATATACTGTAGGAAGGTAGGGATATTAGAGTGGACTAATATACTGTAGGAAGGTAGGGATATTGGAGTGGACTAATATACTGTAGGAAGGTAGGGATATTGGAGTGGACTAATATACTGTAGGAAGGTAGGGATATTGGAGTGGACTAATATACTGTAGGAAGGTAGGGATATTGGAGTGGACTAATATACTGTAGGAAGGTAGGGATATTGGAGTGGACTAATATACTGTAGGAAGGTAGGGATATTAGAGTGGACTAATATACTGTAGGAAGGTAGGGATATTGGAGTGGACTAATATACTGTAGGAAGGTAGGGATATTAGAGTGGACTAATATACTGTAGGAAGGTAGGGATATTGGAGTGGACTAATATACTGTAGGAAGGTAGGGATATTGGAGTGGACTAATATACTGTAGGAAGGTAGGGATATTAGAGTGGACTAAAATACTGTAGGAAGGTAGGGATATTGGAGTGGACTAATATACTGTAGGAAGGTAGGGATATTGGAGTGGACTAAAATACTGTAGGAAGGTAGGGATATTGGAGTGGACTAATATACTGTAGGAAGGTAGGGATATTACACTCTTAGAAGTAAAGGTGCCTGGAAGAACCTTTTGGGTTGTCGCACCAGCAGAACCTTTCCAGTTGAAACCGGAACCTTTTTGTGATTGGAGCGGTTACATTTTGAACCTATTTAATAATATATTATAGAGGTGGCAGCCTATCAGATTGGAGATGTGGCTTATTGGAGGGTTATTTTTTGTCATCCGTTAGCACAAATGTCATTCCTGTATACTGCAAATTAAAATGTTTCTTGAATATTTATGCATATTGAATATTCTAATATAATCTTCTTTTTTTTAAATTGCTGATGATATAAAAATAGTAAGGTTGTAAATAGTCCAACTTTGGGATTTGCTCTTGAGGAATGAATACACCTCCACTGGCCTCATTGAAGCAACAAAACTGTCCGTGTTCAACCTTAACATGTGATGACAATACAACAGAACAGATGAACATGAATTAAATTTACTCTGTTTGGCCCCAAAACAATATATCTTAAAGCCCCTACTAAGTCTTCCTCCACTCCAGGGGTTCCTCCATGAACCCGCTGCTGCATCCAACCATTAAAGGTTTATCCAAGAACCCCTCAACTAACCAAATGTGAAAATATGAACCATTGACTAGCAATGGTTCCTTGAGGAACTCTAGGGGTTCCTTGAGGAACTCTAGGGGTTCCTTGAGGATACCCAGGATTCCTCTAGTCACCACTAATTATTAGAGTGTAGAAATGTAGGGATATTAGGAACATTTTTACCCATTAACATTTCTCTCACCGATCATATCGCCCCTACTTCCACAATTCCTAATTCATTGTGAACCCTAGGATGCCCAATTGCACCTTGATGATGCCGTCCGCGCCGCAGAGGACATGAAGGAGCAGGCAGCCATGGTGGAGCGCAGAAACGGTCTGATGGTGGCTGAAATCGAGGAGCTGAGAGTTGCTCTGGAGCAGACAGAGAGAGGACGCAAAGTTGCTGAGACTGAGCTGGTCGACGCCAGCGAGCGCGTCGGACTGCTGCACTCCCAGGTACGGGTCAAAGGCCATTTCTAATGAAACTCAACCAAGCATACCGATTACACACACATATATAATTCAACAGTGCTTAATATTGATAAACCTTTAATATTTTCGTAGTTTTATATTTATATTTTCATAATTTCAGCCTAAGTTATCTTGAGAGTCAAACAAATGGCCTTGTTTCCTCCTTCAGAACACCAGCCTTGCGAACACCAAGAAAAAGCTGGAGACTGACCTGGTTCAGGTGCAGGGAGAGGTGGACGACATCGTCCAGGAGGCCAGGAACGCAGAGGAGAAGGCCAAGAAGGCCATCACTGACGTGAGTCCTTATGATCTACTCAATTACATAAACTAGATTTGTCCCCAAAGGCCAATGGAAGCTGGGCTGGTTAAACAAAGATCTCAAAAAGGAGGTCAGATGATCTCAGAGGGACATTATGATTGGTGCCAGTTGGTGCATAAATGAAACTAACTACAATTCCAGGCGGCCATGATGGCTGAGGAGCTGAAGAAGGAGCAGGACACCAGCTCTCACCTGGAGAGGATGAAGAAGAACCTGGAGGTCACAGTCAAGGACCTGCAGCACCGCCTGGATGAGGCTGAGAATCTGGCCATGAAGGGAGGCAAGAAGCAGCTCCAGAAACTGGAGTCCAGGGTGAGTTAACAGCAGGGTGGATTAAAAGACAGATTGCTGGAAATGTATTTGATCATATAAAAATACACAGGAGCATTGTGTAATGGCTTTTTCTCTGAATCACCCACCTACATCATGAAATGTCATTGTTTTATTATAGACCTCTTTAATTAAAATCGTAAAAGTACATAGGAGCAGACAACACTTCTTGACCAGTAGAAGAACATTCCTCTGATTTACAAAGATTTGTTACGTCTGACTTCACCACCTCACATAAATGCCTACGTTTATTTCTTCCACAAAGGTGCGTGAGCTCGAGTCTGAGGTGGAGGCCGAGCAGAGAAGAGGTGTAGACGCGGTCAAGGGAGTCCGCAAGTATGAGCGCAGAGTCAAGGAGCTCACTTACCAGGTAAGAAAAAGTGCATTCTTCACACACTGAAGCACACTGGTTTGTGTGTTAAACTATGGACTATTGATTCTTGTAACTTCTCCCACAGACTGAGGAGGATAAGAAGAACGTTGCCAGACTTCAGGACCTGGTAGATAAGCTGCAGATGAAAGTGAAGGCCTACAAGAGGCAGGCTGAGGAAGCGGTGAGTCACAGACTTAGTCAAAACCTCTGAAAGCTTACATTCCCTAGTAGACATTACAAAACGTCTAGACAGTTTAGTTGAAGTGTTGTACTGCACATCAGTCAACATTGACTCGGTTGATAGTGCAAGTCATTTCTGAAGAAATGTATGCACAGTGACTCCTCTTCCTATGTGTAACAATTTAAAGTAGAGCGGGTTGAATATTATTTAGCTTTGTGCCGGGGGCTGGTCTGGTGGTAGTGCTGACTCTCCTGGATCACATGGTCCTGGAAGCAGCAGTTTATCCCCTGTTCCACCACTCACTTTCTCTAATGTATCATCCGTCTCCCTCATAATTCCTGTAAGAAATATATATTAAATTGCTACCTGAAGCTTCAAACGTTCAATACTGATGTTAGGCGCTCCCTCTCTTTTCTTTACCCAGGAGGAAGCATCCAACCAGCACATGTCTAAGTTCAGGAAGGTTCAGAATGAGCTGGAGGAGGCCGAGGAGCGTGCTGACATCGCTGAGACTCAGGTCAACAAGCTCAGATCCAAGAGCCGCGACAGCGGAAAGGTACAGAAGTGCTCCTAAACCTACACCTGACATGTTCAAACATGACCACATCAACACCACCTATGATTAATTCTTCACAGATGTCAATACTGACCTTTTACAATCACTCAAATGTTGAGGATCTCTGAGAAACACATTTCAGGACAGGGTAAATAATCCAAATTTAGTTGGTACTTCAAAATCGAAAATCAAGCTGAGCACAGAGTCGTAAATACTTGATCCATTCTGTTATTTCCAAGTGTTGATATATTTATCATGTTCATTATTAATACTGATCTATTCTGTTATTTCTTTCTTCTTACAGGGAAAAGAAGCTGCTGAATAAACAAGACCAAAGTCTTATCAATTTCCTGTGTTTCATAAAATATGACTTTCATGGTGAAATGTTGATCATTGATTAAAAACATGTAGACTTACATACACTTCCTTTGTGACTGTGGACTTATTTCTCAGAAAACAGCTTTTCATACCACAAAAATATTGTACTTTAACTAAAGGAGCAATCTGGGATTCAAGCAACATCAAAGCGGACACCCCAACAAAGCGGTCATTTTTTTTGGCTAACCAGCTGAGGGATGAGGATGGAGAAATGTAACTACACAATTCATAGACTAAGCTATTATAATCATCCATAACATCAACAGGATAGTTTTAACCCTTTACACTCAGGGGGAGGGGCTTATATGAACACGCCCAAATTGAAATGTCTCCATAAGAAACAAATAGGAGAAGCAAGATGGTAGCATAACCATGGTAACAATTGAGAGAGAACACTTTGGTGATTGGACGGAAATTACTCAGAACAAAGTTCTCAGGATACAACAAAACAGATTTTTTGCATTTGAATTTTGTCCCAGATAATGCGCACAATAATCTCATGTGGCCAGACGACGTGAAAATAAATGGTAATCTATCATCTGACCAAATTACACAAGATTTTAGTCCTGGGTTATCCGAGATTATGCGTATATATACATGAAAAAAGTAAAGAAAATATCAATTTCCTGTGTTTCATAAAATATGATTCTCATGGTGAAATGTTGATCATTGATTAAAAACATGCAGGCCTACATACACTTCCTTTGTGACTGTGGACTTATTACCATCACACGGGACTATGCATTTTTTATTGAATATATAAAACATACTTGCAGTGAAGCTGCTCAACATCTACATCACATTCAGTCATCTAACAGACTCCCATACAGAGCGACCCACAGCAGCAACCAGGGGCAACGGCCTGCTCAAGGGTACATCAACAGATCTCCCACAAGGTCAAAAAAACGGTACCTGAACCAGCGACCTATCAGCCACCGGCCCAAGTTCCCAACTGCCAGGCCACCAGCCCTCAGGCATCAGCCTCAAGCATCAGCCTCAGGCAGCCAGGCATTATCTGTAACAACACTGCCCATCAGTGTCATTCAAACGTACACACGTTTTGTTTTATTTTGACTTTTTTGACTTAAATTTGACTGTTATTCTATCCCCGCCCAGCAACTCCACTCCCACTTGTATACAATTCCACATGCCAACCTTTAGCATCGCTCAGTCCATCCTATCTATCTCTGCTGGCCACCTTGTTCGGATTTATACGCACCATATATCTTTCAACTATGTTGTGATGTTTAACATACAGCTTGAATCTATCTAATCAGAAAGAATCCACAGATTGTGAGTTGAAGATGAATACTTTTACTAAGAGTATAAGCATATTAGTAATTGACTGACCAGGTCTCTCCAGATCTCCCACAAATGCTATTTCTAGGGTCAACTTTATATTAATGCTCTGCTTTTCCAGCCATTCCTGAACCTGAGATCAGAAGCAGGCTACCTGAGGGCAATACCAAAACAAATGGTCTATTGACTCTGTATCCTCACAACAAAATCTGCAGAGCTGCGATGATTGTATGCCCCAAACATTCAACATTTTGTTGGTGGAAAGAATTCTGTACAATAAGTTTAGCTGAAAAGCACAAAGTCTTGAGTTTTGTGTCGTTTTATATATCAACTTATACACCCTGTACCATGGAATTAGTGCATCAAAAATCTCTTCCTAACTATTTTGCAATCTGTGTGGCACAGCTATAAAACATCCTGGTCCTCAAATGAAACTGGTATACTTTCCTATTTATGCTATTTTTATTCCTCCAGTGTTGATTGTTTTGGACAGGTAGACCAGTTGTATAAGTGAAGCATTTAGAGAAAGGTTTAGTGCTTTTATATTTAATCATCTCAACCCACCCAGTTCATATTCATCATATAGATAGGCACGCTTTATTTTGTCTGGTTTAGCATCCCAGATAAATCTAAATATTTTTTGCTCATATGATTTGAAAAACGAATCATCAGGAGTAGGCAGCGCCATCAGTAAGTGAGTAAACTGAGATATGACTAAAGAGTTCATCAGGGCAAATGTTACATATATAGACAGGTATTGACCTCTCCATGGTAGCAGGATCTTGTCTATTTTTACAAGTTTTCTATTGAAATTCATTGTGAAGAGTCTCATTTATATATATCTACTTCACCGTCAGCCCATTCTATAAGTAAACTGCAGGGTAATGTAAAAGCTGTATTTTGTAAAGCTCCAATACATAATATTGTACACTTATCATAATTAGGTTTTAGTCCAGAGAGTCCAGAAAAGTTATCTTCAATGAGACATTGCAGAGATCTAGCTTGCGGACTTAATATAAAACTTGAGTCATCGGTATAATAACACCTTGTTTTTAAACCTTGGATTTCTAATCCTCTAATGTTGTTATATGATCTGATTTTAATAGCTAGCATTTTGATGGCCTTAACGAATAGATATGGTGACAGCAGACACCCTTGTTTAACTCCGCTTGACAATTCAGTGTTTGATGGATCACCGGAAAAGAGCAGCAATAGGCTTTTGTAGGCCGCAGTCCAAGCTATGTCTACCAATGGTGCGACTGCTGACGGCATCCAAAGATTATCCAACTTGAATAAACGTTTGGAGGACAGGATGACAGTAGCGGTGTAGTCTACGGCGATACGGATATCTTATTATTGATATCTACATAGCGCATTGATGTCAATCACACTGCTGCTCTCTCATCAATAAGTGCATCAATGACGTTGTCCCCACAGTGAGTGTACGTACATAGCTCAACCAGAAGCCATGGATTACAGGCATCATCCGCACTGGCTAAACGGCAGAGCTGCCGCTTTCAAGGAGCGGGACTCTAACCCGGAAAACTTATAAGAAATCCTTCTATGCCCTCCGACAGAAACCATTAAACAGGCAAAGCGTCAATACAGGACTAAGATCGAATCTTACTACACCAGCTGTGATGCTCATCGGATGTGGCAGGGCCTGCAAACCATTACAGACTACAAAGGGAAGCACAGCCGAGAGCTGCCCAGGGACACGAGCATACCAGACGAGCTAAATTACTTCTATGCTCACTTCAAGGAAAGTAACACTGAAACATACATGAGAGCATCAGCTGTTCCGGACGACTGTGTGATCACGCTCTCCGCAGCCCATGCGAGTAAGACCTTTAAACAGGTCAACATTCACAAGGTCGCAGGGTCAGACAGATTACCAGGACGTGTACTCCGAGCATGCGCTGACCAACTGGAAAGTGTCTTCACTGACATTTTCAACCTCTCCCTGTCTGTCTGTAATACCAACATGTTTCAAGCAGACAACCATAGTCCCTGTGCCCAAGAACAAGAAGGTAACCTGCCTAAATGACTACCGACCAGTAGCGTCTGTAGCCATGAAGTGATTTGAAAGGCTGGTCATGGCTCACATCAACACCATTATCCCAGAAACCCTAGACTCACTCCAATTTGCATACCGCCCTAACAGCTCCACAGATGACGCAATCTCTATTGCACTCCACACTGCCCTTTCCCACCTGGACAAAAGGAACACCTATGTGAGAATGCCCCCAGGTGGTAAGGGTAGGGTAGGCAACACATCCGCCACGCTGATCCTCAACACGTGGGCCCCTCAGGGGTGTGTGCTCAGACCCCTCCTGTACTCCCTGTTCACTCATGGCTGCATGGCCAGGCACGACTCCAACACCATCATTACGTTTGCTGATCAAAAGTGGTAGGCCTGATTACCGACAACGATGAGACAGCCTATAGGGAGGAGGTCAGAGATCTGGCCGTGTGGTTCCAGAACAACAACCTCTCCCTCAACGTGATTAAGACAAAGGAGATGATTGTGGACTATAGGAAAAGGAGGACTGAGCACGCCCCCATTATCATCGACGGGGCTGTAGTGGAGCAGGTTGAGAGCTTCAAGTTCCTTGGTGTCCACATCACCAACAAACTATCCTGTTCCAAGTACACCAAGACAGTCGTGAAGAGGGCACAACAAAACAGAGTCTGGTGACATCAAAAGATGGGAAAAGGAACCATATTTCGGTAATCCAACCAGTTGAAAATATGCGTTGGAACTTAATGAATATGATCTCAGATCAGTTGTTGTCTGAGACATTACTACTAATAACAGGATGATATAAACTGTATCTTGGAAAGTCGAATTCAGATTCACATGGAATTGTTGTGCAATTTAAATGTTTAAATATGAAACTATTTGTGAAAAGATGAAATGTAATTTTAGTTTCTTAATGAGAGAACGGTTTGTCAGAAGAACACCACTCTGCTCACTCAGAGGCCCCGCCCATGTGAACAGACACTGGGTGAAAACTATGAAACATGGCCCTCTCTCCCAATCCTATATAAGCCCCTTGACGAAAATGTAAATTTCTGTTGCAAGGACGTGTGGACTTGAGGTCCCCACGTTGAAATGACAAAGACCACCTATACAATCTAAGCCAACCTTAGAGAACCTAACGAAATTAGCATCGAATTTCAATGTGAAGGTGACGACCTACACGCCGGAAGGATGAATTTCGACTATACCAGCCAGAATATAGCATGAGCATATAGCATAGCAACTTGGTTTGAACTTTGAACTCTTATTCACTACAGAAGTGATACCTCCTAGTCGTCGCATTAGCGCAGCAACTGTAGACGTGGGCTAGGAGAGGACGGATAGAGTATCTGTTCTACCACAAGATAACGATCTTAGTCCTGTATTGACGCAAATATTGACGCAAATATCCATTCTACCATCAGACATTCTTCAAAGGACAACCCGGCCTCCCATCTACGACCAACCGATCGAAGCGCGGTTCAGAGTAAATATTTATTCCATTTTCCTTTTTCAAATGGGCGGTAATTTAGAATGTATAAGATACTGTATTTACGATAGCATAGCTGCCTACGGCCCGATAGAGACATAGCTTCTCCCTTTGTTCCTCAGTCTTCCCGCTCTTTCATTCAAAACCCAACCCCCTTTCTTAGTGTAACCAACTGTCATATCTGTTCCGTCCGCTAAGGACGTTTTCCTTTATGACATAATTTGTAATCAATGTCTGATACATTCTGTGTATGTGTAATTCTGTGTGATTATTTAGGTATTTAGTAAATAAATAATTAAACCACATTTTGTTTTGCTGATTCAACTTGTTAGCCAGGGTTCGTGAAGATAACCAAGAATTTACAACTTTCAGATGAGACTAAACAAGGTGCCGATTAAATATTGATTGCTATTGATGTAAAAGATAAAAAAAAATGGTAGACCTCCACAAGTCTGGTTCATTCTTGGGAGCAATTTCCAAAAGCCTGAAGGTACCACGTTCATCTGTACAAATAATAGTACGCAAGTATAAACACCACGCAGCCATCATACCGCTCAGGAAGGAAACGCTTTCTGTCTCCTAGAGATTCATGTACTTTGGTGTGAAAAGTGCAAATCAATCCCAGAACAACAGCAAAGGACCTTGTGAAAGTGCTGGAGGAAACAGGTACAAAAGTATCTATATCCACAGTAAAAAAAAGTCCTATATCGACATAACCTGAAAGGCCGCTCAGCAAGGAAGAAGCCACTGCTCCAAAACCGTCATAAAATAGCCAGACTACGGTTTGAAACTGCACATGGGGACAAAGATCGTACTTTTTGGAGAAATGTCCTCTGGTCTGATGAAACAAAAGTAGAACTGTTTGGCCATAATGACCATTGTTATGTTTGGAGGAAAAAGGGGGAGGCTTGCAAGCCGAAGAACACCATCCCAACCGTGAAACACGGGGGTGGCAGCATCATGTTGTGGGGGTGCTTTGCTGCAGGAGAGACTGGTGATTTTCACAAAATATATGGCATCATGAGGATGGACAATTATGTGGATATATTGAAGGAACATCTCAAGACATCAGTCAGGAAGTTAAAGCTTGTTTGCAAATGGGTCTTCCAAATGGACAATGACCCCAAGCATACTTCCAAAAGTATGGCAAAATGGCTTAAGGACAACGACGTCAAGGTATTGGAGTGGCCATCACAAAGCCCTGACCTCAATCATATAGACAATTTTTGGGCAGAACTGAAAAAGCGTGTGCGAGCAAGAAGGCCTACAAACCTGACACAGTTACACCAGCTCTGTATGGAGGAATGGGCCGAAATTCACCCAACTTATTGTGGGAAGCTTGTGGAAGGCTACCCGAAATGTTTGACCAAAGTTAAACAATTTAAAGGCAATGCTACCAAATACTAATTGAGTGTATGTAAACTTCTGACCCACTGGGAATGTGATGAAAGAAATAAAAGCTGAAATAAATCATTCTCTCTACTATTATTCTGACATTTCACGTTCTTAAAACAAAGTGGTGATCCTAACTGAACCAAGACAGGGAATTTTTACTAGGATTGAATGTCCGTAATTGTGAAAAACTGAGTTTAAATGTATTTGGCTAAGGTGTATGTAAACTTACGACTTCAACTGTATGTATGCATGTATGTATAGCTTTGTAATAGCTACTATAATGTGGCATACAGACTGTGGCTTTCTAGCTAACCTTCCTTTCTCAGGTAGTTCATGTTTTCTCTTTCAGAACCTTTTCATAATCCACTTCACTCTTCCTATTTACACGTTGAACACTAAATCTGAAACTATCAAAAAACAACAACATTGAAATGGCATCAATGTGTCTGCTCAACTTGCCCTCGCACTCCATAATCCTATTTGTTCGCATATCTGACACGAATCAGATCTTTTTCTTGCAGTCTGAAAAGCCCAAAAACACATAGAATCTGAAATGTTCAATGGTCAGTGCTACCTGGGGTCCTTGGGACATCCCTACCCTAAACTCTAACCCTAACCCCTACCCTTATCCTAACCCTAACCCTAATCCCTACCCTAAACTCTAACCCTAACCCTAACCCCTACCCTTATCCTAACCCTAACCCTAACCTCTACCCTTATCCTTACCCTAACCCTAATCCCTACCCAAAACTCTAACCCTAACCCCTACCCTTATCCTTACCCTAACCCTATTCCCTACCCTAAACTCTAACCCTAACCCTAACCCTTATCCCTACCCTTATCCTTACCCTAACCCTAATCCCTACCCTAAACTCTAACCCTAACCCTAACCCTAACCCTACCCTTATCCTTACCCTAACCCTAATCCCTACCCTAAACTCTAACCCTAACCCCTACCCTTATCCTTACCCTAACCCTAACCTTAACCCTTAACTTAAACCATTTTAAATGTAAACTTCAACGGGATTAGGGACGTCCCAAGGATGCTGGATATCACAGACCATTTTCAAATCAGATTTGAACCACATTCATAGGTGGTTTGAAATCAGAAACATATCAAATTCATGGTCATGAACGGTTAAATTTGATCTATTTGCTCTCATGTTTTTTTTTTTGTCTCTTACGTGTTGAGCGCTAGCTACTCAGTTGACAGTTTGACGAGAAAATGTGCTAGCAAACTAGATTGTTTACACCCTAAGGTCAATGTCCCTGCCCCCGATATAAATGTAATTAGCATAATAAAAACTACCCATAAAAATCGGTCAATTTAATCTAGATATATCCGTTTTTTTGCATTGGACGTGTCTTAAACCACCGCATCTGACTATGTCGCACTTCCGCATCTATGGGCTATAGTACTGTAGTAGAGGCCACATTTTAAATATATGTTGTATACCTAAAGGGTTCCTAAAAATCAAAATCAAATAGCTAAATTATCCATGGTATGACCATCTTAAAACAATTCCGTATGTCAGTTTAGTAGAATCCCTGAAAGAGATTCTGGAGGGAAATGGGAGGAGCCTGAAGAATGTCCAAAACAAACAGTTAAATAACCACAGTTAACCTCTCGACCCTGACCTCTGTGAGTCAACATGTAGGGAAGGCTTCCCCTGACAGGTGGTTGGCTAGTTTATTTATAGACAAAGTGTGTTAGTGTTTTAGGATACAGGGATCAATGCAGGACTCAGCAAGGGCTTCTCCATGGGCTGGACTACTGTGGTTTTTGTGTGTGTGTGTGTGTGTGTGTGTGTGTGTGTGTGTGTGTGTGTGTGTGTGTGTGTGTGTGTGTGTGTGTGTGTGTGTGTGTGTGTGTGTGTGTGTGTGTGTGTGTGTGTTTGAGTGTTTGAGTATTAAAAGGATCAGAGAGTGTGTGAGGAAGTGGAGGCAGCAGGGTAACTGAGGGTCGTTGCGTAGGGGTATTTGCAGCATATGGAGTTAATGCGTGAAAAACACATGATTTCTTGGGGGTGCTGATGGTGACGCTGGGGGTGCTGATGGTGATGCTGGGGGTGCTGATGGTGATGCTGGGGGTGCTGATGGTGATGCTGGGGGTGCTGATGGTGACGCTGGGGGTGCTGACGGTGCTGCTGGGGGTGCTGATGGTGATGCTGGGGGTGCTGGCGGTGATGCTGGGGGTGCTGACGGTAACGCTGGGGGTGCTGATGGTGATGCTGGGGGTGCTGACGGTGATGCTGGGGGTGCTGACGGTGCTGCTGGGGGTGCTGATGGTGATGCTGGGGGTGCTGGCAGTGATGCTGGGGGTGCTGACGGTGATGCTGGGGGTGCTGACGGTGACGCTGGGGGTGCTGATGGTGATGCTGGGGGTGCTGACGGTGATGCTGGGGGTGCTGATGGTGATGCTGGGGGTGCTGATGGTGATGCTGGGGGTGCTGATGGTGATGCTGGGGGTGCTGATGGTGATGCTGGGGGTGCTGATGGTGACGCTGGGGGTGCTGATGGTGACGCTGGGGGTGCTGATGGTGATGCTGGGGGTGCTGATGGTGATGCTGGGGGTGCTGACGGTGATGCTAGACCTATTCATGACTTCCTTTCAGCACCGTCATGCCACCCAAGCCCCATTGCAGCTGCTCTTAATACGATGTGCAAGTTGTGTCGTCCTACGTCATACTTCCGGGTCCTGTCCCCTAATCCTTTGAATGGGCTTGATGATTACATCGACAAATTCATGAAAATGTGCTCATTTAAGATATACAGTACCAGTCAGAAGTTTGGACACCAACTCATTCGTGTTTTTCTTTATTTTTACTATTTTCAACATTGTAGAATAATAGTGAAGACATCAAAAACTATGAAAGACACCCTTTGCCTTGATGACATCTTTGCACACTCTTGGCATTTCTCTCAACCCGATTCATGAGGTAGTCACCTGGAATGCATTTCAATTATTAACAGGTGTGCCTTGTTAAAAGTTCATTTGTGGCATTTCTTTCCTTCTTAATGCGTTTGAGGCAATCAGTTGTGTTGTGACAAGGTAGGAGTGGTATACAGAAGATGGCCCTATTTGGTAAATGACCAAGTCCATATTATGGCAAGATCAGCTCAAATAAGCAAAGAAAAATGACAGTCCATTATAACTTTAAGACATGAAGGTCAGTCAATCTGGAAAATTTCAAGAACTTTGAAAGTTTTTTCAAGTGCAGTTGCAAAAAAATCATCAAGCGCTATGATGAAACTGTCTCTCATGAGGACCTCCACAGGAAAGGAAGACCCAGAGTTACCTCTGCTGCAGAGGATAACTTCAATAGAGTTACAATCCTCAGAAATTGCAGCCCAAATAAATGCTTCACAGAGTTCAAGTAACAGACACATCTCAACATCGACAGTTCAGAGGAGACTGTGTGAATCAGGCCTTCATGGTCGAATTGCTGCAAAGAAACCACAACTTAAGGACACCAAAAAGAAGGAGAAGAGACTTTGGTCCAAATTTTTGATTTTTGTTCCAACCGCCATGTCTTTGTTAGATGCAGAGCAGGAGAATGAATGATCTCCGCATGTGTGGTTCCCACTGTGAAGCATGGAGGAGGAGGTGTGATGGTGTAGGGGTGCTTTGCTGGTGACACTGTCTGTGATTTATTTAGAATTCAAGGCACACTTAACCAGCATGGCTACCACAGCATTCTGCAGCGATACGTCATCCCATCTGGTTTGTGCTTAGTGGGACTATCATTTGTTTTTCATCAGGACAATGACCCAACACACCTCCAAGCGGTGTAAGGGCTATTTGACCAAGAAAGAGAGTGATGGAGTGCTACATCAGATGACCTGACTTCCACAATCACCCAGCTTCAACCCAATTGAGATGGTTTGGGATGAGTTGGACCGCAGAGTGAAGGAAAAACAGACAACAAGTGCTCAGCATATGTGGGAACTTCTTCAAGACTTTTGAGAAAATGCCAAGAGTGTGTAAAGCTGTCATCAAGGCGGTTACTTTGAAGAATCTAAAATCTAAAATATATTTTGATTTGTTTAACACTTTTTTGGTTACTACATGATTCCATATGTTTTATTTCATAGTTTTGATGTCTTCACTACTATTCTACAATGTAGAAAATAGTACAATTAAAGAAAAACCCTTGAATGAGTAGTTGTGTCCAAACCTTTGACTGGTACTGTACATACATATATACACTCTTACAAAAAGATATGCCCAGTCAAGAACGCTGATTCCGATCATTATTGAGATGATTGTGATATTAAAGTTGACTGTTATTATGACAGTTTGATATAAATCCCTCAGAATATGTCCCTTTCCGTGGGAAACGTTGCAGGACTATAAAGCAGAGGCTCCTATCATCAGTCATCCCAGATATAACAGCTGCCATAGAGGTCATAGAGGTCCAGGACCACAACGGGCAGATAAACTGGACAACCTTCTATTCAACTCTTTCCATTCAACTCCTTCTATTCAACTCCTTCTATTCAACTCCTTCTATTCAACTCCTTCTATTCATCTCCCTCTATTCAACTCCTTCTATTCAACTCCTTCTATTCAACTCCTTCTATTCAACTCCTTCTATTCAACTCCTTCTATTCAACTCCTTCTATTCAACTCCTTCTATTCAACTCCTTCTATTCAACTCCTTCTATTCATCTCCTTCTATTCAACTCCTTCTATTCAACTCTTTCCATTCAACTCCTTCTATTCAACTCCTTCTATTCAACTCCTTCTATTCAACTCCTTCTATTCAACTCCTTCTATTCAACTCCTTCTATTCAACTCCTTCTATTCATCTCCTTCTATTCAACTCCTTCTATTCAACTCCTTCTATTCAACTCTTTCCATTCAACTCCTTCTATTCAACTCCTTCTATTCAACTCCTTCTATTCAACTCCTTCTATTCAACTCCTTCTATTCAACTCCTTCTATTCAACTCCTTCTATTCAACTCCTTCTATTCAACTCCTTCTATTCATCTCCTTCTATTCAACTCCTTCTATTCAACTCCTTCTATTCAACTCTTTCCATTCAACTCCTTCTATTCAACTCCTTCTATTCAACTCCTTCTATTCAACTCACTCTATTCAACTCCTTCTATTCAACTCCTTCTATTCAACACCTTCTATTCAATTCAACACTTTCTATTCAACTCCTTCTTTTCAACTCCTTCTATTCAACTCCTTCTATTCAACACCTTCTATTCAATTCAACACCTTCTATTCAACTCCTTCTTTTCAACTCCTTCTATTCAACTCCTTCTTTTCAACTCCTTCTATTCAACTCCTTTTATTCAACATCTTCTATTCAACGTCTTCTATTCAACTCCTTCTATTCAACTCCTTCTATTCAACACCTTCTATTCAATTCAACACCTTCTATTCAACTCCTTCTTTTCAACTCACTCTATTCAACTCCTTCTATTCAACTCCTTCTATTCAACACCTTCTATTCAATTCAACTCCTTCTATTCAACTCCTTCTATTCAACTCCTTCTATTCAACACCTTTTATTCAACACCTTTTATTCAAAACCTACTATTCAACTCTTTCTAATCAACTCCTTCTATTCAACTCCTTCTATTCAACTCCTATTCAACTGCTTCTTTTCAACTCATTCACAGGTAGACAGGAACACTTTCCATTTCCACCATTATTTAAATCAGTCTTCCAATAGTGTGCCTGGATGTGAAGTGTTTCACTTGTAAACGTTGATCATTGGCCTCAGGCCATCTAGTGGATTGGGCTGTCACTTGTCCTGACTCTTCTAAAGGCTTGGCTAGGACGAGTCCCCTGCTCCCCCAGACTCTTATGTGTGTGGGATTCTCAGTTTTATGTATGTTCTCTGTGTGACATGCGTCACCTACTGTGATTATTTCCAGGTGCTAGATGCTAGAGTGGGGCAGGGTTTTACCATTAAATGGCCAGTATTTCCCCTGTGTCTGTGTACAGGTTGGCATGCTCTGGGAGGATGAGAGCGGCGACGGTGTGGCCTGATCCTAATTCCATGAACAAGTTGGTGAGTGTAAAAATAAAACGGTCCATAAAGAAGCAGGCCGTATCCTCTGGAACACGGCTCAAATGGCAGCAGATCTGCCAACAAAGCAATGAAGCAATGTTCAATTACCTTAGAGATTGCTGTGGAAGCTGGATGTATTTCTGACACTGAACATGGCCATATTGGGCTCGTAAATCATCTGCTGCTTTGGTATACTGTACTTCCTGTAACTCTGCCATCGACTGTATGGGATGAAATTGGAGTGTCAACAACAGCTCAGCAGTTGGGATTTGATACTTTGACATTTCTATGTCAGAGGGTCACATTCCAAAATGGCTTTCGGCTGCATGTAATTGTGACACTCAGTTTTGGAACGTGCCCATTGGCTGGAGAGGTTCACTGACAGGGGGGTAATCAGCTGGACTACTTCTTGTAACATGTTGTATGTTTGTCTAAAGGTCTGTAAAGCTCGATAGAAAAACACACCAGCTATTTGATCCATGTGTTTTTTCCTTGTAAATGTCTGAGATGAATATTCCATTTAGCCCTCCATTGACTTCACACTGCAGGCTGAAAAGACCTCATAACCTGTAATGTGGACCACAGAGAGACCCGATACAGAACAGCACATTATGTAGACCTTATTAGTCGATTAGGTCCTCACATTGCTGACACTGGCCCCCATAATAGACTTACGAAGATATATTAGAGGCACATATCTCCCTGAGATTGCACAGACCCACAATGAATTATAAAACAAATCCAATTTTGACAAACTCCCATATCTATTTGGTGAAATACCACAGTGTGCCATCACAGCAGTATATATACAAATATTTGTGACCTGTTACCACAAGAAAAGGTTAACCAGTGAAGAACGAACACCATTGTAAATACAACCCATATTTATGTTTATTTCTTTTCCCTTTTGGACTTGAACTATTTGCGCATAATTACAACACTGTATATAGACATACTATGTAATTTGAAATGTCTTTATTCTTTTGGAACTTTTGTGAGTGTAATGTTTACTGGAATTTTTTAATTGTTTATTTCACTTTTGTTTATTATGTATTTCACTTGCTTCGGCCGATAAAGCCCTTTGATTTGAACTGAATTGAATTGATTTGTGACCTGAAAAATAAGATCTGAATGAAGTCCAGCTCGGTTGTTTTAGGGATCCATGCCATGGCATGTGACATGTCATATATTTTGACTGGCTGTGACATTTTCATGGATTGAATCATGTAAAAAGGGCTGCCGTGTGCCAAGGCTCTTGCGTGTCTCAGGCAAACTCCTGTCTGTGGTGATTAAACTACTTTGCGAGAACAGTGTAAGTGTTGAAAGCACCATTAAAATGTCTTGGATCAAGAGTTACTGTCCGATACTCCCAAGGTCCTGCCAAAATATTTTAAATATGTACAATGACAGTTTTATAATGTCAATTTACTCAACGGTTTAGTGACATCTAGCAGTTAACAGTATGTCAGAAGCCTGCAAACTCCTGTTCTGGACAGCCCATCTGCATGGTGTGCAGGCTCTTATTCCACACTGGCACTATGTCCCTCTGATACAAAAACACAGGTCGAATATCATGCCAGATCATTGCACATTAAAATAACTTGAACGTCATAAACTCTTAGTCTGCATGGTGTTGATATTCTCTCCACCCACAAACACGCCAAGTAAATATATTCTGTCTAATAACAGTGGCATCTGCTCAACTAGTGCATCCAGCAGCTCCCCGCTATGGGGCTTCTGGTACTGATGTGCTGGGTGGACACTGCTCACAGAACAAACAGGAGGTATTCAGGTGAAATGTTCTCAACATTGCTGATAGAAACGTATTGAATAGAGCTGACATGATTCTCTATTCTACCTGACAGACAGTCATATCTGTTCTACACAATACATTTCTGTCTGAACGCCACCCTATTGAACGTTAATTTAGCTGTACCATATAAGACACAAAGAACATTTAAATGACTATTAAATGCAGAGGTTTGAAAACAGCAAAGATGAGATAGATATTGAAGAATGTGAAATGCCTGACTTGAAGGAAGAACTTCCTGATGTGATTTATTAGGATCCCTATTGGCCGACGCCAATGGTGACAGCTAGTCTTACTGGAGTCCGACACACCCAAAAAAGACATTAAAGACAAAAGACTTTTCAATTTACATACAATAAAATACGTTAACATCTAGTGTGTGTGCATTACATTGCTGAATTACATGTATTAAAAATTATTTCAAGAAATGTCTCTGCTGATGGTGGCTCCCTCCCAAGTTGCTAGAGCTGTCTGTTAGAAAGATATTAAAACTGTATTGTAACGGATTAATTAAACTGGAATGGAAATGGAAAGGAATCTGTTACTTTATTGTAACTATCCCCTATTCACTTTATAGCAGTTTTATAGAAGCCAGCTGCTAAACGATTTACCTCAGAGTGTAATACAAGTTTGAGGCAGCTACATGCCTGTCAGAAATATGAGATGATTGAAATACTGTACTGATGTTATGTAAGCCTTAAGAATCCTCCTGGACCGTTTTAGACAACTGAAATGTGAGACAAATAAAAGCTCCTGCAGCATCTTCAATAGATCATACTGTAGATAAATAACTACACAGTTGATTTAACATTTTTATGAGTTGTAACTGAAAGCCTAAATGTTTCTGTTGAAGCTTTTAATATGTATTTAATATGATAGATCACAAGTATGAGGTGACTGAGGAGACAGTTCAAATTTGTTTGCAAGCAAAATATTTAAAAAAATTGGTCAAAATACAAATATTAAGTTGTTGATAAAGATGAATGTAACTAAAATTTAATTAATAAGGTGAGATTATTCTGAAATGTTTTTAATGGGTTTGGGGTAACAGGAACTCCATTACAGTATTTCAGGGGCAATGGTAGAAACATTGGAGTCAATCTGATACCTCAAACTTTTGATACTGTCATAATTATTAGTAATGACATCTCTTATTGATGTTAACTCAATTTAATTTAGAGATAAATATTGCATTAAAAAGTCATGTAATTGGAGTGTGGTTCTCCTGCAAGTTGGTGGCGCTAGTGAGACACAGAAATACAGAGGTCTCTCATCCAATTCATTTCCTTTACCAGAGCGGTCCATAATTAACTTTTGCTTGGTTGGCAGTTTCAACCAGATATAAGCAGGCAGAGACCCCAGCATCCATAAGTCAGACACCTTCTTCCTCTGTGGTAAGACTCTCTCCACCTCCTTAGATGTTTACATTTGTGTCATCTTAGCACTCAGCATGTGAGGCGGTAGCTAACTGCACTGTTTCAGTTGACTTCTGCATTTAGCTATTTACATTATTTCTGCATTGTCAGATTTTACAATATGCAATCAATTGGCATTCATTTAAAATGTTTTTACTTTAAATGTGTTTTACTTGAAACATGTAGCTTTTATTTACGGGCCAAAAGTGGTGCTCCTGCTGTTTGTAAATTGAGGGGTTGGTCTATAATGCAAATGGGTTTTCAGGGGGTATTTATTTGAATTCTTGACCGAATGTGTAGTTAAGTGAGTTGTCACCAGGAAAATGAAAGTTACCAGTTGCACCTGTAGCTGAATTGGACAAGGCTGTAATGATTGTGTTGAATTATACCATTCTAAATGTTTTCTACCTCTTCGGGGGCTAAATGAAATAGCTTTAGACTTGTGCGTATTCACAACAACCTAATGTTTCCCAGGGTTCTCCAAGAAGTACAAATTCATCTGTAGAAGGGGAAAAACAAGGTGAGACATAGTTTGAGTCTTCATAAGAAAAGTGACAAATGTTCTGTGAGAGATGCCACTCACAACTCTGTTGACTGTGGAGGAAGCACCACAGAGTCAATCATGTTTCTTGTTTTGTCTCTTTCCTAGTGATCCGTCACCATGAGTACGGACGCGGAGATGCAGATCTACGGCAAGGCTGCCATATACCTCCGTAAGCCTGAGAAGGAGAGGATGGAGGCACAAACCGCACCCTTTGATTCAAAGAACGCCTGCTATGTCGCAGACACCAAGGAGCTTTACCTTAAGGGTTTGGTCACTGCCAGGACTGAAGGAAAGTGTACTGTAACAGTCATCAATCCTAACGGCACTAAGGAGGTAAGCCTGATTTGAAAAGTATTGAAGATTGTGCAGACACACTTTTTTCATGCCAATTGTAAAAAATTAAATAAGTAAAAAAAAGATTGATTAATAAGCATTTCTTTGTTTTTTTGTAAGCAGAATATAACCTTCAAACACGTCCTTTTATCCCTGCTAATTAAATAGAATGTTCTATATTGACTAGTTAAGTATCACCATGTAGTCGTCAGTGGTTGATAACAAAGTAGTTGGATTAGATGGGGGGATGCAGTTTTATTTAAAGATTTGTTTTTTTAAAGCATTCAGTCCTGTCCAGTTTGATCTGTGTATAATCTAGATTTCTGACTGTTTCAGGAAGGAAAAGAGTTCAAAGAAGCAGATGTCTACCAGATGAACCCCCCTAAGTACGACAAGATTGAGGACATGGCCATGATGACCTACCTGAATGAAGCCTCTGTGTTGTATAACCTCAAAGAGCGTTATGCAGCATGGATGATCTATGTAAGATACCTGTATAAACATACACACTCATACAGTACTACACATAAAGTAATGGTAGACACCAAAACATACCAATACAGTAGACTTACATTACTATACCATAGTACACCCACATCCTCACATAAATCCAGGTAAACGTCAAGCTGATTTTTCGAATCCCCTAATTTAATCTCTTTCATCCAGACCTACTCTGGGCTGTTCTGTGCCACGGTGAATCCCTACAAGTGGCTTCCTGTGTACGACATGGAGGTTGTCAACGCCTACAGAGGGAAGAAGAGGATGGAGGCTCCACCCCATATCTTCTCCGTCTCTGACAACGCCTTTCAGTTCATGCAGATTGGTATGAGCTCTAATGGATGGATGGATGGATGGATGGATGGATGGATGCATGGATGGATGGATGGATGGATGGATGGATGGATGGATGGATGGATGGATGGATGGATGGATGGATGGATGGATGGATGGATGGATGGATGGATGGATGGATGGATGGATGGATGGATGGATGGATGGATGGATGGATGGATGGATGGATGGATGGATGGATGGAAGTTAAAATGTGCTTTAGAGAGGTATCTGCTGTTTTCTAGTCTACGTTAGAACAGTTTGCTGGTAATATCTGATATCACTGGCCTTGAATGGAAAATGTTCCAAAATGAAATCCATGATGATGCTAAGAATTCAATAATGTCCCCATAATGTTGCTTGAGTATGATAATCAATATGTTGTTTTGTTACAGACCAGGAGAACCAGTCCGTCCTGATTACGTAAGTTGTTTACTAAAATCTCATTTGAGAAAGGGTTTCTACTGCAATATTTTGGGACACTTGGGTGTGATGAAAATACATGACATTATGAATGGATTAGGCTATGCATAGAAATGAGTCGATGAGTGGGGATACTTGTTAATTTATGTAGGAAAACAGTGTATTTTTCAATGCTATTTCTTAGTGTAAGTCAATGTGACATTCAAACATGTTACTAAAACCCCTGTTTCTCTGTCATATTAATAACCAGTGGAGAATCCGGTGCAGGAAAGACTGTAAACACCAAGCGTGTTATCCAGTACTTTGCCACCATTGCAGTGTCTGGTGCCAAGAAGGAAGCAGAGCCAGGCAAAATGCAGGTAGGTTGTACCTTTCTAACACATTTCAGTTTGGTGGGCTGTGTTCAAGCAATCGAGAATAACTAACTTTACCAGTTTCTGAGCAACTTGTGTTTGTCTCAATCAGGGGTCTCTTGAGGATCAGATCATTGCTGCTAACCCTCTGCTCGAGTCTTACGGCAATGCCAAGACAGTGAGGAACGACAACTCGTCTCGCTTTGTAAGTATGAAGGGCATACTGTGTATGTTATCTAATATTGGACAAATGTATTTCAGTATTTCCCATTTGTTATATCAATAGATGTTCGACAAATTGTAACATTTAAAGGAGTCTATCAAAGTAAAATGTTAGATGTATTTAGTTATCCTCTTTCTAACCCCCATGCTCTACTTTAGGGTAAATTCATCAGGATTCACTTCCAAGGTAGCAAACTGGCTAAAGCTGACATTGAGACCTGTGAGTTGATTTTGATTGTTTCTCAATTATTTACTAAATTCACAGATTTTTCGGGGAGATAATCTTTATCTAATGTTCACTCTCTCTCTCTCTCTCTCTCTCTGTCTCTCTCTCTCTCACTCTCTTTCTCTCTCTCTCTCTCTCTCTTTCTCTTTGTGTCAATCTCTCTCTCTTTCTCTCTCAGACCTGCTAGAGAAGTCCAGAGTGTCCTTCCAGCTTCCCGATGAGAGAGGCTACCACATCTTCTTCCAGATGATGACCAATCACAAACCTGAGGTTGTTGGTAAGGCAAAGTAGAGTTACAGGATTAATTATTCCCACCCCCATCTGTGGAATTCATTGTCCACACTATTAATACTATTCCAATGAGTACATCCAACGTAACAAGGCATCTAGATATGAGTCAGGTCTTTGGGGAAGATCTATCAAGTAATGCACTCTGATAAGTATTGTGAAAGTATCTTTCAAGGATTTGATGTCATTTATCATACGACATCCAGTGGCCCTTTGGGGTATTTCAGATGATCCCAGAGGTCTGTAATTATCTCTGACCCTCTGTGTGGCATTATCACATGTCCAATATATTAAGTAACCTAATACTATGATTTAAAATAGAATGACGAAGCTGTAAAACATTATCCTAGATATGAACCATCAACTTAATGAATACCATTGGTGTTCAATAAGGGTTTCAGCATGAAATATCATTTATTTTATTATTTTACACATTCGGTTTTATTATATGTGTTTGTTGTCAATGTTTAGGCATCAAGCTGGGGGCAGTTGTTAAACAAAAGTAAATATTTTGAAGAATTGTAATATAAAATGAATACATTTTTTAAAAGTTATTAAAAAATGAATTACCAAAGTTACGATATGTTGCCATAGATTTTCTGTTAATTGCCAAAATTACTGAAGATTACGGTAACTTTGGTAAATTACCGCCGATAGCTTTGAAACCCTAACCGTGATATAAAATACTTGAGTCCATCTACTGAGTAAAGGAGAGAGAGAGACTGTAAAGGTAGGACAGCAGAAATCTAAGAGATTTAACTGACAAGACATTCTCTGTTGTCCATAGAAATGGCGCTCATCACCACCAACCCCTACGACTTCCCCATGTGCAGCCAGGGCCAGATCACTGTGGCCAGCATCAACGACAAGGAAGAGCTGGATGCCACAGACGTGAGTCAAACAAAGGGTTCATCATATTCTAGATATGGAATGGGTAGGATCACCATACACACTGAATGCACTGTGCAATTCCAACTTGGTGGCAGCTGGGAATTTTCATGTATTTTTCTGTTTTATTCTAAATGCATTGAGTTAGTTAGGCATGTGCCTCAAGGAACTCTTCATGCCTTCACACTTCACCTTGAGGCCCATACTGTACATGTAGGACATCCACAAGAGAGTGCCACTAAGTCCCTGTGGAACTGTGTAAAATGTATGTTGTGTTAGTCGTCAACCAGTGTTGGTCAAGTGTAATCACGTGGATCTGAGAAGCCAGTCAAATGTATCCATCCCATTTGTTCTGCTGAGAGAACAGAACTGTAGTGTACTGTATGTGAGAAAACTACCGTTCAGTTCATCACTGTTGTACTTCCTGTCTAATGCCAGGATGCCATTACAGTCCTGGGCTTCAGTAATGATGAAAAGATGAGCATCTACAAGCTGACAGGAGCTGTACTGCACCATGGCAACTTGAAATTCAAGCAGAAGCAGCGTGAGGAGCAGGCCGAGCCAGACGGCACAGAGGGTGAGTCCACTCATATAATATGTAAACATTAGTCCCATTCCCAGTCCCACTCATAGATATACAATATGTAAACATTAGTCCCATTCCCAGTCCCACTCATAGATATACAATATGTAAACATTAGTCCCATTCCAAGTCCCACTCATAGATATACAATATGTAGACATTAGTCCCATTCCCAGTCCCACTCATAGATATACAACATGTAAACATTAGTCCCATTCCCAGTCCCACTCATAGATATACAACATGTAAACATTAGTCCCATTCCCAGTCCCACTCATAGATATACAATATGTAAACATTAGTCCCATTCCAAGTCCCACTCATAGATATACAATATGTAGACATTAGTCCCATTCCCAGTCCCACTCATAGATATACAATATGTAAACATTAGTCCCATTCCCAGTCCCACTCATAGATATACAACATGTAAACATTAGTCCCATTCCCAGTCCCACTCATAGATATACAACATGTAAACATTAGTCCCATTCCCAGTCCCACTCATAGATATACAATATGTAAACATTAGTCCCATTCCCAGTCCCACTCATAGATATACAATATGTAAACATTAGTCCCATTCCCAGTCCCAATCATAGATATACAATATGTAAACATTAGTCCCATTCCCAGTCCCACTCATAGATATACAATATTTACACATTAGTCCCATTCCCAGTCCCACTCATAGATATACAATATGTAAACATTAGTCCCATTCCCATGTTGGTTCTCTCTCCAGTGGCTGATAAAATCGGCTACCTGCTGGGCCTGAACTCAGCTGAGATGCTGAAGGCTCTGTGCTACCCCAGAGTGAAGGTCGGCAACGAGTATGTGACCAAGGGACAGACTGTGCCTCAGGTAAGGCGGCCAAACACAGCTTCTACCATCTTCTGAGCACCATACATCTTTTGGTGATGAGTGCATTGCTTGTTTTGAAGAGTGATGTTGTTTTCCCCAAAGCTCTTTTCACCTCATCACTTGACATGGTCAACATCTCATGTATTCATTAGAGGTATTATCATTGCAGGTTAATAACTCAGTCTCGGCTCTGGCAAAGTCCATCTACGAGAGGATGTTCTTGTGGATGGTCATCCGTATCAACGAGATGTTGGACACCAAGAATCCAAGGCAGTTCTATATCGGTGTGCTCGACATTGCCGGGTTTGAGATCTTTGATGTGAGTCTGAGACCAGAACAAGACAATGAGTTGTGATTGAGAGGGATTACAGCCTTGTATGATGATGAAATGATCCCTTCTGAAATTCCATCAACAGTACAACAGCATGGAGCAGCTGTGCATCAACTTCACCAATGAGAAACTGCAACAGTTTTTCAACCACACCATGTTCGTCCTGGAACAAGAGGAGTACAAGAAGGAGGGAATCGTCTGGGCCTTCATTGACTTCGGCATGGACTTGGCTGCCTGCATTGAGCTTATTGAGAAGGTAAGCTGTCTGTCAGGATTATAATGGACCTCAACAGCAAAGCTCAAATGGAGTGATGTGTGAGCTATTATCACATGGTACAACGTATCTGACTGTTGAGAACTCAAAATGTTTCCTATTATGGGCCCCTAAATGAAGATACTCTGATAATAGCATGTTTGCTGAAAGAATAAATGTGATCCTAAATGTAAATATCACTAATTTGATATACATCTCTTTTCATAAAGCCATTGGGCATCTTCTCCATCCTTGAAGAGGAGTGCATGTTCCCCAAGTCTTCAGACACTACCTTCAAGGACAAGCTGTACGCCCAGCATCTTGGCAAAAACAAGGCGTTTGAGAAGCCCAAGCCAGCCAAAGGCAAGGCAGAGGCCCACTTCTCCCTGGTGCACTACGCCGGCACTGTGGACTACAACATCACTGGCTGGCTGGAGAAGAACAAGGACCCCCTGAACGACTCTGTTCTTCAGCTGTACGGGAAGTCCTCAGTCAAACTGATGGGGACCCTGTATGTCGCTGCCCCACCTGAGGGTAAGACTAGCAGCACATCAAAAGATTTAATGAAGAACTAGTTACAGTCCCATTTTCTTTAAAGGGTCAATCTGCAGTTGCTACATCCATTTGTGGACTTATTAAGATATGTACCCATTCATTCTTGAAGAACATCAGCTTAGTTCAACCGCCGTACCCCATCAGAACCCAAATTTGAGCTTGTTTTACTCCAATGTTTGTAAACAAAGTAAAGGGAAACAAGATGGTCAGTCCTTGAATACATAGCTCTATCTATACATTTGAGTGGTTACATTTCTCCAGCCCCATCTCTCATGTTTTTATTGAAACAGGGGCAGGGAGCATGCTTTGTTATTGTTTCAACTGCTGATTGCTGCTTTAAATGTATCACAATCTCTCTGGGTGATTTACTGGGTTAATTTACTCATACAATAGGTGTTATTTTACACAATCTCATTGGCAGCATTTGCATTAAGATACGTGTGAAGTTAACCTGATTCTCTCATTTATATTGAACTTTTCTCCATTACAACAGATACAACCAAGAAAGGAGGCAAGAAGAAGGGTGGTTCCATGCAGACTGTGTCCTCCCAGTTCAGGGTGAGCTTTTAAAATGGGGATATTCAGTCCTTCAAAAGGTGTACTGATTATCAGAAATGATTTCTGAGAAAATGGTTTGTAACCCTCTTACAGGAGAACTTGGGCAAGCTGATGACCAACTTGAGGAGCACTCATCCTCACTTTGTACGCTGCCTGATCCCCAACGAGTCAAAGACTCCAGGTACAATAAACATTGAGTTAAATATGACATCACATCAGTACAATATTAGTAACCTTAACAAACCAATCTTCAACCTGTTTATAAGTATTTAAATCAAATCAAATCAAAAAATCAAATCAAATGTATTTATATAGCCCTTCGTACAACATTTGATGTCTCAAAGTGCTGTACAGAAACCCAGCCTAAAACCCAAAACAGCAAGCAATGCAAGCAATGCAGGTGTAGAAGCACAGTGGCTAGGAAAAACTCCCTAGAAAGGCCAAAACCTAGGAAGAAACCTAGAGAGGAACCAGGCTATGAGGGGTGGCCAGTTCTCTTCTGGTTGTGCCGGGTGGAGATTATAACAGAACATGGCCAAGATGTTCAAGTGTTCATAAATGACCAGCATGGTCAAATAATAATAATCACAGTAGTTGTCGAGAGTGCAGCAAGTCAGCACCTCAGGAGTAAATGTCCGTTGGCTTTTCATAGCCGATCATTAAGAGTATCTCTACCGCTCCTGCGGTCTCTAGAGAGTTGAAAACAGCAGGTCTGGGACAGGTAGCACGTCCGGTGAACAGGTCAGAGATCCATAGCCGCAGGCAGAACAGTTGAAACTGGAGCAGCAGCACGGCCAGGTGGACTGGGGACAACAAGGAGTCATCATGCCAGGTAGTCCTGACGCATGGTCCTAGGGCTCAGGTCCTCCGAGAGAGAGAAAGAAAGAGAGAAAGAGAGAATTAGAGAGAGCATACTTAAATTCACACAGGACACCGGATAAGACAGGAGAAGTACTCCAGATATAACAAACTGACCCTAACCCCCCAACACATAAACTACTGCAGCATAAATACTGGAGGCTGAGACAGGAGGGGTCAGGAGACACTGTGGCCCCATCCGATGATACCCCCGGAGAGGGCCAAACAGGAAGGATATAACCCCACCCACTTTGCCAAAGCACAGCCCCCACACCACTAGAGGGATATCTTCAACCACCAACTTACCATCCTGAGACAAGGCCAAGTATAACCCACAAAGATCTCCGCCACGGCACAAACCAAGGAAGATCACGTCAGTGACTCAACCCACTCAAGTGACGCACCCCTCCTAGGGACGGCATGAAAGAGCACCAGTAAGCCAGTGACTCAGCCCCTGTAATAGGGTTAGAGGCAGGCAGAGACAGCAAGGGCGGTTCGTTGCTCCAGTGCCTTTCCGTTCACCTTCACACTCCTTGGCCAGACTACACTCAATCATCTCATGTCTCTCACATGGGTAGGCAGACTATTCCATAAAAATTGAGATCTATAGGAGAAAGCCCTGCCTCCAGCTGTTTGCTTAGAAATTCTAGGGACAATTAGGAGGCCTGCGTCTTGTGACCGTAGCGTACGTGTAGGTATGTACGGCAGGACCAACTCGGAAAGATAGGTAGGAGCAAGCCCATGTAACGCTTTGTAGGTTAACAGTAAAACCTTGAAATCAGCCCTTGCCTTAACAGGAAGCCAGTGTAGGGAGGCTAGCACTGGAGTAATATGATCAATTTTTTGGGGTTCTAGTCACGATTCTAGCAGCCGTATTTTGCACAGTTTATTTGGTGCTTTATCCGGGTAGCCGGAAAGTAGAACATTGCAGTAGTCTAACCTAGAAGTAACAAAAGCATAGATACATTTTTCTGCATCATTTTTGGACAGAAAAGTTCTGATTTTTGCAATGTTACGTAGATGTAAAAAAGCTGTCCTTGAAACAGTCTTGATATGTTCGTCAAAAGAGAGATCAGGGTCCAGAGTAACGCCGAGGTCCTTCACAGTTTTATTTGAGACGACTTTACAACCATCAAGATTAATTGTCAGATTCAACAGAAGATCTCTTTGTTTCTTGGGACCTAGAACAAGCATCTCTGTTTTGTCCGAGTTTAAAAGTAGAAAGTTTGCAGCCATCCACTTCCTTATGTCTGAAACACAGGCTTCTAGCGAGGGCAATTTTGGGGCTTCACCATGTTTCATTGAAATGTACAGCTGTGTGTCATCCGCATAGCAGTGAAAGTTAACATTATGTTTTCGAATGACATCCCCAAGAAGTAAAATATATAGTGAAAACAATAGTGGTCCTAAAACGGAACCTTGAGGAACACCGAAATGTACAGTTGATTTGTCAGAGGATAAACCATTCACAGAGACAAACGGATATCTTTCCGACAGATAAGATCTAAACCAGGCCAGAACTTGTCCGTGTAGACCAATTTGCATTTCCAATCTCTCCAAAAGAATGTGGTGATCGATGGTATCAAAGGCAGCACTAAGGTCTAGTAGCACGAGGACAGATGCAGAGCCTCGGTCTGACGCCATTAAAAGGTCATTTACCACCTTCACAAGTGCAGTCTCAGTGCTATGCTGGGGTCTAAAACCAGACTGAAGCAACCAGACATACATTGTTTGTCTTCAGGAAGGCAGTGAGTTGCTGTGCAACAGCTTTTTCTACAATTTTTGAGAGGAATGGAAGATTCGATATAGGCCGATTCGTTTTTTATATTTTCTGGGTCAAGGTTTGGCTTTTTCAAGAGAGGCTTTATTACTGCCACTTTTAGTGAGTTTGGTACACATCCGGTGGATAGAGAGCCGTTTATTATGTTCAACATAGGAGGGCCAAGCACATGAAGCAGCTCTTTAAGTAGTTTAGTTGGAATAGGGAGAGCATTTAAAGAGACTTGGTTTGTGTTTGCAGGTTTGATGGAGAACTTCCTGGTTATCCACCAGCTCAGGTGTAATGGTGTTCTGGAGGGTATTAGGATCTGCAGGAAGGGCTTCCCCAGCAGAATCATCTATGCTGACTTCAAGCAGAGGTACACACACACACACACACACACACACACACACACACACACACACACACACACACACACACACACACACACACACACACACACACACACACACACACACACACACACACACACATACATAAATATTTGCTCTGAGGGTTTTCCCAGCATCAGAATAGGCTTAACCAAACCGATTACAACTTGACATATGTTAAACATTTCTCCTGATTCAGGTACAAAGTACTGAATGCCAGCGTCATCCCCGAGGGCCAGTTCATGGACAACAAGAAGGCTTCTGAGAAGCTGCTTGGGTCCATTGATGTGAATCACGAGGACTACAAGTTTGGACACACCAAGGTCAGTCAAATACCCCCAGCAAGAGATGCCAACTAAAACACAACTTCAATGATCATTTAAACTCTAACCATTAAATGTCTCTCCAGTTGATCTATCCATCTTGTTATTATTTCTTAAAAATGTAAAATAAAATATTATACTCAATTCATTATCTTGTGCTTGTACAGTTATCTATGTCAGTGTACATTATTAATCTACAGCTATACAATAACTTACAGCTCATAAACAACCTATCCCATGGTTTGTTTGTAAGGATTACAATGTTTATGTTGTTCAAACCAGTCTAGTGGTTTTGTTCCTCTCTTTTGATTCACCCCTTTCTGTCTGTTACCACCTGACTGTGGTTCCATAATTGACCACGTCAACCTGTGTCAGGTGTTCTTCAAAGCCGGTCTGCTGGGTGTCCTGGAGGAGATGAGAGATGAGAAGCTGGCCTCTCTGGTCGGCATGGTCCAGGCTCTCAGCCGTGGATTCCTCATGAGGAGAGAGTTCACCAAGATGATGGAGAGGAGGTGAGGAAGAGTAGACATCTTGGCAAACTGTTCTGTCAACCACCTGTATGTAATGTATAGTGATTACATAGTGAATATGCTGTGAGTTGTTCAGGATGAGAAGGTACATGTTATAACATTCTATTAAAGTAGCAGTTTGGTATTTAGCAAGCTGTTCAATTGTTATTTAACTAAGTGATATTTACCCATTCATTCTGGAATAATATGAAATGCCTCATGATCTTAACATCACCTGTCAGTCCTTTCATCTAGAGCGCTGTCTATACATTTAAGAGGGATTATATTTCCCTAGCCCCATTCCTCAGCTGTATGCAAAAAGTGGTGGGGTCCCTGTTTGTTATTCTTCGAATCGCAGAATGTAGCTTTAAATACGTCATCCAGTGATGTTTTTCTTTACTGTTAAGGAATACTAGAAATGCCTCTCCTTGAAGTTTGCAGTTGTATAAAAAAAATACTATTTTCTTCAAAACATATATTTTTACCGTTTAGTGTTTGTACTTTACTGTATTTATACTTGGGATATCGTTTTCCACAGGGAAAAAACCCCCCAAAAACACCTTTAAGCATGTCACTCACCGTGTCACTCACCGTGTCACTCAGCATGTCACTCACCATGTCACTCAGCATGTCACTCAGCATGTCACTCACCATGTCACTCACCATGTCACTCACCATGTCACTCACCGTGTCACTCAGCATGTCACCTCACCGTGTCACTCACCGTGTCACTCACCATGTCACTCAGCATGTCACTCACCGTGTCACTCAGCATGTCACCTCACCGTGTCACTCACATGTCACTCACCATGTCACTCACCATGTCACTCAGCATGTCACCTCACCGTGTCACTCAGCATGTCACTCAGCATGTCACCTCACCGTGTCACTCAGCATGTCACTCAGCATGTCACTCAGCATGTCACCTCACCGTGTCACTCACCATGTCACTCAGCATGTCACCTCACCGTGTCACTCAGCATGTCACTCACCATGTCACTCACCATGTCACTCAGCATGTCACTCACCATGTCACTCAGCATGTCACTCACCATGTCACTCACCATGTCACTCACCATGTCACTCAGCATGTCACTCAGCATGTCACTCACCATGTCACTCTATCCTTTCTGTGGACCAGAGATTCCGTCTTCACCATCCAGTACAACATCCGTTCATTCATGAATGTGAAAACCTGGCCATGGATGAAGTTGTACTTCAAGATCAAGCCCCTGCTGCAGAGCGCTGAGACTGAGAAGGAGCTGGCCAACATGAAGGAGAACTATGAGAAGATGACGACAGACCTGGCCAAGGCTCTGGCCAAGAAGAAGGAGTTGGAGGAGAAGATGGTGGCCATGGTGCAGGAGAGGAGTGACCTGGCGCTTCAAGTCGCATCTGTGAGTGAGCAACAACCCTCATCAGAGCACATTTAGACACACAAGGACACAGACACGATCGCACACACATCAGCACGTATGAACAATAATTGAATAGGATGGCCCTGACTAGAATACAGTATATAAATATAAAGTGGGTAAAACAGTGTTCCATGTCTATGTACATAGGGCAGCAGCCTCTAAGGTGACTAGAATACAGTATATACTGTACATATGAAGTGGGTAAAACAGTATATTCCCCCCAAGACTTGGGGAACATGCACTCCTCTTCAAGGATGGACCAGTGTTCGATTATTAAAGTGGCCAGTGATTCCATGTCTATGTACATAGGGAAGCACCCTCTAAGGTGACTAGAATACAGTATATACTGTACATATGACGTGGGTAAAACAGTATATTTCCCCCAAGACTTGGGGAACATGCACTCCTCTCCAAGGATGATTCCATGTCTATATACAAAGGGCAGCAGCCTCTAAGGTGCAGGGTTGAGTAACCAGTGATTCCATGTCTATATACAAAGGGCAGCAGCCTCTAAGGTGCAGGGTTGAGTAACCAGTGATCCCATGTCTATATACAAAGGGCAGCAGCCTCTAAGGTGCAGGGTTGAGTAACCGGGTAGTAACCGGCTAGTGATGGCTATTTAACAGTCTGATGGCCTTGAGATAGAAGCTGTTTTCCAGTCTCTCGGTCCCAGCTTTGACACACCTGTACTGACCTCGCCTTCTGGATGATAGCGGGGTGAACAGGCGGTTGAAGTCCTTGATGATCTTTTTGGCCTGTGAAATATAGTTATATATGTCATGCATTTAAATTGATTTGCTCTGACTTATTTGACTAAATCAAGTCTATATTTTGATACACAAAGTGAGAACACAGGTTTTTTCTCCTGTTCTGAAACCAGGATTCAGAGAATCTGAACGATGCTGAGGAAAGGTGTGAGGGGCTCATCAAGAGCAAGATCCAGCTGGAGGCCAAACTCAAAGAGACGACTGAGAGGCTGGAGGATGAGGAGGAGATGAATGCTGAGTTGACTGCCAAGAAGAGGAAGCTGGAGGATGAGTGCTCTGAGCTGAAGAAGGACATTGATGACCTGGAGCTCACCTTGGCCAAAGTGGAGAAGGAGAAGCACGCCACCGAAAACAAGGTCTCGTAGACAGTCTAACCAAACAATAATCCAAAGAATAATCAACTCAAAACAGAAATGTAATTCAAGTCTTTTTGTGGGTACAGTAAAAATTAAGACACAAAATAGTGGAATTTCAGTTGTGGTGTTCTCCCCACATTCATTGCATGTTCTGCTACCAACTCGTATATGATTTCCATTCAGTACACTGGCATGGAGTACAGTGCCATCTAGTGTTGAATCTATAGTACTGTACTTGTTGACACATTTCTGTTATAAATTTAACTAATTCTCCAATTTATGGTGAAGTGACCAAAGACACATTTTGTTGTGGCTGTTTTCAGGTTAAAAACCTGACAGAGGAGATGGCGTCTATGGATGAGAGTGTTGCCAAGCTGACCAAGGAGAAGAAAGCCCTCCAAGAGGCCCACCAGCAGACACTGGACGACCTGCAGGCAGAGGAGGACAAAGTCAACACTCTGACCAAGGCCAAGACCAAGCTGGAACAGCAAGTGGACGACGTGAGTGGAGTTTGACATTCTGGCCATGATAGTGTGTAAGATGTTATTATCTTCAGTTGTTTAGATTTGACCAACACATGTCTGTTTATATCTTGTAGCTTGAGGGTTCTCTGGAGCAAGAGAAGAAGCTCCGTATGGACCTTGAGAGATCCAAGAGAAAGCTGGAGGGAGATCTGAAACTGGCCCAGGAGTCCATAATGGACCTGGAGAATGACAAGCAGCAGTCTGATGAGAAAATCAAGAAGTAAACACAAATAAATTACTACAGTTTTCCCTGCCATCTTAATCAACATAATGGTTCTTCTTGGTTCATTCTTATAACTATGAATTAAACTTTGTATGTGATTCTTAAAAGCAAAATGAATGGTCAAATATGCTCCCTTTATACTGTCTAACCAAAACAAACTTTGCAATCAACGTGTTTGTGTTTGTTAGGAAGGAGTTTGAGACCAGCCAGCTCCTCAGCAAGATAGAGGATGAGCAGTCTCTGGGAGCTCAGCTGCAGAAGAAGATCAAGGAACTCCAGGTACAGTACAGGATCTCAGCTCCAGTACAGGAAAATAACTGACACATTTATTCTGGTAGCACACATTCTTCCTGGTGGTTTCTGATGGCTCCGTAAGATGGAAGACGGTGCTTCTTCCTGGTGGATTCTGATGGCTCAGTAAGATGGAAGATGGTGCTTCTTCCTGGTGGATTCTGATGGCTCAGTAAGATGGAAGATGGTGCATCTTCCTGGTGGATTCTGATGGCTCAGTAAGATGGAAGATGGTGCTTCTTCCTGGTGGATTCTGATGGCTCAGTAAGATGGAAGATGGTGCTTCTTCCTGGTGGCTTCTGATGGGTCAGTAGGTTGGAAGATGGTGCTTCTTCCTGGTGGATTCTGATGGCTCAGTAGGTTGGAAGATGGTGCTTCTTCCTGGTGGATTCTGATGGCTCAGTAAGATGGAAGATGGTGCTTCTTCCTGGTGGATTCTGATGGCTCAGTAAGATGGAAGATGGTGCTTCTTCCTGGTGGATTCTGATGGCTCAGTAAGATGGAAGATGGTGCATCTTCCTGGTGGATTCTGATGGCTCAGTAAGATGGAAGATGGTGCTTCTTCCTGGTGGATTCTGATGGCTCAGTAAGATGGAAGATGGTGCTTCTTCCTGGTGGCTTCTGATGGGTCAGTAGGTTGGAAGATGGTGCTTCTTCCTGGTGGATTCTGATGGCTCAGTAGGTTGGAAGATGGTGCTTCTTCCTGGTGGATTCTGATGGCTCAGTAAGATGGAAGATGGTGCTTCTTCCTGGTGGATTCTGATGGCTCAGTAAGATGGAAGATGGTGCTTCTTCCTGGTGGCTCAGTAAAATGGAAGATGGTGCTTCTTCCTGGTGGATTCTGATGGCTCAGTAAGATGGAAGATGGTGCTTCTTCCTGGTGGATTCTGATGGCTCAGTAAGATGGAAGATGGTGCATCTTCCTGGTGGATTCTGATGGCTCAGAAAGATGGAAGATGGTGCTTCTTCCTGGTGGATTCTGATGGCTCAGTAAGATGGAAGATGGTTCTTCTTCCTGGTGGATTCTGATGGCTCAGTAAGATGGTAGATGGTGCTTCTTTCTATGTAAAGATGTTGCTTCTTACCATTGTTAGTTTGGATCCTGCATGGGACACTGTCTAATGGGACACTGTCTAATGGGACACTGTCTAATGAATATAGTAAATATGTTAGTGTAACTGGCTATGTATAAACACATTTATACTAAATATACAATACATACTATTATTATGTGGTGAGGTTCAATTGTTTCAACTGTATTGTAGTGTTCATCCCCCTGCTCCTACCCCCTGTTTTAGGCTCGTATTGAGGAGCTGGAGGAGGAAATTGAGGCTGAGCGTGCTGCCAGGGCCAAGGTTGAGAAGCAGAGGGCCGATCTCTCCAGGGAACTTGAGGAGATCAGCGAGAGACTGGAGGAGGCCGGAGGCGCCACTGCTGCTCAGATTGAGATGAACAAGAAGCGCGAGGCTGAGTTCCAGAAGCTGCGTCGCGATCTTGAAGAGTCCACCTTGCAGCATGAGGCCACAGCCGCCGCTCTGCGCAAGAAGCAGGCCGACAGTGTGGCTGAGCTCGGGGAGCAGATCGACAACCTGCAGCGCGTCAAGCAGAAGCTGGAGAAGGAGAAGAGCGAGTACAAGATGGAGATTGATGACCTCTCCAGCAACATGGAGGCTGTCGCCAAGGCAAAGGTGAGTAGTGATGTTTTGGTCAAGCAGTGTTGAGGAGGGTCAGCTAAATTACCATTCAATAAACTGAAGTTGACAGTCCCATATGGTTCATTAACAGGGCAATCTGGAGAAGATGTGCCGTACTCTTGAGGACCAGCTGAGTGAGCTCAAGACTAAGAATGATGAGAATGCTCGCCAGGTCAACGACATCAGCGGACAGAGGGCCAGACTCCTGACAGAAAATGGTACCTTCAACAATGAACAACAAACCAATATAGTTCACCTCAGTAGTACACAATAACATGTATCGGGGGCTGTAAATTCAGTCCACATAGTTTCTGCACTACGATTCCTCAAAATACAATTTCAATCTAGAAAGAATGACTCATTAACAGGAGGTCACTCTAACCCTGCAGGTGAGTTTGGCCGCCAGCTGGAGGAGAAGGAAGGCCTGGTGTCTCAGCTGACCAGAGGCAAACAGGCCTTCACCCAGCAGGTGGAGGAGCTGAAGAGACAGATTGAGGAGGAGGTCAAGGTAAGGCACCCAAAACGGAAAACACCTACCACAGTTTAAAGCTTTATCTACACATAGACTGTTTCTACGCCACCCTCAGAGACTTCTAATATCATTTGTTTTACTCTCTCTCTCTTTGTCTTTCTTTCTCTCTCTCTCAAAGGCTAAAAACGCACTGGCCCATGGTGTCCAGTCTGCCCGCCATGACTGTGATCTCCTGAGAGAGCAGTTTGAGGAGGAGCAGGAGGCCAAGGCAGAGCTGCAGCGCGGCATGTCCAAGGCCAACAGTGAGGTGGCTCAGTGGAGGACTAAGTATGAAACTGATGCCATCCAACGCACAGAGGAGCTGGAGGAGGCCAAGTGAGTTGCACGCAATAGCAAAAACTCAAATAAACGGTGTGGATGGTGAGGGTGGTAGGGGGATCTGAGAAAATGTTACTTCAATATGTACTGCAACATTTGTTTCACAACAAATGACTCACCGTAACACCACCCTATGTTGTTCAACAGGAAGAAGCTGGCCCAGCGTCTGCAGGAGGCTGAGGAGACCATTGAGGCGACCAACTCAAAGTGCGCCTCCCTGGAGAAGACCAAGCAGAGACTGCAGGGAGAGGTGGAGGACCTCATGATTGACGTTGAGAGAGCCAACGCCATGGCCGCCAACCTTGACAAGAAGCAGAGGAACTTTGACAAGGTGAACATTTATAAACCTCACTCTAGGCTGATGTTTCCTGTCTGCTATTTGATCAGATGTAGTATAATTGTAGCATATTTCTGATTCAAAACTCTCCATCAATGAGTTGTAATGAAAATCCCATGGATTTCCCCAGGTTCTGGCAGATTGGAAGCAGAAGTATGAGGAGGGTCAGGCTGAGCTGGAAGGAGCTCAGAAGGAGGCTCGCTCTATGAGCACTGAACTCTTCAAGATGAAGAACTCGTACGAGGAGGCTCTGGATCATCTGGAGACTCTGAAGAGGGAGAACAAGAACCTGCAACGTGAGCATTTGACAGCAGTTATTTTCGTCCGATGTTTGACCAGTGTTTGAAAATGGAATCAACTGTAATCATTAATATTATATAAAAATTACTTTTTAACAATCTCAGAATGTTCATGTAAAGTTTAAAATATATTTTTTGGAACTTGTAATTGGTATTCCTTTGAACAACCCAATGATGTGGTGGGAAATTAGATTAGCAAGACAGTATGAAGTACTGTTATTGAATTATCTGTTATTATAATTCATTTTAAACTTCAGTGCATTGGTGATATCTACTGAATATCTCCTGAGTCTAAACAGCTCCTGTGTTTGTGTGTGCAGAGGAGATCTCTGACCTGACTGAGCAGATCGGAGAGACTGGCAAGAGCATCCATGAGCTGGAGAAGGCCAAGAAGACCGTGGAGACAGAGAAGTCTGAGATCCAGACCGCTCTGGAGGAGGCGGAGGTACAAACTACAGCTGTTTGACAATCCAATGCTCCCTTTAACGGTGTTTATTGTAGTCATATATTCAGTTTGTAATTATTTGTGTTAAACAATTTGTCTGACTGCTTCTCCTTGTCCAGGGCACACTGGAGCACGAGGAATCCAAGATTCTGCGTGTGCAGCTGGAGCTGAACCAGATCAAGGGTGAGGTGGACAGGAAGATCGCTGAGAAGGACGAGGAGATGGAGCAGATCAAGAGGAACAGCCAGAGGGTGGTTGACTCTATGCAGAGCACCCTGGACTCTGAGGTCAGGAGCAGGAATGACGCCCTGAGGGTGAAGAAGAAGATGGAGGGAGACCTGAACGAGATGGAGATTCAGCTGAGCCACGCCAACAGGCAGGCCGCTGAGGCCCAGAAACAGCTGAGGAACGTCCAGGGACAGTACAAGGTAAAGGGACTGGGACATCAGGCTCAAAAACCTGAACATGGGGAGGGATTTGTTTGTGAATCAGTAGAAAAGAATAGAACAGTGGAATGTAATAGAGTGGACTAATATACTGTAGGAAGGTAGGGATATTACACTCTTAGAAGTAAAGGTGCCTGGAAGAACCTTTTGGGTTGTCGCACCAGCAGAACCTTTCCAGTTGAAACCGGAACCTTTTTGTGATTGGAGCGGTTACATTTTGAACCTATTTAATAATATATTATAGAGGTGGCAGCCTATCAGATTGGAGATGTGGCTTATTGGAGGGTTATTTTTTGTCATCCGTTAGCACAAATGTCATTCCTGTATACTGCAAATTAAAATGTTTCTTGAATATTTATGCATATTGAATATTCTAATATAATCTTTTTTTTTTAAATTGCTGATGATATAAAAATAGTAAGGTTGTAAAATAGTCCAACTTTGGGATTTGCTCTTGAGGAATGAATACACCTCCACTGGCCTCATTGAAGCAACAAAACTGTCCGTGTTCAACCTTAACATGTGATGACAATACAACAGAACAGATGAACATGAATTAAATGTACTCTGTTTGGCCCCAAAACAATCTATCTTAAAGCCCCTACTAAGTCTTCCTCCACTCCAGGGGTTCCTCCATGAACCTGCTGCTGCATCAAACCATTAAAGGTGTATCCAAGAACCCCTCAACTAACCAAATGTGAAAATATGAACCATTGACTAGCAATGGCTCCTTGAGGAACTCTAGGGGTTCCTTGAGGATACCCAGGATTCCTCTAGTCACCACTAATTCTTAGAGTGTAGAAAGGTAGGGATATTAGGAACATTTTTACCCATTAACATTTCTCTCACCGATCGTATCGCCCCTACTTCCACAATTCCTAATTCATTGTGAACCCCAGGATGCCCAATTGCACCTTGATGATGCCGTCCGCGCCGCAGAGGACATGAAGGAGCAGGCAGCCATGGTGGAGCGCAGAAACGGTCTGATGGTGGCTGAAATCGAAGAGCTGAGAGTTGCTCTGGAGCAGACAGAGAGAGGACGCAAAGTTGCTGAGACTGAGCTGGTCGACGCCAGCGAGCGCGTCGGACTGCTGCACTCCCAGGTACGGGTCAAAGGCCATTTCTAATGAAACTCAACCAAGCATACCGATTACACACACATATATAATTCAACAGCTTAATATTGATAAACCTTTAATATTTTCGTTTGTTTTATATTTATATTTTTATAATTTTAGCCTTGTGACTTGTAAGTTATCTTGAGAGTCAAACAAATCGCCTCGTTTCCTCCTTCAGAACACCAGCCTTGCGAACACCAAGAAGAAGCTGGAGACTGACCTGGTTCAGGTGCAGGGAGAGGTGGACGACATCGTCCAGGAGGCCAGGAACGCAGAGGAGAAGGCCAAGAAGGCCATCACTGACGTGAGTCCTTATGATCTACTCAATTACATCAACTAGATTTGTCCCCAAAGGCCAATGGAAGCTGGGCTGGTTAAACAGAGATCTCAAAAAGGAGGTCAGATGATCTCAGAGGGACATTATGATTGGTGCCAGTTGGTGCATAAATGAAACTAACTACCATTCCAGGCGGCCATGATGGCTGAGGAGCTGAAGAAGGAGCAGGACACCAGCTCTCACCTGGAGAGGATGAAGAAGAACCTGGAGGTCACAGTCAAGGACCTGCAGCACCGCCTGGATGAGGCTGAGAATCTGGCCATGAAGGGAGGCAAGAAGCAGCTCCAGAAACTGGAGTCCAGGGTGAGTTAACAGCAGGGTGGATTGAAAGACAGATTGCTGGAAATGTATTTGATCATATAAAAATACACAGGAGCATTGTGTAATGGCTTTTTCCTCTGAATCACCCACCTACATCATGAAATGTCATTGTTTTCATTATAGACCTCTTTAATTAAAATCGTAAAAGTACATAGGAGTAGACAACACTTCTTGACCAGTAGAAGAACATTCCTCTGATTTACAAAGATTTGTTACGTCTGACTTCACCACCTCACATAAATGCCTACGTTTATTTCTTCCACAAAGGTGCGTGAGCTCGAGTCTGAGGTGGAGGCCGAGCAGAGAAGAGGTGTAGACGCGGTCAAGGGAGTCCGCAAGTATGAGCGCAGAGTCAAGGAGCTCACTTACCAGGTAAGAAAAAGTGCATTCTTCACACACTCAAGCACACTGGTTTGTGTGTTAACACTATGGACTATTGATTCTTGTAACTTCTCCCACAGACTGAGGAGGATAAGAAGAACGTTGCCAGACTTCAGGACCTGGTAGATAAGCTGCAGATGAAAGTGAAGGCCTACAAGAGGCAGGCTGAGGAAGCGGTGAGTCACAGACTTAGTCAAAACCTCTGAAAGCTTACATTCCCTAGTAGACATTACAAAACGTCTAGACAGTTTAGTTAAGTGTTGTACTGCACATCAGTCAACATTGACTCAGTTGATAGTGCAAGTCATTTCTGAAGAAATGTATGCACAGTGACTCCTCTTCCTATGTGTAACAATTTAAAGTAGAGCGGGTTGAATATTATTTAGCTTTGTGCCGGGGGCTGGTCTGGTGGTAGTGCTGACTCTCCTGGATCACATGGTCCTGGAAGCAGCAGTTTATCCCCTGTTCCACCACTCACTTTCTCTCATGTATCATCCTTCTCCCTCATAATTCCTTTAAGAAATATATATTAAATTGCTACTTGAAGCTTCAAACTTTCAATACTGATGTTAGGCTCTCCCTCTCTTTTCTTTACCCAGGAGGAAGCATCCAACCAGCACATGTCTAAGTTCAGGAAGGTTCAGAATGAGCTGGAGGAGGCCGAGGAGCGTGCTGACATCGCTGAGACTCAGGTCAACAAGCTCAGATCCAAGAGCCGCGACAGCGGAAAGGTACGGAAGTGCTGCTAAACCTACACCTGACTGATGTTCAAACATGACCACATCAACACCACCTATGATTCATTCTTCACAGATGTCAATACTGACCTTTTACAATCACTCAAATGTTGAGGATCTCTGAGAAACACATTTCAGGACAGGGTAAATAATCCAAATTTAGTTGGTACTTCAAAATCGAAAATCAAGCTGAGCACAGAGTCGTAAATACTTGATCCATTCTGTTATTTCCAAGTGTTGATATATTTATCATGTTCATTATTAATACTGATCTATTCTGTTATTTCCAAGTGTTGATATATGTATCATGTTCATTATTAATACTGATCTATTCTGTTATTTCTTTCTTCTTACAGGGAAAAGAAGTTGCTGAATAAACAAGACCAAAGTCTTATCAATTTCCTGTGTTTCATAAAATATGATTTTCATGGTGAAATGTTGATCATTGATTAAAAACATGTAGGCCTACATACACTTCCTTTGTGACTGTGGACTTTTTTCTCAGAAAACAGCTTTTCATACCACAAAAATATTGTACTTTAACTCAAGGAGCAATCTGGGATTCAAGCAACATCAAAGCGGACACCCCAACAAAGCATTCATTTTTTTTTGCTGAGGGATGAGGATGGAGAAATGTAACTACATGTAACAGTATAACTTTAGTACGTCCCCTCGCCCCGACACGGGCGCGAACCAGGGACCCTCTGCACACATCAACAACTGACACCCACGAAGCATCGTTACCCATCGCTCCACAAAAGCCGCGGCCCTTGCAGAGCAAGGGGCAACACTACTTATAGGTCTCAGAGCAAGTGACGTAACTGATTGAAATGCTACTAGCGCGTACCCGCTAACTAGCTAGCCATTTCACATCCGTTACATACACAATTCATAGACTAAGCTATTATAATCATCCATAACATCAACATGATAGTTTTAACCCTTTACACTCAGGGGGAGGGGCCTATATGAACACACCCAAATTGAAATGTCTCCATAAGAAACAAATAGGAGAAGGAAGATGGTAGCATAACCATGGTAACAATTGAGAGAGAACACTGGTGATTGGACGGAAATTACTCAGACCAAAGTTCTCAGGATACAACAAACCAGATTTTTTGCATTTGAATTTTGTCCCAGATAATGCACACAATAATCTCATGTGGCCAGACGACGTGAAAATAAATGGTAATCTATCATCTGACCAAATTACACAAGATTTTAGTCCTGGGTTATCCGAGATTATGCGCATATATACATGAAAAAAGTAAAGAAAATATAAATTTCCTGTGTTTCATAAAATATGATTTTCATGGTGAAATGTTGATCATTGATTAAAAACATGTCGGCCTACATACACTTCCTTTGTGACTGTGGACTTATTACCATCACACGGGACTATGCATTTTTTATTGAATATTTAAAACATACTTGCAGTGAAGCTGCTCAACATCTACATCACATTCAGTCATCTAACAGACTCCCATACAGAGCGACCCACAGCAGCAACCAGGGTCAACGGTCTGCTCAAGGGTACATCAACAGATCTCCCACAAGGTCAAAAAAAACGGTACAGCTGGTTACCAGCTACCACCAATTTATCAGAGCTAATGGTGAGTAGAGACCAGAGAAGGCTCGGCCTCAGACTCCGACTTGCTGCTTAATGGGGAAAACCGGTTAAAGGTTTCTGTCGGCTGAATGAGCGACACCGGTTGAGCATTCCCCTCCAGAAGCCATGAGAAAGTTGTCCGGCTGCGGGGACTGTGCGAGGGGATTTGTACTAATGTTACTATCTGTACTTACTGGTGGCACAGACGCTGTTTCTTCCTTTCCTACACTGAAATTACCCTTGCCTAACGATTGCGTCTGAAGCTGGGCTTGCAGCCCAGCTATCCTCGCCGTAAGGCGATCGTTCTCCTGTATATTATGAGTACAGCTACTGCAATTAGAAGGCATCATGTTAATGTTACTACTTAGCTTCGGCTGTTGAAGGTGCTGACGAACCATGTCCAGATAAAGCGTCCGGAGTGAAAAAGTTGAGTGAGGGAAAAACAAAAAATGTAAACGGTAATTAAAAAGTTAAAACCGTAAAGTTGTCAGGTAGCAAAGTAAGGTTGGCAACAAAATGCACAGCAACACGTAAACAAGTCTGCAAGTTGTGACCGGAAATGTAGACAAGTGTAATAAATACCATTTAAAATAACACAAGCATATTGCTATTACATTGTTATAACTAACTTCTTTCTAAGCAGGGTTTCTCACACACCCAAAGACAGATGGCTGGCACAGACCTTTTATAAACACTGATAAGGAAAGGCCTTGATCAAAAGAGTGCTTGGGTCCGCATTTCACGAAATAATGAGACACACACATAACCAAGGACAGAGGGCTGACTACGCACACACAAAATCTCCTGCTTAGCTGAACATTTGATAACAAAGAACTTTTGCTATAAGACTCAGAAGGATGACGCCCAGCTCATCAGGACCAATCTGAGAAGACAACAACCTGTCCAGAACCAACCAAAGGACCAGAACTTCCAGACTCAACCTACTTTCTGTGTTGTATAAAATGTCTATACATTCTGTTATCTGGGCTTTTTTCTGGAGGTTCTCTATGAGCCGAAGGAACGAGACCGTATACGCTTGTACCAGATATCTTCACTCTGAATAAAACTGTCACTTGTCATACAATTTACCACCTTGTCCGAATCGATCCTTGACCGGCTCACCCTTCTCCATATCCAATTATCAACAGAAACTTGGTAGCAGAGGATGGTTATCTAGATACCCGGTCCAGAGTGGTTGATGTGGATGTGAGGGGGCGAGTTGGTGGAAGGACGGTTCGCGGAGGACAGGTGAAATCTTTGGGGGGAGGTCAACAATTCTGCTCAGCTCGGGAAACTGATCTTCTGGTCGACCAATAAACAAGGTAAGCAAGACCTGTTAAATCAAACTTTGCATATTGTCGTATAGTCTATCCAAATTTTGATCAGTACTACCGAGTGTGAGTATGGATTCTTGAGTAAATTTACATATATAAATGACATGGGAACGACAGTGAAGTGAACATATGTGGGAATAATTTGTAAGTATTAAGATCTATTCATATAGTCCGGCTGTGACCGGTGAGGAATAGGCTTAATTTGTGTTAAAAGTGCTATTCATATAGTTCGGCTGTGACCGATGAGGAATAGGCTTAATTTGTGTTAAAAGTGCTATTCATATAGTTCGGCTGTGACCGATGAGGAATAGGCTTAATTTGTGTTAAAAGTGCTATTCATATAGTTCGGCTGTGACCGATGAGGAATAGGCTTAATTTGTGTTAAAAGTGCTATTCATATAGTTCGGCTGTGACCGATGAGGAATAGGCTTAATTTGTGTTAAAAGTGCTATTCATATAGTTCGGCTGTGACCGATGAGGAATAGGCTTAATTTGTGTTAAAAGTGCTATTCATATAGTTCGGCTGTGACCAATGAGGAATAGGCTTAATTTGTGATAAAAAGAACTATTCGTATAGTCCGGCTGTGTCCGGTGAGGAATATAGTAAGCACTATTCAATAGTCCGGCTATTCAGTCGGTGAAGGGTAGGCTTAAAATTGGGATAGGGATTATTCAATAGTCCGGCTATTCAGCCGGTGAAGGATAGGCTTGTTCCATCCCCATCCATATAGTCCGGCTGTGACCGGTGAGGAGTGGGGTAAAGTTTGTCAAGACCTATTCATATAGTCCGGCTGTGACCGGTGAGGAGTAGGCTAGACTTATTCAATAGTCCGGGCGATTGTCCGGTGAAGAATAGTCTATTTGTGTTTGTAGGCGCCAGGTTAAAAAATGTTCAATGTTTAAGTGTAATGTTTCCAATGTCTAAAGTCTAAGTGTTCAACGTCTAAAGGGTAATGTTCATAGTGGGAAAAATGTAAATGTTTAATGTATACATGTAAAAAATTATTGGTGTTGGTTTAATTAAACTGAGAAAGAATATTATTAGGACTGAGAAATTTTGCACGTTCCACAACGCCTGATAAACAAACGATACATAGAAAAATTAAATTCCGAGTGTACGAGGGAGGAGCTCTGAGTTAAGGCAGAGTACTTGTCTCCAGGGATACATTGCTGGATTTTATCCAGTGACGGGCTAAGTACAGTCGGATAGTCAAACATATACACTGATATACGCACACACATTACCAAAACTATTCTGTAATAAATTCCACTGCATTAAAATAAAATATGACGACCCCAAATACTCCAAAGCTAAAATTTAACGATTTTCTAGATCAGAAAGTACAGGACAGGTCAGGGGGAAAAGAACAGTGGAAGTCGATAAGGAAGGTTTGGGAAGGGTTGAAGTTGAAGTGGACACAGGCAGGTTATCTAGGAGGGGGACCACCAAGTAGGGCCCAACTGAGTACGATGGAAGGTGGACTGAGAGAGGGAGTGCAACAGGCTAGGGACAGGGAGGTAGAACTGAACAAAAAGCATGTGTTTAAAAAGGAAGGGACTAAAGAACGAGAGAGAGCAGAAGCAGAACTGAAAATAGGTACTTGGGCTGTGGAGGAGGCGAGGAGAATACAACTGAACAAAAAACCGGAAATGATGGGGGTAGTATCTAGCACAGAAGAGGGGGAGTCGATGGAGGCTACACAAGGGAGCAGCGGACCGCCCTCGGCGCCGCCTACACATGGTTCTCTGTACCCTCCACTACCAGCAGAGGTCACCAATCCCCCACCATACACCCCAGCCATGCATTCGATCCTGACGCCCAGTCTACAGGCCCCTGTCTTCGTGGTGCAGGGTGGGAAACTGGAGGGGAGAATGGAACTTGATCTGGAAGGGGGAACCCTGCTGTGTGAGGATGTCGAAGGCATAGGCACAAGATACCATTCCACTCCAAGATGTCCGGATGCATCACAACCACCATGTCTCAGTGATCGGTATTTGAGGAGTGCATCATTACCAAAGGAGGGAGACCTCATCTGTTTAAATGACAGGGTTCCCCAACCAAGGGGGCACATCAGCTGCCTGAATGAATCCCAAGAACAAAGTGGAGGACCAAGAGACAGAACGTTGCCACTCTTTTCTCCAGGGACCTCACATGGAACCTCATCATTGGGATCGTGGTCCCAAAGAAAGGAATATGAAAACGATTCAAGTATGTTACATGTCCGAGGGGAATACCGCTGCCCCCTTCCAAACCAGCCTGAAGAAAAGGGAGAAGGAGAGGACGTGACTGCTGGGGAGATGTGGAAAGGAACCAGACGACATGAAGTCGAACCAGGTGAAGAAGGGCCTTACCAACTAGAGGGAATATTTGTGGGAAAGTCTACTAACCTAAATGACCTGATTAACAAAAGAGACCTGGAGAGAAGGGGAGCAGATAGCCAAAGGGAAGCTGGCCCAAGGCGATCAACACGTCTGGTTGAAAAGAAAGAGAGACAACAAAGAGCCGAGGAGGATCTGGAAGTGTATGCTGCAGCCCAAATGCCACTCAGAATGGGAGCTACTGGAAGGAACGAAGAGTATGTGGCATGGAAGATGCAGGACTTGACTGCCCTCATGGAGGCCTTGCCCAGCCTCCATGGAGGGGCCTCCGCCTGGCTGCTCCAACTACAGACATTGACATCAGGAGTCAGAATGGCTCTTGCTGACATGCCCTTTTGGCTAGAGCAACCGACCATACCACCATGTCTGTCTTGATACGTTGATGATCTGTTACTGGGGGCTCCCACTTCAGATCTCTGCCTGGAAATGACTAAAACTCTGCTGGACTTCCTGGCTGCCAAAGGATACAAAGTCAAAATGGCTAAAGTTCAGGCATGCAGGCGCACTGTTCTGTTCCTGGGGAGGGAAATCTCAGGAGAGGGAGCAGGGCTCTCAAAATCACACAGAGACTCTATTCTACATCATCCAAGACCTACCACTGTTGCAGGAATGTTGTCCTTCTTGGGTCTGACTGGTTACAGCCGTACTCATATCCCAGACTACACTTCAAGAACTGAACCATTAAGGGAGATAGTCCGGGAAGCTGGCCCAAGAAACCTACATGCCTCACTGGTATGGACTCCTGAGGCATCCACAGCATTTGGCCTGCTGAAAACTGACTTATCTGTTGCTGCTGCACTAACCTCACCTGACTATGGAAAAGTCTTCCATTTGGATGTTTCTGAAAGGGAGGGATTTACATCCTCTATCCTTTTTCAGAAACAAGAGGGGGAGAGAAGAGTACTGATGTATCATTCCGCCAAGCTTGATCACATTGAAACAGGGCAAACCACGTGCTCCAGGTATGTGGCTGCAGTGGCAAAAGCCATTGAAAAAACTGCCCACCTGGTGATGTGCCACAAGATGGAGATTCACACTCACCATGGCGTTGCAGCATATCTAACGGCCAAGGAATTTACCTTCAGCGCGGAAAGAAAAAACAAAATTCAGAACAAATGTACTCAGTCTCACATCACGTTTGTTAACACAGACAAAAACATGGCTGATGCACTCAACACAGAAGAAGGACTGGCACACTCCTGCGAGGAAAGAGCAGCACAAGAACTCAAGCTGAGACCTGATTTGGGAAATGAGCCCATAATCCTACCTGACTTGTGGCTGTATACTGACGGCTGCTGTTACAGAGGACCTGATGGGAACATTGCGGCCTATGCAGTAGTACAACAGTTTCAGGACAAAACCCATGCCACCCTGGAATCAGGAATTATACCTCAGCCTGCATCTGCCCAGTTGGCTGAAATCATTGGACTGACCCAAGCTCTAGAAAAAGCAGAAGGAAAGACGGTAAACATATACACTGATTCGGCCTACGCTCATGGAGCAGTACACACCGATGGACCCCAATGGGTCAGACGCAACTTCACCACCACAGGGAATCTACCAATCAAGCACAAGTCCCAAATGGAGCAACTGATAAAAGCTGTATCCCTACCAAAAAAGGTGGCCATCATGAAGTGCAGAGGTCACCAGGTCCTCAATAGCAGAATCAGCAAAGGGAATGATGCTGCAGATCAAGCTGCCAAGAAGGCAGGTGGCTACACCCCGAAGCAGATGGTGTTGCAGGTACCCCCTGTACAGACTGAATTGACGAACCAACACATAAAAGAACTACAACTCACAGCGGGACCATATGAACATTCGGTCTGGGGACAGAAGGGGGCCACCAAAGGACCTGATGAACTGTGGAGATGCCATGATGGCAGACTGGTGGCCCCAGCAAATCTTTGTCCTGAACTGATAAGAGAGGCCCATGGGCCCACCCATGAGGGGAAACTTAAGACTTTGCAGAAGGTTTCCCACATTTGGTGGCATCCTTTTATGAAGGACATGACAGATTTGTTCTGCGATAGTTGTGACACTTGTGGAAGTCACAATCCAAAGAAACCCTATCAAACTCCAATGGGGTCCTACCCAGTGCCGAACGCATGTTTCCAAGATATCAGTATAGACTATACAGATATGGGAGCAGACAATGTGAAAGGTGGAAAGAGATATCTGCTAGTGATGGTAGACAGGTTTTCCAAATGGGTAGAAGCTATTCCAACAGCCAAGGAGGATGGGAAGTCTGTCATTAAGTGGTTACAGACTGAGCTCATACCAAGATATGGGGTCCCTAGACAAATCAGATCCGACAATGGGTCCCACTTTTCAAACCAACACCTGAGACAGGTGGAGGAAAGGTTCGGCATTGTGCACAAGTTTGGTTCTGTGTATAAGCCGCAATCTCAAGGCCTTGTGGAACGCTGCAACCAAACTTTGAAAGCTAAGATAGCTAAGGTGTGTGCAGGTTCAAAATTGACGTGGGTGGAAGCCCTGCCCCTTGCGTTGATGGCCATGAGGTCCTCACCAGGAGCAGGGACACATCTTTCACCCCATGAGATAATGACAGGAAGAGTTATGCCAGGTCCACCAAGAGAGGGAGGTCATATGCCCCCTCTTGATGTACACCAGATAGGTATGTCTGATTATGTAAGAAAATTGACGGAACTGTCTGCAGCTCTCTCCAAACAGATACACAGAGTCCAAGACGGGGAGCTGTCGGGAGATCCAGAACCACCGAAGGTAAAGGTTGGTGACTGGGTAAGGATCAAGGTCCACAAGAGAAAGTGGCAAGATCCCAGGTGGACTGGACCGTACGAAGTGAAGGAGGTTACTTCACACTCAGTCCAGGTCAAAGGTAAATTAGGCGCACCTTGGCACCACTTGACACATTGTACACCAGCACCAACTCCTTCCAGAACCCTGACTGAAGTCAGAAGTGATTTAATCACATTAATTTCGGATCAAATACTTGACACCCACACTATCTGAATATGTGGAGGAGACTCCCATCTTCAGATACCGGAGGGGATAGACAGAGGAGGAGGAACAGACCACCATGGGAAAGGTTGGGGTGCTCTGCTCCACTCTTTGTTTTGCTGGCTATAACTACTGGGGTTACCCTAGGAATCATACTCTGGTCAGTACAGCACATAACACAGACATCCAGTACACCCACTAGTAAACCTAACGACACATTCAATGCCACAACCACACATCCGACCAACCTGCACTCCGACACATTGAGGCCAGATCAGAATGTAAGCCACAGCCACCACATACATAAACGACAAGTGACCTCTACCACCTCCTACTGTAAAGTCAAACAAAAAAAAAGCACAACATTATGTGTACCCGCTAATGTGACCACCACCATTACACTGTCTTGGGGGTATTTGGGAAAAGCTAGGAATGGCCTGGGAGGGCATGCTCTGGAATACACCAGATTTAACTGGTATATGACAAAAGGGGGGTTTCAGGAGTGGTCATGGAAGAGCCTGGTCGCTGAGACTGGTCCTGACTGGTCCAGTTATTCATCAGGGCAAGCAGTTCTTATCTGGCGACAAAGATTGTCACTGACTAGGACTGGATTACATAATTGGGGTCTAACACTAATTATTCGACCAGGTACTGGGACGGGTTGTCAGGATTTTATACTGGCACCACATGTAGATTCTAGCGAGGATCTACTCTACTGGCCAGTAAAAATCTGTATTACACAGCAGGCTCAGCCCTCTGCTATTACTGACCGGTTTACCGTTTTAACATCTAAGGGGAAGGGCGATTGGGGTCCTATTAATATGGTCACCACTCATACCACCCCTGATGATACCATTCTTACTGCCACCGGAATCTCAGGTTTCTATAACAATTGGCTACTATTGACCGAACAAGCAGCTAACATGACCCGGCAAAGCTGCGTAGTTTGCATGGGAGCTAGGCCATTGCTCCGCATAGTCCCAGCCGCTATTAGCGGAGACTGTCTATTGCCCCTTATGGACAAAGACAACCCACCTGAGAAGTGTTCACAGTGGGACACTGTTTATCCGGTAGTCACCACGGTGGTCAAGAAACCGATATTCTCCTCCAGTGTGGCTAGAGCTAACTTTACATGCATAAACATAACAGGTGGAGGGACATTGTTGGGTAAGCTCCCTGATAGTTGGTGCTGGTACACTCACATGCTTACGGCAATTTTTAAACCAGTGCCTAGAGCTGATGTGTGGTGGTGGTGTGGGGGAACTAGTCTGTTGGACAGACTTCCCCACAATGCCACGGGTACCTGCGCACTTGTAACTCTTCTGTTGCCCATCTCTGTTTACCCCATAGGCGTCCGAGATCTGCTCACCCGTATACAAGCTCTGGGTCCTGAATATTGGCCTATCAGGACCAAGCGCACGGTGGGCCCTGCTGCTGGGGACCCAACGTACATTGATGCAATTGGAGTCCCCAGGGGGGTACCAGATGAGTATAAACTGGTTGACCAAGTAGCCGCGGGTTTTGAATCATCATTTTGCTGGTGGTGCACCATTAATAAAAATGTTGACAGGATTAACTATATCCATTTTTAATGTCCAAAAACTAGGCAATTGGACCCAGCAAGGCTTTGAGGCGGTACATGGCCAATTGGAGGCTACCAGCTTGATGGCCTTCCAAAACCGCATTGCAGTAGACATGCTACTCTCTGAGAAGGGAGGTGTATGCTCTATGTTTGGTGAACAGTGTTGCACCTTTATACCTAACAACACCGCCACTGATGGTAGTCTGACCATTGCCTTAGAAGGCTTGAGGACTCTTAATGGTAAGATGAAATCCCATTCTGGTGTAGACACCTCCATGTGGGATTCCTGGATGGATGCTTTTGGGAAATATAAAACCCTGGTGTCCTCAATTTTGGTTTCTATCTCAGTGTTTGCAGCCATTTTGGTTTTGTGTGGTTGCTGTTGCATACCATGCATTCGTTCACTCACCACTAGGGTCATATCTAAAGCCATTGACCCAACAAGCCCTTCCCAGATGTTTCCTCTTTTAGGGGATGAAGGCCCTCCATCTTTTGAGGACAACAACATGCCTGCTGCTTTTACCTTTTTCTAGTTTATGTCACGTCTCTTAGGAGACGTGAAGAGAGGGCATATGAAACTTTCTCTTCAAGAAAGTTTCTGCATATAATACTCCTGCTTGATCCCATGTTTATGTCACGTCTCTTAGGAGACGTGAAGAGAGGGAATCAAAACTTTCTCTCTGAGAAAGTTTCCCTGGTTGTTTACTTTTGCTTTTCTTACTTTTACCTAGTTTATGTCACGTCTCTTTGGAGACGTGAAGAGAGGGAATCAAAACTTTCTCTCTGAGAAAGTTTCCCTGGTTGTTTACTTTTGCTTTTCTTACTTTTACCTAGTTTATGTCACGTCTCTTTGGAGACGTGAAGAGAGGGATTTGTAATAAATACCATTTAAAATAACACAAGCATATTGCTATTACATTGTTATAACTAACTTCTTTCTAAGCAGGGTTTCTCACACACCCAAAGACAGATGGCTGGCACAGACCTTTTATAAACACTGATAAGGAAAGGCCTTGATCAAAAGAGTGCTTGGGTCCGCATTTCACGAAATAATGAGACACACACATAACCAAGGACAGAGGGCTGACTACGCACACACAAAATCTCCTGCTTAGCTGAACATTTGATAACAAAGAACTTTTGCTATAAGACTCAGAAGGATGACGCCCAGCTCATCAGGACCAATCTGAGAAGACAACAACCTGTCCAGAACCAACCAAAGGACCAGAACTTCCAGACTCAACCTACTTTCTGTGTTGTATAAAATGTCTATACATTCTGTTATCTGGGCTTTTTTCTGGAGGTTCTCTATGAGCCGAAGGAACGAGACCGTATACGCTTGTACCAGATATCTTCACTCTGAATAAAACTGTCACTTGTCATACAATTTACCACCTTGTCCGAATCGATCCTTGACCGGCTCACCCTTCTCCATATCCAATTATCAACACAAGCAATAAAGAAAAAAATTCATATCAATGGGAGTTTGTCAATCCAAACTTTAGATTAGTGCCAAATTATACATTAAATAAAGGTTATTATTGCCACCATAAAAGGTAAATGGAGGGTGTTTTTTTGTATCCATCATGCACAACATACGTGGAATTCCTAGTCTCCGGCAGCTTTTGGAACTACAGATCTGCGGTCAAGAACGTTGAGTTCCACAAAGTTTGCTGCTTCAGTGTCTTTAGACATTTTTGTCAGATGTTACTATGGAATACTGAAGTGTAATTACAGGAATTTCATAAGTGTCAAAGGCTTTTATTGACAATTACATGAAGTTGATGCAAAGAGTCAATATTTGCAGTGTTGACCCTTCTTTTTCAAGACCTCTGCAATCCGCCCTGGCATGCTGTCAATTAACTTCTGGGCCACATCCTGATTGAAGGCAGCCTATTCTTGCATAATCAATGCTTGGAGTTTGTCAGAATTTGTGGGGTTTTGTTTGTCCACGCGCCACTTGAGGATTGACCACAAGTTCTCAATGGGATTAAGGTCTCGGGAGTTTCCTGGCCATGGACCCAAAATATCAATGTTATGTTCCCCGAGCCACTTAGTTATCACTTTTGCCTTTTGGCAAGGTGCTCCATTATGCTGGAAAATGCATTGTTCATCACCAAACTGTTCCTGGATGGTTGGGAGAAGTTGCTCTCGGAGGATGTGTTGGTACCATCCTTTATTCATGGCTGTATTCTTAGGCAAAAGGGGGGATTCCCTTGGCTGAGAAGCAACCCCACACATGAATGGTCTCAGGATGCTTTACTGTTGGCATGACACAGGACTGACGGTAGCGCTCACCTTGTCTTCTCGGACAAGCTTTTTTCCGGATGCCCCAAACAATCGGAAAGGGGATTCATCAGAGAAAATGACTTTACCCCAGTCCTCAGCAGTCCAATCCCTGTACTTTTTTGCAGAATATCAGTCTGTCCCTGATGTTGTTCCTGGAGAGAAGTGGCTTCTTTGCTGCCCTTCTTGACACCAGGCCATCCTCCAAAAGTCTTTGCCTCACTGTGCGTGCAGATGCACTCACACCTGCCTGCTGCCATTCCTGAGCAAGCTGTGTACTGGTGGTGCCCTGATCCCGCAGCTGAATCAACTTTAGGAGACGGTCCTGGCGCTTGGACTTTCTTGGGCGCCCTGAAGCCTTCTTCACAACAATTGAACCGCTCTCCTTGAAGTTCTAGATGATCCGATAAATGGTTGATTTAGGTGCAATTTTACTGGCAGCAATATCCTTGCCTGTGAAGCCCTTTTTGTGCAAAGCAATGATGACGGCACCTGTTTCCTTGCAGGTAACCATGGCTGACAGAGGAAGAACAATGATTCCAAGCACCACCCTCCTTTTGAAGCTTCCAGTCTGTTATTCGAACTCAATCAGCATGACAGAGTGATCTCCAGCCTTGTCCTCATCAACACTCACACCTGTGTTAACGAGAGAATCACTGACATGATGTCAGCTGGTCCTTTTGTGCTAGGGCTGAAATGCAGTGGTAATGTTTTGGGGGGGATTCGGTTCATTTGCATGGCAAAGAGGGACTTTGCAATTAATTGAAATTCATCTGATCACTCTTCATAACATTCTGGAGTATATGCAAATTGCCATCATACAAACTGAGGCAGCAGACTTTGTGAAAATATATATTTGTGTCATTCTCAAAACTTTTGGCCACGACTGTACATTAGGGGAAAAAAACGTGCCATCAAGAACCTTAAAGGGTTCTTTGTCTGTCCCCATAGGAGAACTCTTTCAATAACCCCTTTAAGTTGCAGGTAGAACTCTTCTACATTGACCTCGAGTTTGATGAGGACCTGAGTATGGCCCGCGTCGACACCATCACCCCCCTCATACAACTTCTTCAGAGGTCAAGGAGAGACAGAAACTATCCCAACCCTGGATACAGGCTGACTTCACTACACAGTTTAAGATTGGCTTCATTTTGTCAGCCATTTTAAAGACAATTTGCTGATACTCCTCAGAGCTGCAGAGAGAAGGTCCTATATATGCAGCACGTATTCAATCCATATATTGAACAAACGTTTTGTGAAAATATTGTCCTTGCCATGAATTATCAGTTATCATCAAGTGTCTTTCTGTACAGACTGTACAGTGTTCAACAAAAATCAATATTAGGATTAATGAGCAAGCTAATTGTTTTGTTATCGTGATTTTGTGAGCACTAATCCGACTATTCTATTTTCCTCATGAAAGGTACATTTATCCATCTGAACATTCCAAAAGCCTGTTGCCTGTTTATAATCAAAATGAAATCATATCAAATTGTATTTGTCACATGCACCGAACACAACAGGTACCGAACACCTTACCGTGAAATGCTTATTTACAAGCTCTTAACCAACAATGCAGTTCAAGAAATAGAGTTAAGAAAATACTTACTAGTTAATTACAAATAAAAACAATAAAAGTACTGAGTCAATGTGCGGAGGTAAAGGTTAGTCGAGGTCATTTGTAAAGTGACTATGCGTAGATAATAAACAGCGAGTAGCAGCAGTGTAAAAACAAAGATAAGATTGTTCAGCAGTCTTATGACTTGGGGGTAGCAGCTGTTAAGGAGCCTTTTTGGACCTAGACTTGGCACTCTGGTACCGCTTGCCGGGCGGGGGCAGAGAAAACAGACTATGACTGGAGCATTTTTATAATGTCTGGTACCGTGTTTATAATGTCTGGTACCGTGTTTATAATGTCTGTTACCGTGTTTATAATGTCTGGTACCGTGTTTATAATGTCTGGTACCGTGTTTATAATGTCTGGTACCGTGTTTATAATGTCTGGTACCGTGTTTATAATGTCTGTTACCGTGTTTATAATGTCTGGTACCGTGTTTATAATGTCTGGTACCATGTTTATAATGTCTGTTACCGTGTTTATAATGTCTGGTACCGTGTTTATAATGTCTGGTACCGTGTTTATAATGTCTGGTACCGTGTTTATAATGTCTGGTACCGTGTTTATAATGTCTGTTACCGTGTTTATAATGTCTGGTACCGTGTTTATAATGTCTGTTACCGTGTTTATAATGTCTGGTACCGTGTTTATAATGTCTGGTACCGTGTTTATAATGTCTGGTACCGTGTTTATAATGTCTGTTACCGTGTTTATAATGTCTGGTACCGTGTTTATAATGTCTGTTACCGTGTTTATAATGTCTGGTACCGTGTTTATAATGTCTGAGGCCCTGTTTATAATGTCAATTACCGTGTTTATAATGTGAATTACCGTGTTTATAATGTGAATTACCGTGTTTATAATGTCTGGTACCGTGTTTATAATGTCTGGTACCGTGTTTATAATGTGAATTACCGTGCTTTTAATGTCTGAGACCCTGTTTATAATGTCAATTACCGTGTTTATAATGTCTGGTACTGTGTTTATAATGTCTGTTACCGTGTTTATAATGTCTGGTACCGTGTTTATAATGTGAATTACCGTGTTTATAATGTCTGGTACCGTGTTTATAATGTCTGGTACCGTGTTTATAATGTGAATTACCGTGTTTATAATGTCTGTTACCCTGTTTATAATGTCTGGTACCGTGTTTATAATGTGAATTACCGTGCGTTTAATGTCTGAGACCCTGTTTATAATGTCAATTACCGTGTTCATAATGTGAATTACCGTGTTTATAATGTCAATTACCATGTTTATAATGTGAATTACCATGTTTATAATGTCTGAGACCCTGTTTATAATGTGAATTACCATGTTTAAAATGTGAATTACCGTGTTTATAATGTGAATTACCGTGCTTTTAATGTCTGAGACCCTGTTTATAATGTCAATTACCGTGTTCATAATGTGAATTACCGTGTTTATAATGTCAATTACCATGTTTATAATGTGAATTACCATGTTTATAATGTCTGAGACCCTGTTTATAATGTGAATTACCATGTTTAAAATGTGAATTACCGTGTTTATAATGTGAATTACCGTGCTTTTAATGTCTGAGATCCTGTTTATAATGTCAATTACTGTGTTTATAATGTGAATTACCGTGTTTATAATGTCTATTACCGCGTCTATAATGTGAATTACCGTGTTTATAATGTGAATTACCGTGTTTATAATGTCTTGTACCGTGTTTATAATGTCTATTATCGTGTTTGTCATGTGAATTATCGTAATTTCACCACTAGAGGGGACGAGGGAACGCTAATCATTATGGAAGTGTATATCTGCATTTCTTTTGGGGGGGAAATGCAAATTGGCTAATGATAAATCAATATCATATTTTCTTTACTTTTTTCATGTATATATGCGCATAATCTCGGATAACCCAGGACTAAAATCTTGTGTAATTTGGTCAGATGATAGATTACCATTTATTTTCACGTCGTCTGGCCACATGAGATTATTGTGCGCATTATCTGGGACAAAATTCAAATGCAAAAAATCTGTTTTGTTGTATCCTGAGAACTTTGTTCTGAGTAATTTCCATCCAATCACCAAAGTGTTCTCTCTCAATTGTTACCATGGTTATGCTACCATCTTGCTTCTCCTATTTGTTTCTTATGGAGACATTTCAATTTGGGCGTGTTCATATAGGCCCCTTCCCCTGAGTGTAAAGGGTTAAAACTATCCTGTTGATGTTATGGATGATTATAATAGCTTAGTCTATGAATTGTGTAGTTACATTTCTCCATCCTCATCCCTCAGCTGGTCAGCAAAACAAAATGACCGCTTTGTTGGGGTGTCCGCTTTGATGTTGCTTGAATCCCAGATTGCTCCTTTAGTTAAAGTACAATATTTTTGTGGTATGAAAAGCTGTTTTCTGAGAAATAAGTCCACAGTCACAAAGGAAGTGTATGTAAGTCTACATGTTTTTAATCAATGATCAACATTTCACCATGAAAGTCATATTTTATGAAACACAGGAAATTGATAAGACTTTGGTCTTGTTTATTCAGCAACTTCTTTTCCCTGTAAGAAGAAAGAAATAACAGAATAGATCAGTATTAATAATGAACATGATAAATATATCAACACTTGGAAATAACAGAATGGATCAAGTATTTACGACTCTGTGCTCAGCTTGATTTTCGATTTTGAAGTACCAACTAAATTTGGATTATTTACCCTGTCCTGAAATGTGTTTCTCAGAGATCCTCAACATTTGAGTGATTGTAAAAGGTCAGTATTGACATCTGTGAAGAATGAATCATAGGTGGTGTTGATGTGGTCATGTTTGAACATCAATCAGGTGTAGGGTTAGCAGCACTTCTGTACCTTTCCGCTGTCGCGGCTCTTGGATCTGAGCTTGTTGACCTGAGTCTCAGCGATGTCAGCACGCTCCTCGGCCTCCTCCAGCTCATTCTGAACCTTCCTGAACTTAGACATGTGCTGGTTGGATGCTTCCTCCTGGGTAAAGAAAAGAGAGGGAGAGCCTAACATCAGTATTGAACGTTTGAAGCTTCAGGTAGCAATTTAATATATATTTCTTAAAGGAATTATGAGGGAGAAGGATGATACATGAGAGAAAGTGAGTGGTGGAACAGGGGATAAACTGCTGCTTCCAGGACCATGTGATCCAGGAGAGTCAGCACTACCACCAGACCAGCCCCCGGCACAAAGCTAAATAATATTCAACCCGCTCTACTTTAAATTGTTACACATAGGAAGAGGAGTCACTGTGCATACATTTCTTCAGAAATGACTTGCACTATCAACTGAGTCAATGTTGACTGATGTGCAGTACAACACTTCAACTAAACTGTCTAGACGTTTTGTAATGTCTACTAGGGAATGTAAGCTTTCAGAGGTTTTGACTAAGTCTGTGACTCACCGCTTCCTCAGCCTGCCTCTTGTAGGCCTTCACTTTCATCTGCAGCTTATCTACCAGGTCCTGAAGTCTGGCAACGTTCTTCTTATCCTCCTCAGTCTGTGGGAGAAGTTACAAGAATCAATAGTCCATAGTGTTAACACACAAACCAGTGTGCTTGAGTGTGTGAAGAATGCACTTTTTCTTACCTGGTAAGTGAGCTCCTTGACTCTGCGCTCATACTTGCGGACTCCCTTGACCGCGTCTACACCTCTTCTCTGCTCGGCCTCCACCTCAGACTCGAGCTCACGCACCTTTGTGGAAGAAATAAACGTAGGCATCTATGTGAGGTGGTGAAGTCAGACGTAACAAATCTTTGTAAAACAGAGGAATGTTCTTCTACTGGTCAAGAAGTGTTGTCTACTCCTATGAACTTTTACGATTTTAATTAAAGGGGTCTATAATAAAACAACGACATTTCATGATGTAGGTGGGTGATTCAGAGAAAAAGCCATGACACAATGCTCCTGTGTATTTTTATATGATCAAATACATTTCCAGCAATCTGTCTTTCAATCCACCCTGCTGTTAACTCACCCTGGACTCCAGTTTCTGGAGCTGCTTCTTGCCTCCCTTCATGGCCAGATTCTCAGCCTCATCCAGGCGGTGCTGCAGGTCCTTGACTGTGACCTCCAGGTTCTTCTTCATCCTCTCCAGGTGAGAGCTGGTGTCCTGCTCCTTCTTCAGCTCCTCAGCCATCATGGCCGCCTGGAATGGTAGTTAGTTTCATTTATGCACCAACTGGCACCAATCATAATGTCCCTCTGAGATCATCTGACCTCCTTTTTGAGATCTTTGTTTAACCAGCCCAGCTTCCATTGGCCTTTGGGGACAAATCTAGTTTATGTAATTGAGTAGATCATAAGGACTCACGTCAGTGATGGCCTTCTTGGCCTTCTCCTCTGCGTTCCTGGCCTCCTGGACGATGTCGTCCACCTCTCCCTGCACCTGAACCAGGTCAGTCTCCAGCTTTTTCTTGGTGTTCGCAAGGCTGGTGTTCTGAAGGAGGAAACAAGGCCATTTGTTTGACTCTCAAGATAACTTACAAGTCACAAGGCTGAAATTATGAAAATATAAATATAAAACTACGAAAATATTAAAGGTTTATCAATATTAAGCACTGTTGAATTATATATGTGTGTGTAATCGGTATGCTTGGTTGAGTTTCATTAGAAATGGCCTTTGACCCGTACCTGGGAGTGCAGCAGTCCGACGCGCTCGCTGGCGTCGACCAGCTCAGTCTCAGCAACTTTGCGTCCTCTCTCTGTCTGCTCCAGAGCAACTCTCAGCTCCTCGATTTCAGCCACCATCAGACCGTTTCTGCGCTCCACCATGGCTGCCTGCTCCTTCATGTCCTCTGCGGCGCGGACGGCATCATCAAGGTGCAATTGGGCATCCTGGGGTTCACAATGAATTAGGAATTGTGGAAGTAGGGGCGATATGATCGGTGAGAGAAATGTTAATGGGTAAAAATGTTCCTAATATCCCTACATTTCTACACTCTAATAATTAGTGGTGACTAGAGGAATCCTGGGTATCCTCAAGGAACCCCTAGAGTTCCTCAAGGAACCATTGCTAGTCAATGGTTCATATTTTCACATTTGGTTAGTTGAGGGGTTCTTGGATAAACCTTTAATGGTTGGATGCAGCAGCGGGTTCATGGAGGAACCCCTGGAGTGGAGGAAGACTTAGTAGGGGCTTTAAGATAGATTGTTTTGGGGCCAAACAGAGTACATTTAATTCATGTTCATCTGTTCTGTTGTATTGTCATCACATGTTAAGGTTGAACACGGACAGTTTTGTTGCTTCAATGAGGCCAGTGGAGGTGTATTCATTCCTCAAGAGCAAATCCCAAAGTTGGACTATTTACAACCTTACTATTTTTATATCATCAGCAATTTAAAAAAAAGAAGATTATATTAGAATATTCAATATGCATAAATATTCAAGAAACATTTTAATTTGCAGTATACAGGAATGACATTTGTGCTAACGGATGACAAAAAATAACCCTCCAATAAGCCACATCTCCAATCTGATAGGCTGCCACCTCTATAATATATTATTAAATAGGTTCAAAATGTAACCGCTCCAATCACAAAAAGGTTCCTGGTTTCAACTGGAAAGGTTCTGCTGGTGCGACAACCCAAAAGGTTCTTCCAGGCACCTTTACTTCTAAGAGTGTAATATCCCTACCTTCCTACAGTATATTAGTCCACTCCAATATCCCTACCTTCCTACAGTATATTAGTTCACTCCAATATCCCTACCTTCCTACAGTATATTAGTCCACTCCAATATCCCTACCTTCCTACAGTATTTTAGTCCACTCCAATATCCCTACAGTATATTAGTCCACTCTAATATCCCTACCTTCCTACAGTATATTAGTCGACTCGAGTACATTCCTCTGATCTATTATTTTCTACTGATTCACGAACACATCCCTCCCCATGTTCAGGTTTTTTAGCCTGATGTCCCAGTCCCTTTACCTTGTACTGTCCCTGGACGTTCCTCAGCTGTTTCTGGGCCTCAGCGGCCTGCCTGTTGGCGTGGCTCAGCTGAATCTCCATCTCGTTCAGGTCTCCCTCCATCTTCTTCTTCACCCTCAGGGCGTCATTCCTGCTCCTGACCTCAGAGTCCAGGGTGCTCTGCATGGAGTCAACCACCCTCTGGCTGTTCCTCTTGATCTGCTCCATCTCCTCGTCCTTCTCAGCGATCTTCCTGTCCACCTCACCCTTGATCTGGTTCAGCTCCAGCTGCACACGCAGAATCTTGGATTCCTCGTGCTCCAGTGTGCCCTGGACGAAGAGAAGCAGTCAGAAGAAGCAACCCTTCACTAAGCTGGGAGATGTATTCATAACATGACTAACTGAGCTAGCCAATGTACATGACCATATATTTTGAGAAAACAAGTTATGTGCCCTGGACAAGGAGAAGCAGTCAGTCAAATTGTGCTCAGTACATTTGGACGTGTTTAACACAAATAATTACAAACTGAATATATGACTACAATAAACACCGATAAAGGGAGCACTGGATTGTCAAACAGCTGTAGTTTGTACCTCCGCCTCCTCCAGAGCGGTCTGGATCTCAGACTTCTCTGTCTCCACGGTCTTCTTGGCCTTCTCCAGCTCATGGATGCTCTTGCCAGTCTCTCCGATCTGCTCAGTCAGGTCAGAGATCTCCTCTGCACACAAACACAGGAGCTGTTTAGACTCAGGAGATATTCAGTAGATATCACCAATGCACTGAAGTTTATCATGAATTATAATAACAGATAATTCAATAACAGTACTTCATACTGTCTTGCTAATCTAATTTCCCACCACATCATTGGGTTGTTCAAAGGAATACCAATTACAAGTTCCAAAAAATATATTTTAAACTTTACATGAACATTCTGAGATTGTTAAAAAGTAATTTTTATATAATATTAATGATTACAGTTGATTCCATTTTCAAACACTGGTCAAACATCGGACGAAAATAACTGCTGTCAAATGCTCACGTTGCAGGTTCTTGTTCTCCCTCTTCAGAGTCTCCAGATGATCCAGAGCCTCCTCGTATGAGTTCTTCATCTTGAAGAGTTCAGTGCTCATAGAGCGAGCCTCCTTCTGAGCTCCTTCCAGCTCAGCCTGACCCTCCTCATACTTCTGCTTCCAATCTGCCAGAACCTGGGGAAATCCATGGGATTTTCATTACAACTCATTGATGGAGAGTTTTGAATCAGAAATATGCTACAATTATACTACATCTGATCAAATAGCAGACAGGAAACATCACCCTAGAGTGATGTTTATAAATGTTCACCTTGTCAAAGTTCCTCTGCTTCTTGTCAAGGTTGGCGGCCATGGCGTTGGCTCTCTCAACGTCAATCATGAGGTCCTCCACCTCTCCCTGCAGTCTCTGCTTGGTCTTCTCCAGGGAGGCGCACTTTGAGTTGGTCGCCTCAATGGTCTCCTCAGCCTCCTGCAGACGCTGGGCCAGCTTCTTCCTGTTGGACAACAGAGGGTGGTGTTATGGTGAGTCATTTGTTGTGAAAGAAATGTTGCAGTACATATTGAAGTAACATTTTCTCAGATCCCCCTACCACCCTCACCATCCACACCGCTTATTTGAGTTATTGCAACTCACTTGGCCTCCTCCAGCTCCTCTGTGCGTTGGATGGCATCAGTTTCATACTTAGTCCTCCACTGAGCCACCTCACTGTTGGCCTTGGACATGCCGCGCTGCAGCTCTGCCTTGGCCTCCTGCTCCTCCTCAAACTGCTCTCTCAGGAGATCACAGTCATGGCGGGCAGACTGGACACCATGGGCCAGTGCGTTTTTAGCCTTTGAGAGAGAGAGAAAGAAAGACAAAGAGAGATTAGAGAGAGAGAGTAAAACAAATGATATTAGAAGTCTCTGAGGGTGGCGTAGAAACAGTCTATGTGTAGATAAAGCTTTAAACTGTGGTGGGTGGTTTCCATTTTGGGTGCCTTACCTTGACCTCCTCCTCAATCTGTCTCTTCAGCTCCTCCACCTGCTGGGTGAAGGCCTGTTTGCCTCTGGTCAGCTGAGACACCAGGGCTTCCTTCTCCTCCAGCTGGCGGCCAAACTCACCTGCAGGAATAGAGAGACATCTTGTTATGGGGACTCTGTTCTCTAAGATTGAACTTGTATTTTGAGGAATCGTAGTGCAGAAACTATGTGGACTGAATTTACAGCCCCCGATACATGTTATTGTGTACTACTGAGGTGAACTATATTGGTTTGTTGTTCATTGTTGAAGGTACCATTTTCTGTCAGGAGTCTGGCCCTCTGTCCGCTGATGTCGTTGACCTGGCGAGCATTCTCATCATTCTTAGTCTTGAGCTCACTCAGCTGGTCCTCAAGAGTACGGCACATCTTCTCCAGATTGCCCTGTTAGTGAAACATATGGGACTGTCAACTTCAGTTTATTGAATGGTAATTTAGCTGACCCTCCTCAACACTGCTCGACCAAAACATCACTACTCACCTTAGCCTTGGCGACAGCCTCCATGTTGCTGGAGAGGTCATCAATCTCCATCTTGTACTCGCTCTTCTCCTTCTCCAGCTTCTGCTTGACGCGTTGCAGGTTGTCGATCTGCTCCCCGAGCTCAGCCACACTGTCGGCCTGCTTCTTGCGCAGAGCGGCGGCTGTGGCCTCATGCTGCAGGGTGGACTCTTCAAGATCACGACGCAGCTTCTGGAACTCAGCCTCGCGCTTCTTGTTCATCTCAATCTGAGCAGCAGTGGCGCCTCCGGCCTCCTCCAGTCTCTCGCTGATCTCCTCAAGTTCCCTGGAGAGATCGGCCCTCTGCTTCTCAACCTTGGCCCTGGCAGCACGCTCAGCCTCAATTTCCTCCTCCAGCTCCTCAATACGGGCCTAAAACAGGGGGTAGGAGCAGGGGGATGAACACTACAATACAGTTGAAACAATTGAACCTCACTACATAATAATAGTATGTATTGTATATTTAGTATAAATGTGTTTATACATAGCCAGTTACACTAACATATTTACTATATTCATTAGACAGTGTCCCATTAGACAGCTGAGATCCTGTACTGTACCTGGAGTTCCTTGATCTTCTTCTGCAGCTGAGCTCCCAGAGACTGCTCATCCTCTATCTTGCTGAGGAGCTGGCTGGTCTCAAACTCCTTCCTAACAAACACAAACACGTTGTTTGCAAAGTTTGTTTTGGTTAGACAGTATAAAGGGAGCATATTTTACCATTCACTTTGCTTGTAAGAATCACATACAAAGTCTAATTCATAATCACAAGAATGAGCCAAGAAGAACCATTATGTTGATTAAGATGGCAAGGAATATGGTAGTAATTTATTTGTGTTTACTTCTTGATTTTCTCATCAGACTGCTGCTTGTCATTCTCCAGGTCCATTATGGACTCCTGGGCCAGTTTCAGATCTCCCTCCAGCTTTCTCTTGGATCTCTCAAGGTCCATACGGAGCTTCTTCTCTTGCTCCAGAGAACCCTCAAGCTACAAGATATAAACAGACATGTGTTGGTCAAATCTAAACAACTGAAGACAATAACATCTTACACACTATCATGGCCAAAATGTCAAACTCCACTCACGTCGTCCACTTGCTGTTCCAGCTTGGTCTTGGCCTTGGTCAGAGTGTTGACTTTGTCCTCCTCTGCCTGCAGGTCGTCCAGTGTCTGCTGGTGGGCCTCTTGGAGGGCTTTCTTCTCCTTGGTCAGCTTGGCAACACTCTCATCCATAGACGCCATCTCCTCTGTCAGGTTTTTAACCTGAAAACAGCCACAACAAAATGAGTCTTTGGTCACTTCACCATAAATTGGAGAATTAGTTACATTTATTAAAGAAATGTGTCAACAAGTACAGTACTATAGATTCAACACTAGATGGCACTGTACTCCATGCCAGTGTACTGAATGGAAATCAAAAAAACGAGTTGGTAGCAGAACATGCAATGAATGTGGGGAGAACACCACAACTGAAATTCCACTATTTTGTGTCTTAATTATTACTGAACCCACAAAAAGTACATTTCTGTTTTGAGTTGATTATTCTTTGGATTATTGTTTGGTTAGACTGTCTACGAGACCTTGTTTTCAGTTGCGTGCTTCTCCTTCTCCACTTTGGCCAAGGTGAGCTCCAGGTCATCAATGTCCTTCTTCAGCTCAGAGCACTCATCCTCCAGCTTCCTCTTCTTGGCAGTCAACTCAGCATTCATCTCCTCCTCATCCTCCAGCCTCTCAGTCGTCTCTTTGAGTTTGGCCTCCAGCTGGATCTTGCTCTTGATGAGCCCCTCACACCTTTCCTCAGCATCGTTCAGATTCTCTGAATCCTGGTTTCAGAACAGGAGAAAAAACCTGTGTTCTCACTTTGTGTATCAAAATATAGACTTGATTTAGTCAAATAAGTCAGAGCAAATCCATTTAAATGCATGACATATATAAATATATATCACAGGCCAAAAAGATCATCAAGGACTTCAACCGCCTGTTCACCCCGCTATCATCCAGAAGGCGGGGTCAGTACAGGTGTGTCAAAGCTGGGACCGAAAGACTGGAAAACAGCTTCTATCTCAAGGCCATCAGACTGTTAAATAGCCATCACTAGCCGGTTACTACCCGGTTACTCAACCCTGCACCTTAGAGGCTGCTGCCCTTTGTACATAGACATGGAATCACTGGTTACTCAACCCTGCACCTTAGAGGCTGCTGCCCTTTGTATATAGACATGGGATCACTGGTTACTCAACCCTGCACCTTAGAGGCTGCTGCCCTATGTACATAGACATGGAATCACTGGCCACTTTAATAATCGAACACTGGTCCATCCTTGAAAAGGAGTGCATGTTCCCCAAGTCTTGGGGGGAATATACTGTTTTACCCACTTCATATGTACAGTATATACTGTATTCTAGTCACCTGAGAGGCTGCTGCCCTATGTACATAGACATGGAACACTGTTTTACCCACTTCATATGTATATACTGTATTCTAGTCAGGGCCATCCTATTCAAGTATTGTTCATACGTGCTGATGTGTGTGCGATCGTGTCTGTGTACTTGTGTGTCTAAATGTGCTCTGATGAGGGTTGTTTCTCACTCACAGATGCGACTTGAAGCGCCAGGTCACTCCTCTCCTGCACCATGGCCACCATCTTCTCCTCCAACTCCTTCTTCTTGGCCAGAGCCTTGGCCAGGTCTGTCGTCATCTTCTCATAGTTCTCCTTCATGTTGGCCAGCTCCTTCTCAGTCTCAGCGCTCTGCAGCAGGGGCTTGATCTTGAAGTACAACTTCATCCATGGCCAGGTTTTCACATTCATGAATGAACGGATGTTGTACTGGATGGTGAAGACGGAATCTCTGGTCCACAGAAAGGATAGAGTGACATGGTGAGTGACATGGTGAGTGACACGGTGAGTGACACGGTGAGTGACACGGTGAGTGACACGGTGAGTGACACGGTGAGTGACATGCTTAAAGGTGTTTTTGGGGGGTTTTTTCCCTGTGGAAAACGATATCCCAAGTATAAATACAGTAAAGTACAAACACTAAATGGTAAAAATATATGTTTTGAAGAAAATTGTATTTTTTTTAATACAACTGCAAACTTCAAGGAGAGGCATTTCTAGTATTCCTTAACAGTAAAAAAAAACATCACTGGATGACGTATTTAAAGCTACATTCTGCGATTCGAAGAATAACAAAACACGGACCCCACCACTTTTTGCATACAGCTGAGGAATGGGGCTAGGGAAATATAATCCCTCTTAAATGTATAGACAGCGCTCTAGATGAAAGGACTGACAGGTGATGTTAAGATCATGAGGCATTTCATATTATTCCAGAATGAATGGGTAAATATCACTTAGTTAAATAACAATTGAACAGCTTGCTAAATCCCAAACTGCTACTTTAATAGAATGTTATAACATGTACCTTCTCATCCTGAACAACTCACAGCATATTCACTATGTAATCACTATACATTACATACAGGTGGTTGACAGAACAGTTTGCCAAGATGTCTACTCTTCCTCACCTCCTCTCCATCATCTTGGTGAACTCTCTCCTCATGAGGAATCCACGGCTGAGAGCCTGGACCATGCCGACCAGAGAGGCCAGCTTCTCATCTCTCATCTCCTCCAGGACACCCAGCAGACCGGCTTTGAAGAACACCTGACACAGGTTGACATGGTCAATTATGGAACCACAGTCAGGTGGTAACAGACAGAAAGGGGTGAATCAAAAGAGAGGAACAAAACCACTAGATCGATTTGAACAACATAAACATTGTAATCCTTACAAACAAACCATGGGATTGGTTGTTTATGAGCTGTAAGTTATTGTATAGCTGTAGATTAATAATGTACACTGATATAGATAACTGCAGACATACCATTCTGACATAATGCACAAAATAATTAATTGAGTATAATATTTTTTATAAACATTTTTAAGAAATAATAACAAGATGGATAGATCAACTGGAGAGACATTTAATGGTTAGAGTTTAAATGATCATTGAAGTTGTGTTTTAGTTGGCATCTCTTGCTGGGGGTATTTGACTGACCTTGGTGTGTCCAAACTTGTAGTCCTCGTGATTCACATCAATGGACCCAAGCAGCTTCTCAGAAGCCTTCTTGTTGTCCATGAACTGGCCCTCGGGGATGACGCTGGCATTCAGTACTTTGTACCTGAATCAGGAGAAATGTTTAACATATGTCAAGTTGTAATCGGTTTGGTTAAGCCTATTCTGATGCTGGGAAAACCCTCAGAGCAAATATTTATGTATGTGTGTGTGTGTGTGTGTGTGTGTGTGTGTGTGTGTGTGTGTGTGTGTGTGTGTGTGTGTGTGTGTGTGTGTGTGTGTGTGTGTGTGTGTGTGTGTGTGTGTGTGTGTGTGTGTGTTGTGTGTGTCTGTGTGTGTGTGTGTGTGTGTGTGTGTGTGTGTGTGTGTGTGTGTGTGTGTGTGTGTGTGTGTGTGTGTGTGTGTGTGTGTACCTCTGCTTGAAGTCAGCATAGATGATTCTGCTGGGGAAGCCCTTCCTGCAGATCCTAATACCCTCCAGAACACCATTACACCTGAGCTGGTGGATAACCAGGAAGTTCTCCATCAGACCTGCAAACACAAACCAAGTCTCTTTAAATACTCATAAACAGGTGAAAGATTGGTTCGTTAAGGTTACTAATATTGTACTGATAAGATGTCATATTTAACTCAATGTTTATTGTACCTGGAGTCTTTGACTCGTTGGGGATCAGGCAGCGTACAAAGTGAGGATGAGTGCTCCTCAAGTTGGTCATCAGCTTATGTAAGTTCTCCTGTAAGAGGGTTACAAACCTTGTTCTCAGAAATCATTTCTGATCATCACTACACCTTTTGAAGGACTGAATATCCCCATTTTAAAAGCTCACCCTGAACTGGGAGGACACAGTCTGCATGGAACCACCCTTCTTCTTGCCTCCTTTCTTGGTTGTATCTGTTGTAATGGAGAAAAGTTCAATATAAATGAGAGAATCTCAGGTTAACTTCACACTTATCTTAATGCAAATGCTGCCAATGAGATTGTGTAAAATAACACCTATTGTATGAGTAAATTAACCCAGTAAATCACCCAGAGAAATCGTGATACATTTAAAGCAGCAATCAGCAGTTGAAACAATAACAAAGCATGCTCCCTGCCCCTGTTTCAATAAAAACATGAGAGACGGGGCTGGAGAAATGTAACCACTCAAATGTATAGACAGAGCCATGTATTAAAGGACTGACCATCTTGTTTCCCTTTACTTTGTTTACAAACATTGGAGTAAAACAAGATCAAATTTGGGTTCTGATGGGGTACAACGGTTGAACTAAACTGATGTTCTTCAAGAATGAATGGTACATATCTTAAAAGTCCACAAATGGATGTAGCAACTGCAGATTGACCCTTTAAAGAAAATGGGACTGAGTTGTAACTATTTCTTCATTAAATCTTTTGATGTGCTGCTAGTCTTACCCTCAGGTGGGGCAGCGACGTACAGGGTCGCCATCAGTTTGACTGAGGATTTCCCGTACAGCTGAAGAACAGAGTCGTTCAGGGGGTCCTTGTTCTTCTCCAGCCAGCCAGTGATGTTGTAGTCCACAGTGCCGGCGTAGTGAACCAGGGAGAAGTGGGCCTCTGCCTTGCCTTTGGCTGGCTTGGGCTTCTCAAACGCCTTGGTTTTGCCAAGATGCTGGGCGTACAGCTTGTCCTTGAAGGTAGTGTCTGAAGACTTGGGGAACATGCACTCCTCTTCAAGGATGGAGAAGATGCCCAATGGCTTTATGAAAAGAGATGTACATCAAATTAGTGATATTTACATTTAGGATCACATTTATTCTTTCAGCAAACATGCTATTATCAGAGTATCTTCATTTAGGGGCCCATAATAGAAAACATTTTGAGTTCTCAACAGTCAGATACGTTGTACCATGTGATAATATCTCACACATCACTCCATTTGAGCTTTGCTGTTGAGGTCCATTATAATCCTGACAGACAGCTTACCTTCTCAATAAGCTCAATGCAGGCAGCCAAGTCCATGCCGAAGTCAATGAAGGCCCAGACGATTCCCTCCTTCTTGTACTCCTCTTGTTCCAGGACGAACATGGTGTGGTTGAAAAACTGTTGCAGTTTCTCATTGGTGAAGTTGATGCACAGCTGCTCCATGCTGTTGTACTGTTGATGGAATTTCAGAAGGGATCATTTCATCATCATACAAGGCTGTAATCCCTCTCAATCACAACTCATTGTCTTGTTCTGGTCTCAGACTCACATCAAAGATCTCAAACCCAGCAATGTCGAGCACACCGATATAGAACTGTCTTGGATTCTTGGTGTCCAACATCTCGTTGATACGGATGACCATCCACAAGAACATCCTCTCGTAGATGGACTTGGCCAGAGCCGAGACTGAGTTATTAACCTGCAATGATAATACCTCTAATGAATACATGAGATGTTGACCATGTCAAGTGATGAGGTGAAAAGAGCTTTGGGGAAAACAACATCACTCTTCAAAACAAGCAATGCACTCATCACCAAAAGATGTATGGTGCTCAGAAGATGGTAGAAGCCGTGTTTGGCCGCCTTACCTGAGGCACAGTCTGTCCCTTGGTCACATACTCATTGCCGACCTTCACTCTGGGGTAGCACAGAGCCTTCAGCATCTCAGCTGAGTTCAGGCCCACCAGGTAGGCGATTTTATCAGCCACTGGAGAGAGAACCAACATCAACAGACTCAGAAACACAAGATCACTTGTTTCTGATGTCACACTGACAAAAGGTTTTGGACAAGTTGTTTTGGGGGCTACGTTTTGATATGAACCCACATCCAACAGTTTAAAGCATTTCTGGAGGTTGGAATTTGGTCTCCATAAATTATCTCCTGCCGGACTTTGATGAGGCTCTGTCTGTCTTACGTGGCGTATATCTATGAGTGGGACTGGGAATGGGACTAATGTCTACATGTTGTATATCTATGATTGGGACTGGGAATGGGACTAATGTCTACATATTGTATATCTATGATTGGGACTGGGAATGGGACAAATGATTACATATTGTATATCTATGATTGGGACTGGGAATGGGACTAATGTTTACATATTGTATATCTATTAGTGGGACTGGGAATGGGACTAATGATTACATATTGTATATCTATGATTGGGACTGGGAATGGGACTAATGTTTACATATTCTATATCTATGATTGGGACTGGGAATGGGACTAATGTTTACATATTGTATATCTATTAGTGGGACTGGGAATGGGACTAATGTTTACATATTGTATATCTATTAGTGGGACTGGGAATGGGACTAATGATTACATATTGTATATCTATGAGTGGGACAGGGATTGAGACTAATGATTACATATTGTATATCTATGATTGGGACTGGGAATGGGACTAATGATTACATATTGTATATCTATGAGTGGGACTGGGAATGGGACTAATGATTACATATTGTATATCTATGAGTGGGACTGGGAATGGGACTAATGATTACATATTGTATATCTATGAGTGGGACTGGGAATGGGACTAATGTTTACATATTGTATGAGTGGACTCACCCTCTGTGCCGTCTGGCTCGGCCTGCTCCTCACGCTGCTTCTGCTTGAATTTCAAGTTGCCATGGTGCAGTACAGCTCCTGTCAGCTTGTAGATGTTCATCTTTTCATCATTACTGAAGCCCAGGACTGTAATGGCATCCTGGCATTAGACAGGAAGTACAATAGTGATGAACTGAACGGTAGTTATCTCACATACAGTACACTACAGTTCTGTTCTGTCAGCAGAACAAATGGGATGGATCCATTTGACTGGCTTCTCAGATCCACGTGATTACACTTGGCCAACACTGGTTGATGACAGCACAAAATGAATTTTAGACTAGAGATTGACACGGGAACAGGACTCCCGCGGGTTTTTGCGGGTCCTGCGGGATTCTGTCAGGAATGGTAGTGGAGGTCTAGAATCAAGTTCGGACAGGGTCAACAGTCCACAGGAGCTGGCTGAACATGTATAGTTATAAAACATCGTTTTTTGGGGATGGAAATATGTCATGTGTAGAGCATTTCATGAAAATAAACTTTTAAAAAAACGAAATACATTGTAATTTCCCCCTCCCCTTCTGTCGGTTCACCCTCGCCGCTCACTCCAGTTGTAGCCGGTCACAACGCTACCTCAGATGCCAGTTTACGTTAGTAGGCTAAATGACGAAGCCTTTAGTAGAGGAATTGCAACATCTTGTTGCCGCCAAGGACCCATCACTAACAATATTAACATTAGAGCCAAGGAAAGAGAGATGTTTTAGTTCAATTTGATGGGCTTGTCTCTGACAATGACGGAACCTAGTACATGGCTTGTAAAAAAAATAAATGCTGCGGTGTAATGAAATACGCTAACGTTACCAACAAGAAAGCGGGACAAATAGCTGCTCTACTCCCAACAACTTTATCGTCAAGCCTGATTGTTCGTGTATTTAACTAAACCCGTAACGTATGAGGTGAAGAGTGAAATAAAAAGGTATTGACTTATGCAGTAATGCCCGCTCAGGTTTATTTTTTATGTCCATGTTGTAAATGTTATTGTGTTGTAAATATTCATATGCGGCAGTGCTCAGCTGTAGGTTACTGTGGTCTGTCCTCATCCTCCAGCTTTAATTCATTTAGATTTAGGTAGTTTAGAATATGTTCTTATCCAGGGCGATTTAGGCCTACAGTCAGTGCATTTAACTAAGATTAGGTAAGACAACCACATATCACAGTCGCGTATTGCATTACTGAAATGATTTAGCATACTTCCTAAACAAACACAATAGCCTACATACTGTATTTCTGTGCGCAAAAAATGAGCACTGGACGGAGCAAGAGTGATTTTTTTTTTATCCGGAAGAGACAGGAAAGTTCAAGGGTTGTAGAACTGTTGCTGGATTAGGGCAGTACAGGAAAAAACATTGACAGGACAAGATGGGAAAGGAATGAATTTTCACTCCCGTGTCAACCTCTATTTTACACAGCTCCACAGGGACTTAGTGACACTCTCTTGTGTATGTCTTACATGTACAGTGTGTGCCTCAAGGTGAAGTGTGAAGGCATGAAGAGTTCTTTGAGGCACATGCCTAACTAACAATAAGGCAAAACAAAATACATGAAAATTCCCAGCTGCCACCAAGTTGGAATTGCACAGTGCATTCAGTGTGTACGGTGGTCCTACCCATTCCATATCTAGAATATGATGAACCCTTTGTTTGACTCACGTCTGTGGCATCCAGCTCTTCCTTGTCGTTGATGCTGGCCACAGTGATCTGGCCCTGGCTGCACATGGGGAAGTCGTAGGGGTTGGTGGTGATGAGCGCCATTTCTATGGACAACAGAGAATGTCTTGTCAGTTAAATCTCTTAGATTTCTGCTGTTCTACCTTTACAGTTTCTCTCTCTCTCCTTTACTCAGTCGATGGACTCAAGTATTTTATATCATGGTTAGGGTTTCAAAGCTATCGGCGGTAATTTACCAAAGTTACCGTAATTTTGGCAATTAACAGAAAATCTATGGCAACATATCGTAACTTTGATAATTCATTTTTTAATAACTTTAAAAAAATGTATTCATCTTATATTACAATTCTTCAAATTATTTACTTTTGTTTAACAACTGCCCCCAGCTTGATGCCTTAACATTGACAACAAACACATATAATAAAACCGAATGTGTAAAATAATAAAATAAATGATATTTCATGCTGAAACCCTTATTAAACACCAATGGTATTCATTAAGTTGATGGTTCATATCTAGGATAATGTTTTACAGCTTCGTCATTCTATTTTAAATCATAGTATTAGGTTACTTAATATATTGGACATGTGATAATGCCACACAGAGGGTCAGAGATAATAACAGACCTCTGGGATCATCTGAAATACCCCAAAGGGCCACTGGATGTCGTATGATAGATTACATCAAATCCTTGAAAGATACTTTCACAATACTTATCAGAGTGCATTACTTGATACATCTTCCCCAAAGACCTGACTCATATCTAGATGCCTTGTTACGTTGGATGTACTCATTGTAATAGTATTAATAGTGTGGACAATGAATTCCACAGATGGGGGTGGGAATAATTTATCCTGTAACTCTACTTTGCCTTACCAACAACCTCAGGTTTGTGATTGGTCATCATCTGGAAGAAGATGTGGTAGCCTCTCTCATCGGGAAGCTGGAAGGACACTCTGGACTTCTCTAGCAGGTCTGAGAGAGAAAGAAAGAGAGATTGACACAAAGAGAGAGAGAGAGAGAGAGAGAGAGAGAGAGAGAGAGAGAGAGAGAGAGAGAGACAGAGAGAGAGAGAGACAGAGACAGAGAGAGAGTGAACATTAAATAAGATTATCTCCCCCAAAAATCTGTGTGAATTTAGTAAAGAATTGAGAAACAATCAAAATCAACTCACAGGTCTCAATGTCAGCTTTAGCCAGTTTGCTACCTTGGAAGTGAATCCTGATGAATTTACCCTAAAGTAGAGCACGGGGGTTAGAAAGAGGATAACTAAATACATCTAACATTTTACTTTGATAGACTCCTTTAAATGTTACAATTTGTCGAACATCTATTGATATAACAAATGGGAAATACTGAAATACATTTGTCTAATATTAGATCACTTTCACAGTATGCCCTTCATACTTACAAAGCGAGACGAGTTGTCGTTCCTCACTGTCTTGGCATTACCGTAAGACTCCAGCAGAGGGTTAGCAGCAATGATCTGATCCTCAAGAGACCCCTGATTGAGACAAACACAAGTTGCTCAGAAACTGGTAAAGTAGTAAAGTTAGTTATTCTCGATTGCTTGAACACAGCCCACCAAACTGAAATGTGTTAGAAAGGTACAACCTACCTGCATTTTGCCTGGCTCTGCTTCCTTCTTGGCACCAGACACTGCAATGGTGGCAAAGTACTGGATGACACGCTTGGTGTTTACAGTCTTTCCTGCACCGGATTCTCCACTGGTTATTAATATGACAGAGAAACAGGGGTTTTAGTAACATGTTTGAATGTCAGATTGACTTACACTAAGAAATAGCCTTGAAAAATACACTGTTTTCCTACATAAATTAACAAGTATCCCCACTCATCGACTCATTTCTATGCATAGCCTAATCCATTCATAATGTCATGTATTTTAATCATACCCAAGTGACACAACATATTGCAGTAGAAACCCTTTCTCAAATGAGATTTTAGTAAACAACTTACGTAATCAGGACGGACTGGTTCTCCTGGTCTGTAACAAAACAACATATTGATTATCATACTCAAGCAACATTATGGGGACATTATTGAATTCATAGCATCATCATGGATTTCATTTTGAAACATTTTCCATTCAAGGCCAGTGAAATCAGATATTACCAGTAAACTGTTCTAACGTAGACTAGAAAATAGCAGATACCTCTCTAAAGCACATTTTAACTTCCATCCATCCATCCATCCATCCATCCATCCATCCATCCATCCATCCATCCATCCATCCATCCATCCATCCATCCATCCATCCATCCATCCATCCATCCATCCATCCATCCATCCATCCATCCATTAGAGCTCATACCAATCTGCATGAACTGAAAGGCGTTGTCAGAGACGGAGAAGATATGGGGTGGAGCCTCCATCCTCTTCTTCCCTCTGTAGGCGTTAACAACCTCCATGTCGTACACAGGAAGCCACTTGTAGGGATTCACCGTGGCACAGAACAGCCCAGAGTAGGTCTGGATGAAAGAGATTAAATTAGGGGATTAGAAAAATCAGCTTGACGTTTACCTGGATTTATGTGAGGATGTGGGTGTACTATGGCATAGTAATGTAGGTCTACTGTATTGGTATGTTTTGGTGTCTACCATTACTTTATGTGTAGTACTGTATGAGTGTGTATGTTTATACAGGTATCTTACATAGATCATCCATGCTGCATAACGCTCTTTGAGGTTATACAACACAGAGGCTTCATTCAGGTAGGTCATCATGGCCATGTCCTCAATCTTGTCGTACTTAGGGGGGTTCATCTCATAGACATCTGCTTCTTTGAACTCTTTTCCTTCCTGAAACAGTCAGAAATCTAGATTATACACAGATCAAACTGGACAGGACTGAATGCTTTAAAAAACAAATCTTTAAATAAAACTGCATCCCCCCCATCTAATCCAACTACTTTGTTATCAACCACTGACGACTACATGGTGATACTTAACTAGTCAATATAGAACATTCTATTTAATTAGCAGGGATAAAAGGATGTGTTTGAAGGTTATATTCTGCTTACAAAAAAACAAAGAAATGCTTATTAATCAATCTTTTTTTACTTATTTAATTTTTTACAATTGGCATGATAAAAAATGAAAAAAGTGTGTCTGCACAATCTTCAATTCTTTTCAAATCAGGCTTACCTCTTTAGTGCCGTTAGGATTCGTGACTGTTACAGTACACTTTCCATTGGCCCTGGCAGTGACCAAACCCTTAAGGTAAAGCTCCTTGGTGTCTGCGACATAGCAGGCGTTCTTTGAATCAAAGGGTGCGGTTTGTGCCTCCATCCTCTCCTTCTCAGGCTTACGGAGGTATATGGCAGCCTTGCCGTAGATCTGCATCTCCGCGTCCGTACTCATGGTGACGGATCACTAGGAAAGAGACGAAACAAGAAACATGATTGACTCTGTGGTGCTTCCTCCACAGTCAACAGAGTTGTGAGTGGCATCTCTCACAGAACATTTGTCACTTTTCTTATGAAGACTCAAACTATGTCTCACCTTGTTTTTCCCCTTCTACAGATGAATTTGTACTTCTTGGAGAACCCTGGGAAACATTAGGTTGTTGTGAATACGCACAAATCTAAAGCTATTTCATTTAGCCCCCGAAGAGGTAGAAAACATTTAGAATGGTATAATTCAACACAATCATTACAGCCTTGTCCAATTCAGCTACAGGTGCTACTGGTGACTTTCATTTTCCTGGTGACAACTCACTTAACTACACATTCTGACAAGAATTCAAATAAATACCTCTGAAAACCCAGTTATATTATGAACCAACCCCTCAATTTACAAACAGCAGGAGCACCACTTTTGACCGTAAATGAAAGTTACAGATTTGAATAGAAAACACATTTAAAGTTAAACACAATAAATAAATAAAACATTTTAAATCAATGCCACTTGATTGCATATTGATTGCATAAACCCGACCCTTAATAAAATCTAACAAGACGCATGTAAGATTCTGAGCACACAAAATGTTGGCAAATGTAAACATGTGAAGAGGTGGAGAGTCTTACCACAGAGGAAGAAGGTGTCTGACTTAAGGATGCTGGGACTTCAGCCTGCTTATATCTGGTTGAAACTGACAACCAAGCAAAAGTTAATTATGGACCACTCTGGTAAAGGAAATGGATTGGATGAGAGACCTACGTATTTCTGTGTCTCACTAGCGCCACCAGCTCCCACGATGAACCATACTCCCATTACATTACTTTTTAATGAAATATTTGTTTCTGAATTGAATTTCACTGAATTGACGTAAATTAGATCAAATCAAATGTTATTTGTCACATGCGCCAAATACAACAGGACCTTACAGTGAAATGCTTACTTACAAGCCCTTAATCAACAATAATGTTTTAAGAAAACAATTGTGAGGTAAAAAATAGATAAGAATATAATAACAATAATTATGACAGTGCCACTCAAATACTGTAATGACACTACAATTGTAATAAAAATATAATCTTACTTAATTTAGTTTCATTTTTGTGGGATTAATCCTTATCAACAGCTTTCTTTATATTTAAAAAATATATATATATTATTTTGCTTTCAAACACATCTAAACTGTCTCCTCAGTCACCTCATGCTTGTGAAGGAATTGGCCATTACTCCGTGCTTTGCTTAGTTTGATTTGTCACCCTGGTAAAACCATATTGCAAAAATGATTTTTTAAGCTACAACAGAAACATTTAGGCTTTCAGTTACAACTCATAAAAGTGTTAAATCAACTGTGTAATTATTTATCTACAGTATAATCTATTGAAGATGCTGCAGGAGCTTTTATTTGTCTCACGTTTCAGTTGTCTAAAACGGTCCAGGAGGGTTCTTAAGGCTTACATAACATCAGTACAGTATTTAAATCATCTTATCCACTCATATTTCTGACAGCCATGTAGCTGCCTCAAACTTGTATTACACTCTGAGGTAAATCGTTTAGCAGCTGGCTTCTATAAAACTGCTATAAAGTGAAGAGGGGATAGTTACAATAAAGTAACAGATTCCTTTCCATTTCCATTACATTTTAATTAATCCTTTACAATACACTTTTAATATCTTTCTAACAGACAGCTCTAGCAACTTCTGAGGGAGCCACCATCAGCAGAGACATTTCTTTAAACTATTTTTAATACATGTAATTCAGCAATGTAATGCACACACACTAGATGTTAACGTATTTTAATGTATGTAAATCGTAAAGTATTTTGTCTTTAATGTCTTTTTTGGGTGTTTCGGACTCCAGTAAGACTAGCTGTCACCATTGGCGTCGGCCAATAGGGATCCTAATAAATCAAATCAGGAAGTTCTTCTTTCAAGTCAGGCATTTCACATTCTTCAATATCTATCTCATCTTTGCTGTTTTCAAACTTATGCATTTAATAGTCGTTTAAATGTTCTTTGTGTCTAATATGATGCAGCCATATTAATGTTCAATAGCTTGAAACCTTACACAGGGCCGGCCCTAGCCTTTTGGGGCCCTAAGTGAGATTTGGGCCACAGTGGAAGTCATGGCCCCAAGGACATGCCCTGCGTGCCCGGACGGTTTAGACCATGATTACTACGAGTTTAGATAGCTGGCTAGATTAATTTACCAATCTAAAAATTAGCTGACATGGCTAATTCAGTGACTGTCAGTGACTGATATAAGAACAGGAAAGTGCTGATGCACAACCAAATTGTGTAACGGCTGTCCTCCTCCTCCTCTGACGAGGAGGAGTAGTAAGGATCGGAGGACCAATGCGCAGCGTGGTACGTGTTCATGCTCTTTAATAAAACAATCGAACACAGAAACAAAACAATAAACGACACGTGAAATAACTAACCGAAACAGTTCCGTGTGGAACACACAGACACAGAAAATAAACACCCACGAAACACAGGTGGAAAAAGGCTACCTAAGTATGATTCTCAATCAGAGACAACTAACGACACCTGCCTCTGATTGAGAATCATACCAGGCCAAACGAAAAAAACAACATAGAAAAAAACGAACATAGATAACCCACCCAACTCACGCCCTGACCATACTAAAACAAAGAAATAACAAAAGAACTAAGGTCAGAACGTGACAAATTGCACCTTGTGTGCTCTACCATTCTATCTCTGCTGGATACACAAGTTGAGCAGGGGGCTGACCATCTGGGAGGACCATCAAGGCCTTTTCATTTCTTGGACTGTGCTCTAGTCTTCACTGCATCCAAGGTTTATTGTTTTTATTATATCTGCCAACATTTCCACACAGCCTAAATCTGGCACCGATGCCACTGTTATTAGACAGAATATATTTACTTGGCGTGTTTGTGGGTGGAGAGAACATCAACACCATGCAGACTAAGACTTTATGACATTCAAGTTATTTTAATGTGCAAAGATCTGGCATGACATATGACCGGTGTTTTTGTATCTGAGGGACATGTTTTCTCTAAGCTCCAAACTTGTTACCATCTGCAAATCAGTGGGGTGGGAATGTCAGAGGAATAGACAACTGTGAATTTGGCCACAAAGACCTCAACTGACTTTACAGCCTTGGGTCTTCTCACAATGCACTGTATCGAGATCAGGGCCGGGGTCATTTCCAGTCAATTTAGGAATTGACCTGCAATAATTTCTCATTAAAAGCCTCGTGAAATATTGGAATATCAGTTCACTTCCTGAATGAACTGAGTTGTATTTCTTCGTTAACACACTGAACCTGATTTGAGGTAATTAAGGGCTAAATTGAAGATTATGATCCGTTGATTTAGCTAAACCCGCTATGTTAGCGCTGGGGTGGAACACGAGCCTGCACACGATGTTGATGGACTGTCCAGAACAGGAGTTTGCAGGCCTCTGACATACTCTTAACTGCCAGATGGCACTAAACAGTTGAGTAAACTGTCATTATAAAACTGTCATTGTACGTATTTGACGTATTGTGGCAGGCCCTTCAGAGGATCAGACAGTAACACTTCATCCAATACATTTTAAGGGTGCTTTAATTCCTCGGGCAGAGCCGGCTCTAGCCACTAAGTGGCATAACTGGCATAGGGGGCCCCCGACCCCCCACCCCCCAAAAAAGAAGTAAAAAATAATAGTAATTAGGAAATCTGTCAGGTTATCAAGTTACTATTAGGAGTTAGACTAGTAGAATACCCAAGGTGCAATTTAAAAATGTGTTTGTGCATTAGCAGGTTTCCTCTTGTTACGTCAGTCACTGAATAGAGATCTTCACGGATTCACCCGATTACCCGGGACCCGAACCGGTCCGAAAATCCGTAGTTGACCCTCGGATCTAGGTCGGGTCCTGTTTGGTGGCCATTTTTTTTTTAGATGCAACAGAAAATGGATGTATGAAACCATTTCGGACAAATCTTGGACATGTTTCAGGTCTGATCTGGGCAACCTCTTATCCAAATCGGATTGGGTATTAATCTTCAAAAAAATGACCTGGTCCTGTCGAGGTCGGGTTGGAATTTTGTGGTTCCAATTCGGTGCGGGTCTCATTTTCAGGACCCAAGAAAACCTCTATCACTGACAGTCTCTTAATTAGCCCATGTCAGCTAAGATTTTGTAGCTTGCTGAGATAGTCTAGCCAGCTATATACATTTGTAGTAACCATGGTTGAATTGGGGGGCCAGGTAGCCTAGTGGTTAGAGCGTTGGACTAGTAATCAAAAGGTTGCAAGATTGAATCCCTCAGCTGACAAGGTAAAAATCTGTCGTTTGTTCCTAAAGAGTTTGTTCTTAACTGACTTGCCTAGTTAAATATAAATCAACCGGGCTCGCAGGGCATGAGTTCAGGGACCTTGACCTCCAGGGGGCCCCCATTGATTTTGTTTGTCCCTCTCACTCATATATCATATTAACGTTCCATAAGTCACGTAAAAAAATGTATAGAATTGCAGAAAATGTGTTATAAAATTGGGGGGGGGCACCAGCATTTAGCTTAGGGTCCCCAAAAGGCTAGGGCCGGCTCTGGAGTTACCCTGAGACACCCTAGCGCCTTGGCTCACATCAGCATTTTTTTTCACATGGTTCAATCCATTAAAATGTCACAGCACTAAAACTCTATATCTGGATATGAAATGTCTGTGGCATGGATCCACAAAACAACCGAGCTAGGTTCATTCAGATCTTATTTCCAGGTCACATATCTCGCTGTAAATTTAGTATGGTGGGGCCAATGTCAGCAATGTGAGGACCTCGTGGTCCACTAATAAGGTCTACATAATGTGCTGTTCTGTAGCGGATCTCTCTGTGGTCCACATTACAGGTTATGAGGTCTTCACTTTTCAGCATGCAGTGTGAAGTCAATGTAATATTAATCTCAGAAATGTTCAAGGATAAACACATGGGGAACGGTTGTGTTTTCCATGAAGCTTTACAGATCTTTGGACAAACAAGTAGTCAAAATGATTACCCCCCTGTCAGCGGCCTTCTCCTGTCAATTGCCCTATTCCCGAAACCGGGTGTCAGAATAACATGCAGCCTAAAGTTGTTTGGGATTGCTTTATGACCATCTGTCATAGAGATGTCAAAGTTACAAACCACAACTACTGAGCTGTTCTTGACACTCCAATTTCATCCCATACAGTCGATGGCAGAGTTACAGGAAGTATACCAAAGCAACAGATGAGTTAGGAGCCCAATATGGCCATGTTCAGTGTCAGAAATACACCCAGCTTCCACAGCAATCTCTAAGGTAATTTAGCATTGCTTCATTGCTTTGTTGGCAGATCTACTGCTATTTGAGCCGTGCACCAGAGGACATTAACGTATTGGAAAGAGACTTATACCTGATGTGGCTATTAAACGGACCAGTCAAATATCTGCTTATTTTTGGGCAGCTTTATTTGTAGACTTTCAAATGTAAGGACAACACAGATTGTAGACAAACACAGTCAAAGACAAGAAAAGTAAAGTCCATAACAGAGAACATCAATAAAACTGGGAATCCCAGACTCCCCTTCAGCTGCAGCTGTTGGAACATAAGCGTCTGGGGGAGCAAGGTGTGTGTGTGTGTGTGCGTGTGTGTGCGTGTGTGCGTGTGTGCGTGTGTGCGTGTGTGCGTGTGTGTGTGTGTGTGTGTGTGTGCGTGCGTGCGTGCGTGCGTGCGTGCGTGCGTGTGTGCGTGCGTGCGTCTGTACCTGTGTCTGTGTCTGTGTCTATGTCTACAATGATATTTCATGCAGGTATGATCATGTGAATAAGACCCCATTGAGTTGTTTGGCGGCCATATTAGAAAAAGGCTTCTGTGATTGCCTTGTAATCTACAAATCTTTTTAAAAAACCTGTTCTTGCTGTGTGTATGTAATTTGGTGCTTCTATCACGTAAAGTTACAATCCAAGAACATAACTTCCAACATGCTCATGTCAATTGCACAATATGGGCTAATTTATATATTATATACATTTGAAAGGTGATGTCATGACCTGTCAGAACCACTTGTCAAACAAAGTTTAAAATGTATCAGGGTTTCCATTTTTTAAACCAATTCATACAGGTACTTCTGATATGTACCCTAGATGTCAAAGGTCAAAGTTCTGTTGACCTGAACATTCCCGAAAATGTGTCTAGTGGATAGCTGTGAATCTAAGCTTTTCAATTATATACTGTATGAGTGTTGGGTATATGTCAGCAATAACTTGTTGTATACGGACATTGTTTGTGATAGGTTAAGATCTCTACCCTGTCCTATGGGGAAAATGAATAGGATGGAGGGATGAATTAAAGAGTGATAACACAGAGAAAGCTACCATTTCTGTACTGCTATCACACATGTTACAACTCCAGGGACATAGACCTTCAACAAAATCACTGTGAGACATCGTCACCCCAAGTGTACCCTACGGCCCAAATGTGGGGGTCTGGCCCATGGACTATTTCTGGAAACGACAGCCTGCAGTACCCAGGTCGGCCTCAATGAGAGGGGCTTCAATGGCTTCAATGAGAGGGGGGCAGTCGTTCTCCCCTGATTTCGGCTGACTGTTTGGCTGTCATTCCAACCTTTCAGAACCACTGTGGATATATTTATAGCCCTCTCATAAAAGTCTGAGGGCTCCGCTATGTGTCTGATATGCTGACAAAGCTATCTAGCCTCTAACTCGTTGCAATTTGAACCCTCTGGTAAATGTGGATAAGTCTAAGTTACTGAATACATGAAATGCTTTTTTCCTAAATGGGTATAGACTTGTTATTGCTTGTGTATCAGATGGGGTTCTGTGAAACTCACTCCTCAGCCTGACGTGTCTCCACTTGCGCTGCCAAATAGAAACATTAGCATTACCATTAACAATAAAGTTTAATGAACTTCATTCATCCCTGAGGGACAATCATTTCTGGCAGGCATAGGATACAGTTAAAAGGCAATAAACATATACGTGAAGGCCCTGAACAGCCAAAATCATGTTAAAATCATTTTGAAAGGCCCTGCCCAGTCAAAATCATGTTGAAATCATGTTGAAAGGCCCTGAACAGTCAAAATCATGTTGAAATCATGGTGAAAGGCCCTGAACAGTCAAAATCATGTTGAAATCATGTTGAAAGGCCCAGAACAGTCAAAATCATGTTGAAATCATGGTGAAAGGCCCTGAACAGTCAAAATCATGTTGAAATCATGGTGAAAGGGCCAGAACAGTCAAAATCATGTTGAAATCATGTTGAAAGGGCCAGAACAGTCAAAATCATGTTGAAATCATGTTGAAAGGGCCAGAACAGTCAAAATCTTGTTGGAAGGCCCTGAACATTTAAAATCATGTTGAAATCATGTTGGAATCATGTTGAAAGTCCCTGAACAGTCAAAATCATGTTGAAAGTCCCTGAACAGTCAAAATCATGTAGGGATCATGTTGAAAGGCCCCGAACAGTCAAAATCATGTTGAAATCATGTTTAAAGGTCCAGAACAGTCAGGATCATGTTGAAAGTCCCTGAACAGTCAAAATCATGTTGGAATCATGTGGAAATGCCCCGAACAGTCAAAATCATGTTGAAATCATGTTTAAAGGCCCCGAACAGTCAAAATCATGTAGGAATCATGTTGAAAGGGCCAGAACAGTCAAAATCATGTTGGAATCATGTTTAAAGGCCCCGAACAGTCAAAATCATGTTGGAATCATGTTGAAAGGCCCTGAACAGTCAAAATCACGTTGAAATCATGTTGTAAGGCCCCGAACAGTCAAAATCATGTTGGAATCATGTTGGAATCATGTTGGAATCATGTTGAAATCATGTTGAAATCATGTTGAAAGGTACATAGTCCCCCCATTTTAGGGGGAATTTAAAGTATTGGGACAAATTCACTTATGTATATTAAAGTAGTAAAAAGTTAAGTATTTGGTCCCATATTCATAGTACGCAATGACTCTACAAACTTGTTGGCTGCATTTACTGCTTGTTTTGGTAATGTTTCAGATTATTTTGCTGTTTGTTTTGGTTATGTTTCAGAATATTTTGCTGTTTGTTTTGGTTATGTTTCAGAATATCTTGCTGTATGTTTTGGTTGTGTTTTAGATTATTTTGCTGTTTGTTTTGTTTATGTTTCAGATTATTTTGCTGTTTGTTTTGGAGTCACATTTACTGTATTAACATTTTGAAATATTTTTCATTGTGTTTCCTTCTACACCTCCTGCAGTGATCACCTGCCTGTTTCCTAAACAGAGCACACACACACCACGGTAGTCCATAAATATTTACTGCCACCCAGACCAGGGGAAGACCTTGCACTGATTCCTAAAACACTAGCACTTGTCGTCTATAAATAGACTAGCCAACCACCTGTCAGAGGAAGCATTCCCTGTTGACTCACAGAGGTCAGGGTGGAGAGGTTAACTGTGGTTATGTAACTTTTTGTTTAGGACAAGCTTTAGGCTCCTCCCATTTCCCTCCAGGATCTCTTTCAGGCACCTCCAGTAACCTTTGTGTTTCAGGCACCTCCAGTAACCTTTGCGTTTAGTGCCCTCTGTTGGAGAATAGTTATACTACATGTTGTTTGCTTTGCACATGGGGATGTGCGACACTTCCTCCTCGGCCTGAAGTGTCCCCACCTGCACCAGGGAATAGATAGCTTTTCACGTGGCACCGACTGGTAAGACACTTCAGGAGGGCGGTCAAGTCTGCTAGCAAAGCAAAGGTCCTGAGTTTGTGCCATGTTTGGGCTGAATTGGGAGGACTGGTACTCGCTAAGCAAGCAGTGTGACGTCCTTTACAAATCTGGAGATTTGCAATAAATAGCAAAACCCACGAGCTGGGTCATGTTCATTAAGGCATGTAACAAAAAACATCTTCAAATATTTTGCAAATCATTTATTTGCCTGGACAGAGACAGTGATGGGATAGAATGTCTGGACAGAGACATTGATGGGCTAGAATGTCTGGACAGAGGTAGTGAGGGGATAGCTAGTTGGGTCTCTGGACAGAGGTGGTGATGGGATAGCTATTTGGGTCTCTGGACAGAGGTAGTGAGGGGATAGCTAGTTGGGTCTCTGGACAGAGGTGGTGATGGGATAGCTATTTGGGTCTCTGGACAGAGGTAGTGATGGGATAGCTAGATGGGTCTCTGGACAGAGGTGGTGATGGGATAGCTAGATGGGTCTCTGGACAGAGGTGGTGATGGGATAGCTAGATGGGTCTCTGGACAGAGGTGGTGATGGGATAGCTAGATGGGTCTCTGGACAGAGGTGGTGATGACATAGCTAGATGGGTCTCTGGACAGAGGTAGTGATGGGATAGCTAGATGGGTCTCTGGACAGAGGTAGTGATGGGATAGCTAGATGGGTCTCTGGACAGAGGTGGTGATGGGATAGCTAGATGGGTCTCTGGACAGAGATAGTGATGGGATAGCTAGATGGGTCTCTGGACAGAGGTGGTGATGACATAGCTAGATGGGTCTCTGGACAGAGGTGGTGATGGGATAGCTAGATGGGTCTCTGGACAGAGGTGGTGATGGGATAGCTAGATGGGTCTCTGGACAGAGGTGGTGATGACATAGCTAGATGGGTCTCTGGACAGAGATAGTGATGGGATAGCTAGATGGGTCTCTGGACAGAGGTGGTGATGGGATAGCTAGATGGGTCTCTGGACAGAGGTGGTGATGGGATAGCTAGATGGGTCTCTGGACAGAGGTGGTGATGGGATAGCTAGATGGGTCTCTGGACAGAGGTGGTGATGACATAGCTAGATGGGTCTCTGGACAGAGGTGGTGATGGGATAGCTAGATGTGTCTCTGGACAGAGGTGGTGATGGGATAGCTAGATGGGTCTCTGGACAGAGGTGGTGATGGGATAGCTAGATGGGTCTCTGGACAGAGGTGGTGATGACATAGCTAGATGGGTCTCTGGACAGAGATAGTGATGGGATAGCTAGATGGGTCTCTGGACAGAGGTGGTGATGGGATAGCTAGATGGGTCTCTGGACAGAGGTGGTGATGGGATAGCTAGATGGGTCTCTGGACAGAGGTGGTGATGACATAGCTAGATGGGTCTCTGGACAGAGGTAGTGATGACATAGCTAGATGGGTCTCTGGACAGAGGTAGTGATGACATAGCTAGATGGGTCTCGACAGAGGTGGTGATGACATAGCTAGATGGGTCTCTGGACAGAGGTAGTGATGACATAGCTAGATGGGTCTCGACAGAGGTGGTGATGACATAGCTAGATGGGTCTCTGGACAGAGGTGGTGATGGGATAGCTAGATGGGTCTCTGGACAGAGGTGGTGATGACATAGCTAGATGGGTCTCTGGACAGAGGTGGTGATGACATAGCTAGATGGGTCTCTGGACAGAGGCGGTGATGACATAGCTAGATGGGTCTCTGGACAGAGGTGTTGATGACATAGCTAGATGGGTCTCTGGACAGAGGTGGTGATGACATAGCTAGATGGGTCTCTGGACAGAGGTGGTGAGGGGATAGCTAGATGGGTCTCTGGACAGAGGTAGTGAGGGGATAGCTAGATGGGTCTCTGGACAGAGGTGGTGATGACATAGCTAGATGGGTCTCTGGACAGAGGTAGTGATGACATAGCTAGATGGGTCTCGACAGAGGTGGTGATGACATAGCTAGATGGGTCTCTGGACAGAGGTGGTGATGACATAGCTAGATGGGTCTCTGGACAGAGGTAGTGATGGGATAGCTAGATGGGTCTCTGGACAGAGGTAGTGATGACATAGCTAGATGGGTCTCTGGACAGAGGTGGTGATGACATAGCTAGATGGGTCTCTGGACAGAGGTGGTGATGACATAGCTAGATGGGTCTCTGGACAGAGGTAGTGATGGGATAGCTAGATGGGTCTCTGGACAGAGGTAGTGATGACATAGCTAGATGGGTCTCTGGACAGAGGTAGTGATGGGATAGCTAGATGGGTCTCTGGACAGAGGTAGTGATGGGATAGCTAGATGGGTCTCTGGACAGAGGTAGTGATGGGTTAGCTAGATGGGTCTCTGGACAGAGGTAGTGATGGGATAGCTAGATGGGTCTCTGGACAGAGGTAGTGATGGGATAGCTAGTTGGGTCTCTGGACAGAGGTAGTGATGGGATAGCTAGTTGGGTCTCTGGACAGAGGTGGTGATGGGATAGCTAGATGGGTCTCTGGACAGAGGTAGTGATGGGATAGCTAGTTGGGTCTCTGGACAGAGGTAGTGATGGGATAGCTAGATGGGTCTCTGGACAGAGGTGGTGATGGGATAGCTAGTTGGGTCTCTGGACAGAGGTAGTGATGGGATAGCTAGATGGGTCTCTGGACAGAGGTGGTGATGGGATAGCTAAATGGGTCTCTGGACAGAGGTGGTGATGACATAGCTAGATGGGTCTCTGGACAGAGGTAGTGATGACATAGCTAGATGGGTCTCTGGACAGAGGTAGTGATGACATAGCTAGATGGGTCTCTGGACAGAGGTGGTGATGGGATAGCTAGATGGGTCTCTGGACAGAGGTGGTGATATAGGATAAAGATACAGGATAAACAACAGGAATAAATATTGCACCATTTATGTTAGTAGAGACCTTGACGATTAGGAATGATGTAAATAAATAGTTAAAATGTAAATAGGCTAAAAGGCAAAACAAATTTGTAGTAACTTTTCTCAACCAGGGGGTTAATAACCGCCTTCAGAAAGTATTCATACCCCTTGACTTGTTACACGTTTTACAGCCTGAATCATTTGTTTGTCACCCATCTACACACAATATCCCATAATCAAATCAAATCACATTGTATTTGTCACAAGCGCTGAATCCAACAGGTACAGTGAAATGCTTACTTACAAGCCCTTAACCAACAATGCAGTTTTAAGAAAAATAAGTGTTAAGTAAAAAAACAGATAAGTAAACAACTTAAAATATAAGTAACAAATAATTAAACAGCAGCAGTGAAACTGGAAGAGGCCAGTCGGCTACATCGTCTAGGTCTTTCAAGCTTCACCAGTTCTGTGATTCTCTCTCATTAGGTCTGAGCAGTAAGAGGATCCCACCGTACACCGGAATTGGAGAGCGCTTACAGAAATATTGGAAAAATGCTGACGTGAGCCAAGGCGCTAGAGTGCCTCAGCCAAACTCCTGTCTGTGCTGATAAAACTGCTTGGCGAGCACAGACCGAGTCGTTTACAGCACCTTTAGAATGTATTGGATCAACAGTTACTGTCTGATCCTCCCAAGGCCCAGCCAAAATACCTCAAATATGTACAATGATAATTTTCTAACTTTTATAACCCCCCCTGCCTCCAGCGCCTTGAATGTCACAAAGTCTGCATGGTGTGAATGTTCTCTCACCCAAAAACACTCCAAGTAAATATCTTCTGTCTAATACCAGCGGCATTGGTGCCAGAATTTGACTGTGTGTCAATGTCAGCCCATTCACATTAAACAGACGTAAGGTATGGAATGTAAATTTGTGCCCCTCCACTATGTATGATATGTTCCGTTACATTACAAATGGAGTAATGGTGTGGTTACTTAATACGTGCCTTCAGAAAGTATTCATACCCCTTGACTTATTTCACGTTTTGTTTTGTTACAGCCTGAATAATTTTTTTTGCCACCCATCTACAAACAATATCCCATAATGACAAAGTGAAAACATGTTCTTAGACATTTTTGCTCATTTATTGAAAAGAAAATACAGGAATATTTCATTTACATAAGTATTCCATTCATGTATGTTATATCCTCAAAAACTCCCCAGTCCTTAACGATTACAAGCATAACCATAACATGATGCAGGCACCACTATGCTTGACAATATGGAGAGTGGTACTCAGTGATGTGTTGTATTGGATTTGCACCAAACATAACATTTTGTATTCAGGACAAAAAGTGAATTGCTTTGACAACTTTTGTTGCAGTATTACTTTAGTGCCTTGTTGCAAACAGGATGCATGTTTTGGAACATTTTTATTCTGTACAGGCCTCCTTCTTTTCACTCTGTCGATTAGGTTAGTATTGTGGAGTAACTACAATGATGTTGATTGATCCTCAGTTTTCTCCTACCACAGCCATTAAACTCTGTAACTGTTTTAAAGTCACCATTGGGCGCATTGTGAAATCCCTGAGCGGTTTCCTTCCTCTCCGGCAACTGAGTTTGGAAGGACACCTGTTTCTTGGCCTCTCAAGTGGTGCAGTGGTCTATTGCACTACATCTCAGTGAGCATGGTTCAAATCCAGGCTGTATCACATCTGGCTGTGATTGGGAGTCCCATAGGGCGGTGCACAATTGGCCCAGCGTCGTATAGGTTTGGCCGGGGTATGCTATCATTGTAAATAAAAATTTGTTCTATCATTGTAAATAAAAATTTGTTCTAAACTGACTTGCCTAGTTAAATTTAAAATATATATATTTGTAGTGACTAGGTGTATTGATACACCATCCAAAGTGTAAAAAATAACTTCACCATGCTCAAAGGGATATTCAATGTCTGTTTTTTTTATTTTTACCCATCTTCCAATAGGTGCCCTTCTTTGCGAGGCATTGGAAAACCTCCCTGGTCTTTGTGATTGAATCTGTGGCTGAAATTCACTGCTTGACTGATGGACCTTACATATGTGTGGGGTGTAGAGATGAGGTAGTCTTTCAAACACTATTATTGCAATTTATTATGTGACCTGTTCAGCTAATTTTTACTCCTGAACGTATTTATGCATGCCATAACAAAGAGGTTGAAAACTTATTTACTCAAGATGTTTCTGCTTTTAATTTTTAATGAATTTGTAAAAATTTCAAAAAGGATAATTCCACTTTGACATTATAGGGTATTGTGTGTAGGCTAGTGACAAAAAAAAATATTTAATTTAATCAATTTTAAATTCAGGCTGTAACACAACTGTCACGATCGTCTTCTTGAGAAAGAGAGGACCAAGGCGCAGCGTGTGAAAAATACATCTTCTCTTTATTAATAATAAGAAAAACGAAACAAATAGACGAACGTGAAGCTATATAAATGAACTAAGTGCACACATGCAACATAGAACATAGACACAGACAATTACCCACAAAACCCCAATGCCTATGACTGCCTTAAATATGGCTCTCAATCAGAGACAATGAACCACAGCTGCCTCTAATTGAGAACCAATCTAGGCAGCCATAGACATAACTAGACAACTACACTAGACACTACAAAAACACATACATTCCCCATGTCACACCCTGACCTAACTAAAAAACATAAAGAAAACAAAGAATACTAAGGCCAGGGCGTGACAGTACCCCCCCCCCCCAAAGGTGCGGACTCCGACCGCACAAACTGGCATAGAAAGGGGAGGGTCCGGGGTGGGCCCCATCATGGCGGCGGCTCGGGTGCGGGACGTGGCCCCCACTCCACCATTGTCAATACCCGCTTTGGTAGCCTCCTCCAAATGGCCACCCTCCAAATTAACCCCACTGGATTAGGGGGCAGCACCGGACTGAGGGGCAACACCGGAATGAGGGGCAGCTCCGGACTGAGGGGCGGCAGCTCCGGACTGAGGGGCGGCAGCTCCGGACTGAGGGGCGGCAGCTCCGGACTGGCTGACGGCAGCTCCGGACTGGCTGACGGCTCTGGCTGGTCATGGCTGGCTGACGGCTCTGGCTGGTCATGGCTGGCTGACGGCTCTGGCTGGTCATGGCTGGCTGACGGCTCTGGCTGGTCATGGCTGGCTGACGGCTCTGGCTGGTCATGGCTGGCTGACGGCTCTGGCTGGTCATGGCTGGCTGACGGCTCTGGCTGGTCATGGCTGACGGACGGCTCTGGCTGGTCATGGCTGACGGACGGCTCTGGCTGGTCATGGCTGACGGACGGCTCTGGCTGGTCATGGCTGACGGACGGCTCTGGCTGGTCATGGCTGACGGACGGCTCTGGCTGCTCCTGTCTGGCGGAAGGCTCTAGCGGCTCCTGTCTGGCGGAAGGCTCTAGCGGCTCCTGTCTGGCGGAAGGCTCTAGCGGCTCCTGTCTGGCGGAAGGCTCTGAAGGCTCATGGCAGACGGGCGGCTTTGCAGGCTCATGGCAGACGGGCGGCTTTGAAGGCTCAGTCCAGACGGGCAGTTCATGCGGCGCTTGGCAGACGGACAGTTCAGACGGCGTTGGGCAGACGGGCAGTTCAGGCGCCGTTGGGCAGACGGGCAGTTCAGGCGCCGTTGGGCAGACGGGCAGTTCAGGCGCCGTTGGGCAGACGGCAGACTCTGGCCGGCTGAGACGCACTGTAGGCCTGGTGCGTGGTGCCGGAACTGGAGGTACCGGGTTAAGGACACGCACCTTCAGGCTAGTGCGGGGAACAACAGGACGCACAGGACTCTGGGGACACACAGGAGGCTTGGTGCGTGGTGTAGGCACTGGTGGTACTGGGCTGGGGCGGGGAGGTGGCGCCGGAAATACCAGACCGTGCAGGCGTACTGACTCCCTTGAGCACTGAGCATGCCCAACCTTACCTGGTTGTATGCTCCCCGTCGCCTGACCAGTGCTGGGAGGTGGAATAACCCGCACCGGGCTATGTAGGCGAACCGGGGACACCATGCGTAAGGCTGGTGCCATGTAAGCCGGCCCGAGGAGACGCACTGGTGGCCAGATGCGTTGGGCCGGCTTCATGACATCCGGCTCAACGCTCAATCTAGCCCGGCCGATACGTGGAGCTGGAATGTACCGAACCGGGCTATGCACGCGTACAGGAGACACCATGCGCTCTACTGCGTAACACGGTGTCTGCCCGTACTCTCGCTCTCCACGGTAAGTACAGGGAGTATGCGCAGGTCTCCTACCTGACTTCGCCACACTCCCTTTAAGCCCCCCCCCCCAAGAAATTTTTGGGTAGTACTCACGGGCTTCCAGCCTTGCCTCCGTGCTGCCTCCTCATATCGCCTCCTCTCGGCTTTCGCTGCCTCCAGCTCAGCTTTGGGACGACGATATTCTCCTGGTTGAGCCCAAGGTCCCTTACCATCCAATTCGTCCTCCCATGTCCAGAAATCCTGTGTAGGTGGGTCCTGTTGCCGCTTGACACGCCGCTTGGTCCGATTTAGGTGGGTAATTCTGTCACGATCGTCTTCTTGAGAAAGAGAGGACCAAGGCGCAGCGTGTGAAAAATACATCTTCTCTTTATTAATAATAAGAAAAACGAAACAAAACAACAAATAGACGAACGTGACGCTATATAAATGAACTAAGTGCACACATGCAACATAGAACATAGACACAGACAATTACCCACAAAACCCCAATGCCTATGACTGCCTTAAATATGGCTCTCAATCAGAGACAATGAACCACAGCTGCCTCTAATTGAGAACCAATCTAGGCAGCCATAGACATAACTAGACAACTACACTAGACACTACAAAAACACATACATTCCCCATGTCACACCCTGACCTAACTAAAAAACATAAAGAAAACAAAGAATACTAAGGCCAGGGCGTGACAACAACAACATTTTTTTTAAAGTCAAAAGGTGTGAATACTTTCTGAAGGCACTACAGTGCCTTCAGAAAGTATGTAAAGTTTGAAAAAGTATAATAATGTTTGAATAGAAAAACGTTTATTGGTGGATAATATGATTGAATTGTTGACAGCACACTATATTGTGCAACATAAATTGGTTAAACTGAATTTTTTGTTACATTTATTACATTTTTACATTTAAGTCATTTAGCAGACGCTCTTATCCAGAGCGACTTACAAGTACATACATTCATACTTTTTTTGTACTTTATTTAACCAGGTAGGCCAGTTGAGAACATGTTTTCATTTACAACTGCGACCTGGCCAAGATAAAGCAAAGCAGTGCGACAATAAACAACAACACAGAGTTACACGTGGGATAAACAGCAGTACAGTCAATAACAATAGAAAAATCAATATAGAGTGTGCGCAAATGGAGTAAGGAGGTAAGCCAATAAATAGGCTATAGTAGGGAAGTAATTACAATTTAGCAAATTAATACTGGAGTGATAGATGTGCAGATGATGATGTGCAAGTAGAAATATTGGTGTGCAAAAGAGCAAAAAAAGTAATTAAAAACAATATGGGGATGGGGTAGATAGAAACAGCTGCACTTTGTCAATTATCCCAACAGGTAGTCTGAACATCTGAACATGTGTGAAACATGGTGGTAAAAACTGGATTATTTCCAGTGTAAGAGAACCGTTTTAGGGGACACTACACTATACAGCACCTTCGGGTTCACGAGGGGCACAGTGCTCTGAAGCACTGCATCTCAGTGCAAGAGGTGTCACTACAGTCCCTGCTTCGTATCCAGGCTGTATTACATCCCGGCCGTGATTGGGAGTCCCATAGGGCGGCGCACATTTGGCCCAGTGTCGTCCGGGTTTGGCCGGGGTAGGCCGTCATTGTAAATAAGAATTTGTTCTTAACTGACTTGCCTAGTTAAATATATAAAAGGTTATCCACAAATTGTAGTAATTTCAATGTAATTTTAGGACACACAAAATTACCATTATCTGTTCAAATTTGACATCTGTCCTCATTTTACAATGCTTAGCTTCCTATAAAAGTCATTGAAGAATATCTAAAGTAATTTATGTAATATTGTCGAGATGAGTAAAAATGCTTTTGACTTCTCAACAGCCTGGTCGAGCTCTGCAATTTCCAAAATAAACATCAAGTTGAAAAAAATAAAAATAAATTGGAAGTTCGTATTTGAGTTGTAAGTAGTAGGATTTTAAGGTGTTTTTCAAGAAAAGACAGTTAAAGGATTAAATAACATTTCCTAGGATTTTCTACCTGCAGCAACCCTTGTGGATAACACTGGAAATACTGGTAAAAGCGAAATGCCTCTAAAAGTGTCCAAAAAGTATGGTCCCACTCATGAGAGGGTTCTAAATGGAACTCAAAAGGGTTCCCCTACTACAGGGATAAATCAAAGGGTTCTAAATGGAACTCAAAGGGGTTCCCCTACTACAGGGATAAATCAAAGGGTTCTAAATGGAACTCAAAAGGGTTCCCCTACTACAGGGATAAATCAAAGGGTTCTTCGTGGCACCCAAAAGGGTTTCCCTGTCACACCCTGATCTGTATCACCTGACTTTGTGCTTGTCTTTCACTCCCTTCCAAGTGTCGGCCGTCTTCCCCATTTATCCCCTGTGCATTTATCCTCTAACGAGTCACAAACCCGGATCCGGGTTCCCCCCCATCAAAAAAGCTGACTAGCATAGCCTAGCCTAACTCCACAGGGATATCATATAACATAATTTTCATGAAATCACAAGTCCAATACAGCAAATGAAAGATAAACATCTTGTGAATCCAGCCATCATTTCCGATTTTTTAAAATGTTTTACAGCGAAAACATAATATGTATTTCTATTAGCTAACCACAATAGCAAAAGACTCAACCGCATATTTTCACAATTTTTCTACCGCATAGGTAGCTATCACAAAACCGACCAAATAGAGATATAATTAGTCACTAACCAAGAAACAACTTCATCAGATGACAGTCTTATAACATGTTATACAATAAATCTATGTTTTGTTTGAAAATGTGCATATTTGAGGTATAAATCATAGTTTTACATTGCAGCTACCATCAAAAATATCACCAAAGCAGCCAGAATAATTACAGAGAGCAACGTGAAATACCTAAATACTCATCATAAAACATTTATGAAAAATACATGGTGTACAGAAAATGAAAGATAAACATCTTGTGAATCCAGCCAATATTTCCGATTTTTTAAGTGTTTTACAGCGAAAACACAATATAGCATTATATTAGCTTACCACAATAGCCAAACACACAACCGCATTTATCAGCAACAAAAGGTAGCGATCGCAAAAAAACAGCAAAAGATATAAAATTAATCACTAACCTTGACCAACTTCATCAGATGACAGTCCTATAACATCATGTTACACAATACATATATGTTTTGTTCGAAAATGTACATATTTAGAGGTACAAATCTTGGTTTTACATTGTGAATACGTAGCCAAAATGCACAAAATTGTCCGGAGATATTTTGGACAGTCACCTAATCTAATCAAAGAACTCATCATAAACTTTACTAAAAAATACATGTTGTACAGCAAATGAAAGATACACTGGTTCTTAATGCAACCGCTGTGTTAGATTTAAAAAAATAACTTTAGTACGACATACAGCTTGCGTTATTGCGAGACAGCGCCCGCTATAAGGGCGGAGAATAGGACTAAACATTTCACACAAAAATACGAAATAACATCATAAATTGTTCTTACTTTTTGCTGAGCTTCCATCAGAATCTTGTACAAGGAGTCCTTTGTCCAGAATAAATCGTTGTTTGGTTTTAGAATGTCCTCTTCTCCTGTCGAATTAGCAACCTTAGCTAGCCAAGTCCATCTTCACCTAACGCAGAGAACGGAAAACTCCAAAACTCCCGATAAACGTTGAATAATCTGATAAAACTATATTGAAAAAACATACTTTACGATGATATTATCACATGTATCAAATAAAATCAAAGCCGGAGATATTAGCCATCTATACCGAACGCTTTTCAGAAGGCAATCTGGGGTTCCTTCTCGCGCCTTCGAAGACAATGACATTTCCTGACCTGTCACTCCAAAGGCTCTTATTCGACCTCAGATCAAGCTAGACACCCCATTCCACCTCCCACTGCCTGTTGACATCTAGTGGAAGGCGTATGAAGTGCATGTATATCCATAGATTTCAGGCAATTGAATAGGAAGGCCCTGGAACAGAGCCTCGATTTCAGATCTTTCACTTCCTGTCAGGAAGTTTGCTGCAAAATGAGTTCTGTTTTACTCACAGATATAATTCAAACGGTTTTAGAAACTTGAGAGTGTTTTCTATCCAATAGTAATAATAATATGCATATTGTACAATCTAGAATAGAGTACGAGGCAGTTTAATTTGGGCACGAATTTTTCCAAAGTGGAAATAGCGCCCCCCTATTGACAAGAAGTTTTAAACCTGTGTTCTCTGTTTGTCTGTTGCCAGTTCGTTTTGTTTCGTAAAACCTACCAGCGTTTGTTCCCCTGCTCCTGCCTGTTTCTTGCTCCTGTTTTCTAGACCTTCACGGTTTTGACAGTTTTGCCTGCCCTGACCCTGAACCTGAGGCTGCTGTTCTATACCTTACCCCATCATACTGGATAATTGACCCCTGCCTGCCCTGACGCTGAGACTGCTGTTCTATACCTTACCCCATCATACTGGATTATTGACCCCTGCCTGCCCTGATCCTGAACCTGAGACTGCTGTTCTATACCTTACCCCATCATACTGGATAATTGACCCCTGCCTGCCCTGACACTGAGACTGCTGTTCTATACCTTACCCCATCATACTGGATTATTGACCCCTGCCTGCCCTGACCCTGAACCTGAGGCTGCTGTTCTATACCTTACCCCATCATACTGGATAATTGACCCCTGCCTGCCCTGACGCTGAGACTGCTGTTCTATACCTTACCCCATCATACTGGATTATTGACCCCTGCCTGCCCTGATCCTGAACCTGAGACTGCTGTTCTATACCTTACCCCATCATACTGGATAATTGACCCCTGCCTGCCCTGACCCTGAGACTGCCTGCCCTGACCCTTAGACTGCCTGCCGTTCTGGACTCTTTGCACCCTCTCTGGATTATTGACCCCTGCCTGCCTTTGACCTGTCATTTGCCTGCCCCTGTTTTTGAAATAAATGTTTGTTTCTTAGACACTGTCTGCATCTGGGTCATACCTAAAACGTGATATTCCCCATATGAACAATTTATAAGAATCTTCTATTGGTTCTTCTTGAATAAGTTCTAAATAGCAGAATAGTTTCTCCCCCAGAGTTCTTTGCAGTTGACTTTCAACGTCACTACCTGCTAAACAATGTTTTAGTCTAATCTTTTAACAATATCTGTCTTACCCACAGACCTGCTGGTGTAGCAGCAATCTCTGTATTACCCACAGACCTGCTGGTGTAGCAGCAATCTCTGTCTTACCCACAGACCTGCTGGTGTAGCAGCAATCTCTGTATTACCCACAGACCTGCTGGTGTAGCAGCAATCTCTGTCTTACCCACAGACCTGCTGGTGTAGCAGCAATCTCTGTCTTACCCACAGACCTGCTGGTGTAGCAGCAATCTCTGTATTACCCACAGACCTGCTGGTGTAGCAGCAATCTCTGTCTTACCCACAGACCTGCTGGTGTAGCAGCAATCTCTGTATTACCCACAGACCTGCTGGTGTAGCAGTAATCTCTGTCTTACCCACAGACCTGCTGGTGTAGCAGCAATCTCTGTCTTACCCACAGACCTGCTGGTGTAGCAGTAATCTCTGTCTTACCCACAGACCTGCTGGTGTAGCAGTAATCTCTGTCTTACCCACAGACCTGCTGGTGTAGCAGTAATCTCTGTCTTACCCACAGACCTGCTGGTGTAGCAGTAATCTCTGTCTTACCCACAGACCTGCTGGTGTAGCAGTAATCTCTGTCTTACCCACAGACCTGCTGGTGTAGCAGTAATCTCTGTCTTACCCACAGACCTGCTGGTGTAGCAGCAATCTCTGTCTTACCCACAGACCTGCTGGTGTAGCAGTAATCTCTGTCTTACCCACAGACCTGCTGGTGTAGCAGCAATCTCTGTATTACCCACAGACCTGCTGGTGTAGCAGCAATCTCTGTCTTACCCACAGACCTGCTGGTGTAGCAGCAATCTCTGTCTTACCCACAGACCTGCTGGTGTAGCAGCAATCTCTGTCTTACCCACAGACCTGCTGGTGTGGCAGCAATCTCTGTATTACCCACAGACCTGCTGGTGTAGCAGCAATCTCTGTCTTACCCACAGACCTGCTGGTGTAGCAGCAATCTCTGTATTACCCACAGACCTGCTGGTGTAGCAGCAATCTCTGTCTTACCCACAGACCTGCTGGTGTAGCAGCAATCTCTGTATTACCCACAGACCTGCTGGTGTAGCAGCAATCTCTGTATTACCCACAGACCTGCTGGTGTAGCAGCAATCTCTGTCTTACCCACAGACCTGCTGGTGTAGCAGCAATCTCTGTCTTACCCACAGACCTGCTGGTGTGGCAGCAATCTCTGTATTACCCACAGACCTGCTGGTGTAGCAGCAATCTCTGTCTTACCCACAGACCTGCTGGTGTAGCAGCAATCTCTGTATTACCCACAGACCTGCTGGTGTAGCAGCAATCTCTGTATTACCCACAGACCTGCTGGTGTAGCAGCAATCTCTGTCTTACCCACAGACCTGCTGGTGTAGCAGCAAATATCTGTCTTACCCACAGACCTGCTGGTGTAGCAGTAATCTCTGTCTTACCCACAGACCTGCTGGTGTAGCAGTAATCTCTGTCTTACCCACAGACCTGCTGGTGTGGCAGCAATCTCTGTCTTACCCACAGACCTGCTGGTGTAGCAGTAATCTCTGTCTTACTCACAGACCTGCTGGTGTAGCAGTAATCTCTGTTTTACCCACAGACCTGCTGGTGTAGCAGCAAATGCAGGTCGCTAGCAACCAAGAGGTTGCAAGTTCAAATCCCTAAGTGAGGTTACCTCCCAGGTAATCAAAATTCAGCAGCATGCTGTCCTTTACAGCAATAACACCTTGTGGTGGCAGAATTGGGGTGAGCTGTTGTAACTTCACAAGGTTTATGCCCTGTTCTGTGTTGAACTGGGATGTTATGCATTTCCTAGACTCCTGTTATGTCTGCATCCTAACACAAGGCCATTGTGTTCTGGAACTGTTGCTTGGATAAAGAACTGTTGTGTAAACATTATGATTGCATTATCACCCCTCCTCTATATGAGGGACCTGAAACTATCTTCCCAGGGAGCTCCTTCCCTGACTCTGATCAGAGACACGTCTACCTTGCAGCTGCGTGTATTAAAGATTCACTATTATACCTTAAATTAGTCTCTGTCTAAATCTTTGGATCGAGTTTTCCACAACAACCTTAATTCAGCTCTAAATATACATTAACTTGTATACTGTATTTTCACTTTTGACAGTGTAATGAAGAACCCTCTGTTTCCTGGTCGACCGTCAGATGGTTATAAAAATAACCATTATAAAAAGGTTATCCACAGCCAAAAAGTGTTCCCCTACAGGGACAAAATGAATAAAGAGGTTGACAATTGTGAAATCATTTATTACAGCTCTTACCATTGCTAGTTCTGTTTTTTTTTTTTTTTTTTTTTTTTAATATAACCTTTATTTAACTAGGCAAGTCAAATCCGGACGACGCTGGGCCAATTGTGCGCTGCCCTGTGGGACTCCCAATCACGGCCGGATGTGATACAGCCTTGATTCAAACCAGGTACAATAGTGATGCCACTTGCACTGAGATTCAGTGACTTAGACCACTGCGCCACTCGGGAGCTGTTCTTCAATTAAATAATGGGAGAGGCCTATGTTTGGGAAAGGTGGAAACTAAAGTGGTAGATTTACTGCATGTAATAACAGTACATAGTAGTGAACTTACTTTATTGGTAATTACACTGGAACAAAGGGCTTATTGTTATGTCATGTAAATGACATGTTGCATTGTACACTTACATATGGGTGGTTCCCGCGGGACTTTTGGCGTTCGCAAGCGCTATGTTCTATGGACTGAGCCACACAGGACTAAGTGGCTTTGGATAAAAGGGTTTGCTAAATGGCTTATATTATTGTTTACCGTTTTAAATGTTTCTTCCCACTTAAAACTACAACTCCCATGTGTCCCCTCTCCCGCACTAGAGGAGGTTAAAAAAAGTCCATACTGATTTTTGAGACAGATTTAGGCTAGGAACATGTAGTAGTAGCCTATCTGTTAATCCATGTAGCTACGAGTGACATCTAGTGGAAATGTAATTCTGCACCCGTTTCCTCAATGTTTATGTAATAATTATTTAGCCCACTAGAGGGCAGTTGCTGATGAATAACCTCACTATCGTTCATGGGGCGCTCTTGAACCGGATGTGTGCATGTCGTTGTCATATGAATTCATGGTTCACGTTGTATCACATTGCAGTGGAACCATTTCTAGCTACAACATGGGAATTGGGAACGACAAGTGACAGTGTGATGACTGTATATCAAGTTTAGCGTAAACAACAGTGTAGAAAATAACAGTTTATGTGCCGGATCTTATCCTAGATCGGTATTTCTGCCGGAGGTTGGCGGGGGCAAACAGAAGTCACGATGGTGAAAGAGCAGTTTAGAGAGACCGATGTGGCCAAAAAAATGTAAGTATGTCCAGTTAGCTAGCTAGCTTGCTATTAGCCATTAATATTTCCTCAAGCCCTCTAGCTATGAGTATTGTTCGTAAATAATTGCCTAAAGCAGCTTGCAATTTGTCACATGAGCTTGCTTTTCATAGCTAGTTAGCTTTTTGCAATTGCATCATTGATTGAACAGGGTCAGCAATGCCGGTAACACGTTTTAGAAAGCTAGCTAGCTAAACAAACAATCATACCACATCACATCCCCACCTGGCTAATGTGGCAGGATATCGAACTCGTCTTGCCATGACCACTGACACTCTTGCTAATAACATGGTAAAGCATGACGTGTAGCGAGGAATCTGCATTCCAATCAACTACGAAGTAGCCTCAAGTAGACATCCAGCAAGGCAATGCTGACCATGCTTTACAAATGACTCTCAATTGACCCCTAAACTATAGCTTGTTATCATAGGCAGTCCTTGCTTGGGTAGGACCTATTTGCTAGTTGACCTACTAGACGGTGTCTAATTTAACCCCTATGCTGAGTTGACTATCTATTCCATTTATGTCAACAGAAGCCACATCTGTTTTGGGATGAAGTCGGCTGAGCAGATGAGACAGCAGGCTCATATCCAAGTGGTCAGTAAGAACCTGTACAGCCAGGACACCAGTCATACTCCTCTACCATACGGAGTACTGGATCACCGCATGGTAGGGCTGACACGTGTACACACACACACACACACACACACACACACACACACACACACCACCCTATGGAGTACTGGACCATCACATGGTACACTACCGGTCAAAAGTTTTTGAACACCTACTCATTACAGGGTTTTTCTTTATTTTTACTACTACTTTATTTTTACTTTACTTTTCTACATTGTAGAATAATAGTGAAGACATCAACTTTTAAATAACACATATGGAATCATGTAGTAACCAAAACAGTGTTAAACAAATCAAAATATATGTTATATTTGAGATTCTTCAAATAGCCACCCTTTGCCTTTATGACAGCTTTGCAAACTCCTTGGCATTCTCTATTAGTGGTTGTGACCCAACTGTCATGTTATATTCCAGGGCACCAGTGAGAAGGATCGTCCATGTGAGACGTGTGGGAAGAACCTGGCAGACTGTCTGGGACACTATGGATATCTGGACCTGGAGATGCCCTGTTTTCATGTGGGCTATTTCAAAGCCATCATTGGAATCCTACAGGCAAGTTCACTATAACAGTAACTGCCAAAATAAAGGAAACACTTGAGTAAATGAGGAGGACAAAGTAGGATGTATAGAGAGCAGGTGCTTCCAACACAGGTGTGGTTCCTGAGTTAATTAAGGAATTACCATCCCATCGTGCTTAGGATCATGTATTAAAAATGCTCAGTTGCCCATTATCTTGGCTCCCATGGCTAGAAGAAGAGATCTCAGTGACTTTGAAAGAGGGGTCTCAAAGGAACATAGAGGGTTTAAAGGGGTGTCTCAGTCACCAGATCTCAACCCAATTGAACACTTATGGGAGATTCTGGAGCGGCACCTGAGACAGCGTTTTACACCACCGCCAACAAAACACCAACTGGTGGAATTTCTCCTGGAAGAAGGGTGTCGCATCCCTCTAATAGACTTCCAGACACTTGTAGAATCTATGCCAAGGGGGAGGCTGTTCTGGCGGCTCGTGGTCGCCCAACGCCCACTTTGTTGTTTCCTTTATTTATGGTAGTTATCTGTACATATTCATCTTCTCATTCTCTCTCTTCAACGTGGCAAACTAAATATGACATTACTGTACTGCACACTGAGTAGCCTACATCACAACCTTGATCATCCTGATTCAATTATCATAGTTACTTCTTTGACTCTTGCTATGTGATTGCTGTTCAAGCTGGCCCGTTAGAACATCGTGTGATTGTTGTTCAAGCTGGCCCATTAGAACATCGTGTGATTGTTGTTCAAGCTGGCCCGTTAGAACATCGTGTGATTGTTGTTCAAGCTGGCCCGTTAGAACATCGTGTGATTGTTGTTCAAGCTGGCCCGTTAGAACATCATGTGGTGGTTGTTCAAGCTGGCCCGTTAGAACATCGTGTGATTGTTGTTCAAGCTGGCCCGTTAGAACATCGTGTGATTGTTGTTCAAGCTGGCCCGTTAGAACATCATGTGGTGGTTGTTCAAGCTGGCCCGTTAGAACATCGTGTGATTGTTGTTCAAGCTGGCCCGTTAGAACATCATGTGGTGGTTGTTCAAGCTGGCCCGTTAGAACATCATGTGGTGGTTGTTCAAGCTGGCCCGTTAGAACATCGTGTGATTGTTGTTCAAGCTGGCCCGTTAGAACATCGTGTGATTGTTGTTCAAGCTGGCCCATTAGAACATCGTGTGATTGTTGTTCAAGCTGGCCCGTTAGAACATCATGTGATTGTTGTTCAAGCTGGCCCGTTAGAACATAATGGGTGTTACCGTAATCAAAATGCAACACAAACATAGGCACAGACACATGCATAAAAACACATGATAACATACGCACTATACTAGCAAGCCAGTAGTAACTCAATAGAGCTAACTGGCTAGCTACTACTGTTAGCTAGCCAGATAGCCACAAAGAATTGACATCTACCTTGGATAACATTGGTTTTATGTCAGTTTTGCCTGTTTAACTAACTAACTAGCTGGCTAGCTAGATTACAACGATTCACATATATCTAGCTGGTAGTTATGAAGTAAAATGTTTGCTTTGTATATATCTTGTTTGGTCTCTATTGTTGTCATTGTCCTGGCTGGAAGAAGGTTCAGTGAATGGGGAGGTGCAGCGTGAGGTAATACAGTAGAGGGAGTGCTGCTCAGCGTGAGGTAATACAGTAGGGGGAGTGCTGCTCAGCGTGAGGTAATACAGTAGAGGGAGTGCTGCTCAGCGTGAGGTAATACAGTAGAGGGAGTGCTGCTCAGCGTGAGGTAATACAGTAGGGGGAGTGCTGCTCAAATGGAATGTTTTATGTGTTCTCCACACTCTAGTCCTCACAAGAACGTTCTCAAGAGAACGTCCTAGGTGCATGAGAGTGTGGAGCACGGTAGTAGGCATATTGAGAAACACCCAATGTGATTGTTGTTCCATTATCACTATGTTATTGTTGTTCAAATTGGCCCATTATGACATCATGTTATTGTTGTTCAAATTGGCCCATTATGACATCATGTGATTGTTGTTCAAATTGTTCCATTATGACATCATGTTATTGTTGTTCAAATTGTTCCATTATGACATCATGTGATTGTTGTATCCCTCCAGATGATCTGTAAGACGTGTTCTCACATCATGTTGACCAAAGAGGAGAAACTACAGTTTATGGATGTGTTGAAGAGGCCAGGCCTAGCATACCTCCAGAAACGAGGAATGAAGAAGAAGATATCCGACAAATGCCGCAAAAGGACAATGTGTCTCAATTGCTCCACGTTAAATGGTAGGGTATCACCAATTGCTTACTCTTTGACTGTTTACGGTTCCATTTTGACATTTGGGCCAAAATACATATTATTAAGTTCTATTTGAATTGAGTTGAATTTAGTTGAGTTGAAAGCATAGCCCAAGTGGTGGTTGGTGTGACTGATAATGTCTTTGTTTTTGCCATTTAACAGGACCAGTGAAGAAGTGTGGCTTGCTAAAGATCCTCCACGAGAAATACAAGACAACCAAGAAAGTGGTGGACACTGTAGTATCAGACTTTCTCAACTCATTCGATATCGCAATAGAACACAACAAAGAAGTGGAGGGCTTGCTTAACAGGGCTCAGGTGAGTCACGTTGAACGCAACTAGGGCTTGCTTAACAGGGCTCAGGTGAGTCACATTGAAGGCAACTAGGGCTTGCTTAACAGGGCTCAGGTGAGTCACGTTGAAGGCAACTAGGGCTTGCTTAACAGGGCTCAGGTGAGTCACGTTGAAGGCAACTAGGGCTTGCTTAACAGGGCTCAGGTGAGTCACGTTGAAGGCAACTAGGGCTTGCTTAACAGGGCTCAGGTGAGTCACGTTGAAGGCAACTAGGGCTTGCTTAACAGGGCTCAGGTGTGTCACGTTGAAGGCAACTAGGGCTTGCTTAACAGGGCTCAGGTGAGTCACATTGAAGGCAACTAGGGCTTGCTTAACAGGGCTCAGGTGAGTCACGTTGAAGGCAACTAGGGCTTGCTTAACAGGGCTCAGGTGAGTCACGTTGAAGGCAACTAGGGCTTGCTTAACAGGGCTCAGGTGAGTCACATTGAAGGCAACTAGGGCTTGCTTAACAGGGCTCAGGTGAGTCACATTGAAGGCAACTAGGGCTTGCTTAACAGGGCTCAGGTGAGTCACATTGAAGGCAACTAGGGCTTGCTTAACAGGGCTCAGGTGAGTCACGTTGAAGGCAACTAGGGCTTGCTTAACAGGGCTCAGGTGAGTCACGTTGAAGGCAACTATGGCAACTTTTAACAGTTTACCTGTCTACTCTGTAGAGGTCATATGAGGTTAATGGTTTGTTTTGTATGTTTTTCACTCAGCGGTGACTTACAGGGTTAGTATATGGGATAAGCGTTCATACAGGGTTAGTATATGGGATAAGAGTTCATACAGGGTTAGTATATGGGATAAGAGTTCATACAGGGTTAGTATATGGGATAAGAGTTCATACAGGGTTAGTATATGGGATACTTGTCGGAATTGAACCCACAACCCTGGTATTACTAGAGCAACACTTTTCTTACCAACTGGGTCACGCAGGATTTAAATGCTGACCGATCATGTCTTTCACCCCGACGGAGAACCTGAGTCCTCTAGTGGTGCTGAACCTGTTCAAAATGTGTCTGTCTGAATCTGGGAAACTGGCCCTTAAGGTTTTAAATGCTGACTGACCTTCATGTCCTGTGGTTTCCAGGAGAACCTGAGTCCTCTGGTGGTGTTGAACCTGTTCAGGAGGATTCCAGCGGAGGACATTCCTCTGCTCCTGATGAACCCTGAGGCAGGTAAGCCTGCAGACCTCATCCTCACCCGTCTGCTGGTACCCCCACTCTGCATCCGCCCCTCTGTCATCTCAGACCTCAAGTCAGGTACTAATGAGGATGACCTCACCATGAAGCTCACAGAGATCATCTTCCTCAATGACGTCATCAAGAAGGTGGGTACATTACATTTACATTTTAGTCATGTATGATGTCATAGAGAAGGTGGGCATCATGGGATTGGGACAGTAGCAGGAAGTTTCAATGAATTTGTGGTTAATTGTTTTATTAATCGGCCTGGGAGTTTTTCCACGAACTGACCAGGAAAACCTCTGGGCCCCAGTAGGCTGTTACTAACTAGTTGGTCAGCTGAGGAAAACCTCTGGGCCTTTTTATGAAAGCAATTACACAAGACAAGAAAAAAAGTTACAATTTCCAGTTGTTGTTATTGTTGTTGTTGTCTAATGAATGTTGAGTTGTTCTGCCCGCCTCCCATGCCGTCCCACAGCACCGTATGTCAGGGGCCAAGACCCAGATGATCATGGAGGACTGGGACTTCCTCCAGCTGCAATGTGCTCTCTACATCAACAGTGAGCTCTCTGGCATCCCCCTCAACATGGCCCCTAAGAAGTGGACCAGAGGCTTCGTTCAGAGACTCAAGGGCAAACAAGGTCTCGCTCATATAAATAGTGATTTTTATTCTAATCATTTAATAGTTACCTGTTGTCTATTCTGATTTCTAGTTCTGTGGTCATTCTCACCATCGTATTTATTAATAGTTGACACTGAATTCATGTCAATGTCATGTGTTTTGTCATAAACAATTTAGTTTATTTACACAGCTGACTCAGAAACAGAAAGTATCCTAGTTGATTGTAGAGCCATTTAATCACAAATTATAGAGTGGAATGTTATTCTCTGCTGCTGCCTTTGGATTGATAAGTATTTGGAGACACTCAGTAATTGATGGTCCGTGGTGTCTCTCTCAGGGCGATTCCGTGGAAACCTCTCGGGGAAGAGAGTGGATTTCTCTGGGAGAACTGTCATCTCTCCGGACCCCAACCTGCGGATTGATGAGGTGGCCGTCCCTGTGCACGTGGCCAAAATCCTGACCTACCCAGAGAAGGTAAGATTCTTATTGGTCACACTTTAACTACAACTTATAAAGGCTTTATAAGAATTAGGGCTGTCCGCGATAACACTTTTTAATGCTGTTAATTTCTTTGGCGCTTTTAATCACTTCTCCATTTCTTTACCCCGCGCGGACCCTTTTTAAGCGCACGTGTTTTAGCAAGGACCCTTATAAGCGCAACACGCTCTATGCTGTGTACTGTCAGTGTGCACTCGGTCTCAGTAGCGCTGTCTGTCTCTATTGTGGTGTGCAATGCGCACAGCTTTGAGAAACAGCTTTGAAGGAAACCGTACAGATACTTCTACCATAAACACATTCCCAGGCATTTCTTCAGGTGACAGCAAAAAAACATTCATTTGTACCGAAGTAGCGAACTGGTTATGCTAACGTTAGCTAGCTAGCCAAAACATTGTTTACAATGCCATGGCTGAATGCCTCTTGATTCAACTAACTTCCCACCGTGATTTATATCAGAACGGGACATCCATTCCATGTAACTCCTGTTTCTGTTGTAGTTCTCAGGTCAAAAGACTTAATGATCCCAGTTCTAGTAGCAGCAGCTTGTGACTAGTTCATGATGAAGAACATTGAGAAGTAACCTGCACAGTGTCTTCACTGCCCTGTTGTATGACCTGTGACCTCTTAACTTGTTGTGCGCCCCAAGGTGAACAAGGCCAACTTAGAGATGCTGAGGAAGCTGGTGCGTAGCGGTCCCGAGGACCACCCTGGAGCCAACTTCATCCAGCAACGTCACACGCAGATGAAGAGGTCAGGACAGTTCTATTGGACATGTTTATTAGTCAGTTAAAAAGCATGGGCTGACCCACACCCCTTAAAATGTTGAAGAAGGCACTACGTGCCAAAACGTTGGTGAGGTTTACCCATTCAGTTATTAGAAGCATATATAGAGTATCTTTGTTTTTATACATTTTAGTTGTTTTAAAGGGATACTTTTTTTGTCTTGAGGCCCTTTAGCTACTTCCTCAGTCAGATGAACTCGTTGGTACCAGTTTAATGTCTCTGTTTACTGGGACACCAGTTCATCTGACTCTGGGGAAGTAGATAAAAGGGCCTCATTGTCCCGAAGTATCCCCTTTTTTAATAGATGCTCTTATCCAGTGTCAACTAAATTAGCTAAAACAACCACATTATCACAATCATTTGGTTGTTGGTTGGGTCCGCCATCCTTTTGGTTATAGGCCTACCACTAAACTGAAACTGTGGTTATAGGCCTACCACTAAACTGAAACTGTGGTTACAGGCCTACCACTAAACTGAAACTGTGGTTACAGGTCTACCGCTAAACTGAAACTGTGGTTACGGGCCTACCACTAAACTGAAACTGTGGTTATAGGCCTACCACTAAACTGAAACTGTGGTTATAGGCCTACCACTAAACTGAAACTGTGGTTATAGGCCTACCACTAAACTGAAACTGTGGTTATAGGCCTACCACTAAACTGAAACTGTGGTTATAGGCCTACCACTAAACTGAAACTGTGGTTACGGGCCTACCACTAAACTGAAACTGTGGTTACAGGCCTACCACTAAACTGAAACTGTGGTTATAGGCCTACCACTAAACTGAAACTGTGGTTATAGGCCTACCACTAAACTGAAACTGTGGTTACAGGCCTACCACTAAACTGAAACTGTGGTTACAGGTCTACCGCTAAACTGAAACTGTGGTTACGGGCCTACCACTAAACTGAAACTGTGGTTACAGGCCTACCGCTAAACTGAAACTTTGTATGAAACCACATGTTTAGGTGTATGTTCTAAGAGTATTCCGTGTGTGTGTTGTGTGTGTGTGTGTGTGTGTGTGTCTCTTCAGGTTTCTGAAGTACGGGAACCGAGAGAAGATGGCCCAGGAGCTGAGGTTTGGAGACGTGGTGGAGAGACACATGATCGATGGAGACATCGTCCTCTTCAACCGACAGCCCTCTCTACACAAACTCAGCATCATGGCTCATATTGTGAGTGTTCTCTCTCTCTCTCTCTGCATCGTACACCCGTCCTTCACGTCGGCTCTCAGTCTGGAAACTGTCGTGTTATTCACCATGCTGACTCCATGGCAACGTGTAGGCAGAAAGAGAACCTCCCTGTTAGAAGTTGGGGATTTTGTGGGATGTATGTTGGGGGTTGTCTGTTTATAGCTGCCTTGTCGTGTAGTTGTTACTGTTTTAGAGCTGCCTTGTCGTGTAGTTGTTACTGTTTTAGAGCTGCCTTGTCGTGTCGTTGTTACTGTTTTAGAGCTGCCTTGTCGTGTAGCTGTTATTGTTTTAGAGCTGCCTTGTCGTGTAGTTGTTACTGTTTTAGAGCTGCCTTGTCGTGTAGTTGTTACTGTTTTAGAGCTGCCTTGTCGTGTCGTTGTTACTGTTTTAGAGCTGTCGTGTCGTTGTTACTGTTTTAGAGCTGCCTTGTCGTGTAGTTGTTACTGTTTTAGAGCTGCCTTGTCGTGTAGTTGTTACTGTTTTAGAGCTGCCTTGTCGTGTCGTTGTTACTGTTTTAGAGCTGTCGTGTCGTTGTTACTGTTTTAGAGCTGCCTTGTCGTGTAGTTGTTACTGTTTTAGAGCTGCCTTGTCGTGTAGTTGTTACTGTTTTATAGCTGCCTTGTCCTGTCGTTGTTACTGTTTTAGAGCTGCCTTGTCCTGTCGTTGTTACTGTTTTAGAGCTGCCTTGTCGTGTAGTTGTTACTGTTTTAGAGCTGCCTTGTCGTGTAGCTGTTACTGTTTTAGAGCTGCCTTGTCGTGTAGCTGTTATTGTTTTAGAGCTGCCTTGTCGTGTAGCTGTTACTGTTTTAGAGCTGCCTTGTCGTGTAGCTGTTACTGTTTTAGAGCTGCCTTGTCGTGTAGCTGTTACTGTTTTAGAGCTGCCTTGTCGTGTCGTTGTTACTGTTTTAGAGCTGTCGTGTCGTTGTTACTGTTTTAGAGCTGCCTTGTCGTGTCGTTGTTACTGTTTTAGAGCTGCCTTGTCGTGTAGCTGTTACTGTTTTAGAGCTGCCTTGTCGTGTAGTTGTTGCTGTTTTAGAGCTGCCTTGTCGTGTAGCTGTTACTGTTTTAGAGCTGCCTTGTCGTGTAGCTGTTACTGTTTTAGAGCTGCCTTGTCGTGTAGTTGTTACTGTTTTAGAGCTGCCTTGTCGTGTAGCTGTTACTGTTTTAGAGCTGCCTTGTCGTGTAGTTGTTATTGTTTTAGAGCTGCCTTGTCGTGTAGTTGTTACTGTTTTAGAGCTGTCGTGTCGTTGTTGCTGTTTTAGAGCTGCCTTGTCGTGTAGCTGTTACTGTTTTAGAGCTGCCTTGTCGTGTAGTTGTTACTGTTTTAGAGCTGCCTTGTCGTGTCGTTGTTACTGTTTTAGAGCTGCCTTGTCGTGTCGTTGTTACTGTTTTAGAGCTGCCTTGTCGTGTAGTTGTTATTGTTTTAGAGCTGCCTTGTCGTGTAGTTGTTACTGTTTTAGAGCTGCCTTGTCGTGTAGCTGTTACTGTTTTAGAGCTGCCTTGTCGTGTAGCTGTTACTGTTTTATAGCTGCCTTGTCGTGTAGCTGTTATTGTTTTAGAGCTGCCTTGTCGTGTAGCTGTTACTGTTTTAGAGCTGCCTTGTCGTGTAGCTGTTACTGTTTTAGAGCTGCCTTGTCGTGTAGCTGTTACTGTTTTAGAGCTGCCTTGTCGTGTAGCTGTTACTGTTTTAGAGCTGCCTTGTCGTGTCGTTGTTACTGTTTTAGAGCTGTCGTGTCGTTGTTACTGTTTTAGAGCTGCCTTGTCGTGTCGTTGTTACTGTTTTAGAGCTGCCTTGTCGTGTAGTTGTTACTGTTTTAGAGCTGTCGTGTCGTTGTTACTGTTTTAGAGCTGCCTTGTCGTGTAGCTGTTACTGTTTTAGAGCTGCCTTGTCGTGTCGTTGTTACTGTTTTAGAGCTGCCTTGTCGTGTAGCTGTTACTGTTTTAGAGCTGCCTTGTCGTGTAGCTGTTACTGTTTTAGAGCTGCCTTGTCGTGTCGTTGTTGCTGTTTTAGAGCTGCCTTGTCGTGTCGTTGTTGCTGTTTTAGAGCTGCCTTGTCGTGTAGTTGTTACTGTTTTAGAGCTGTCGTGTCGTTGTTGCTGTTTTAGAGCTGCCTTGTCGTGTAGCTGTTACTGTTTTAGAGCTGCCTTGTCGTGTAGTTGTTACTGTTTTATAGCTGCCTTGTCGTGTCGTTGTTACTGTTTTAGAGCTGCCTTGTCGTGTAGCTGTTACTGTTTTAGAGCTGTCGTGTCGTTGTTGCTGTTTTAGAGCTGCCTTGTCGTGTAGCTGTTACTGTTTTAGAGCTGCCTTGTCGTGTAGCTGTTACTGTTTTAGAGCTGCCTTGTCGTGTAGCTGTTACTGTTTTAGAGCTGCCTTGTCGTGTAGCTGTTACTGTTTTAGAGCTGCCTTGTCGTGTCGCTGTTACTGTTTTAGAGCTGCCTTGTCGTGTAGCTGTTACTGTTTTAGAGCTGCCTTGTCGTGTCGCTGTTACTGTTTTAGAGCTGCCTTGTCGTGTAGCTGTTACTGTTTTAGAGCTGCCTTGTCGTGTAGTTGTTACTGTTTTAGAGCTGCCTTGTCGTGTCGCTGTTACTGTTTTAGAGCTGCCTTGTCGTGTAGTTGTTACTGTTTTAGAGCTGCCTTGTCGTGTCGCTGTTACTGTTTTAGAGCTGCCTTGTCGTGTAGCTGTTACTGTTTTAGAGCTGCCTTGTCGTGTAGTTGTTACTGTTTTAGAGCTGCCTTGTCGTGTAGCTGTTACTGTTTTAGAGCTGCCTTGTCGTGTCGCTGTTACTGTTTTATAGCTGTCGTGTCGCTGTTACTGTTTTAGAGCTGCCTTGTCGTGTCGCTGTTACTGTTTTAGAGCTGCCTTGTCATGTAGCTGTTACTGTTTTAGAGCTGTCGTGTCGTTGTTACTGTTTTAGAGCTGCCTTGTCGTGTCGCTGTTACTGTTTTATAGCTGCCTTGTCGTGTCGCTGTTACTGTTTTATAGCTGCCTTGTCGTGTAGCTGTTACTGTTTTATAGCTGCCTTGTCGTGTAGCTGTTACTGTTTTGGGTGTATCAAGATAAGTTTATTTCAGGCAGATCTCAATGAAATCATTATTGTATTCATCTTTATCTGTCCTAAAGGCCAAAGTGAAGCCTCACAGAACGTTCCGGTTCAACGAGTGTGTGTGCACGCCGTACAACGCTGACTTTGACGGGGACGAGATGAACCTTCACCTTCCCCAGACAGAGGAGGCCAAGGCTGAAGCCCTGGTGCTGATGGGGGTTAGTGTCACCTGCCCTGCTTCACCTTTAGACTCCTGCAGCACACCTCACACCCCCACACACTACACACCCCCACACACCCCCACACACCTCACACCCCCACACACCTCACACCCCCACACACCCACACACCTCACACCCCCACACACCTCACACCCCTACACCCTCACACCCCTACACCCTCACACCCCTACACACCTCACACCCCCACACACCTCACACCCCTACACACCTCACACCCCTACACACCTCACACCCCTACACACCTCACACCCCTACACACCCCACACCCCTACACACCTCACACCCCTACACACCCCTACACACCTCACACCCCTACACCCTCACACCCCCACACACCTCACACCCCCACACACCTCACACCCCTACACACCTCACACCTCACACCCCCACACACCTCACACCCCTACACACCCCTACACACCTCACACCCCTACACCCTCACACCCCTACACCCTCACACCCCTACACCCTCACACCCCTACACACCTCACACCCCTACACACCTCACACCCCTACACACCTCACACCCCTACACACCTCACACCCCTACACACCTCACACCCCCACACACCTGACACCCCCACACACCTGACACCCCCACACACCTGACACCCCCACACACCTGACACCCCCACACACCTGACACCCCCACACACCTGACACCCCCACACACCTGACACCCCCACACACCTGACACCCCCACACACCTGACACCCCCACACACCTCACACCCCTACACACCTCACACCCCCTCACACCTCACACCCCCTCACACACCTCACACACCTCACACCCCCTCACACACCTCACACCCCCACACACCTCACACCCTCACACCCCTACACACCTCACACCTCACACCCCTACACACCTCTCACCCCTACACACCTCACACCCCTACACACCCCACACCCCTACACACCTCACACCCCTACACACCCCTACACACCTCACACCCCCACACACCTCACACCCCTACACCCTCACACCCCCACACACCTCACACCTCACACCCCCACACACCTCACACCTCACACCCCCACACACCTCACACCCCTACACACCTCACACCCCTACACCCTCACACCCCTACACACCTCACACCCCTACACACCTCACACCCCTACACACCTCACACCCCTACACACCTCACACCCCTACACACCTCACACCCCTACACACCTCACACCCCTACACACCTCACACCCCTACACACCTCACACCCCTACACACCTCACACCCCCACACACCTCACACCCCCACACACCTGACACCCCCACACACCTGACACCCCCACACACCTCACACCCCTACACACCTCACACCTCACACCCCCTCACACCTCACACCCCCTCACACACCTCACACCCCCACACACCTCACACCCCACATACCTCACACCCCCACACACCCCTACCTACCTCACACCCCCACACACCTCACACCCCTACATACCTCACACTCCCACACACCTCACACCTCACACCCCTACACGCTGTGCAGCCCCCCCTACACGCTGTACAGCCCCCCCCTACACGCTGTACAGCCCCCCCCTACACGCTGTACAGCCCCCCCCTACACGCTGTGCAGCCCCCCCCTACACGCTGTGCAGCCCCCCCTACACGCTGTGCAGCCCCCCCTACACGCTGTGCAGCCCCCCCTACACGCTGTACAGCCCCCCCTACACGCTGTACAGCCCCCCCTACACGCTGTACAGCCCCCCCTACACGCTGTACAGCCCCCCCTACACGCTGTGCAGCCCCCCCCCTACACGCTGTGCAGCCCCCCCTACACGCTGTGCAGCCCCCCCTACACGCTGTGCAGCCCCCCCTACACGCTGTGCAGCCCCCCCCTACACGCTGTGCAGCCCCCCCCTACACGCTGTGCAGCCCCCCCCTACACGCTGTGCAGCCCCCCCCTACACGCTGTGCAGCCCCCCTACACGCTGTGCAGCCTCCCCCTACACGCTGTGCAGCCCCCCCTACACGCTGTGCAGCCCCCCCCTACACGCTGTGCAGCCCCCCCCCCCACACGCTGTGCAGCCCCCCCCCCCACACGCTGTGCAGCCCCCCCCTACACGCTGTGCAGCCCCCCCCCTACACGCTGTGCAGCCCCCCCCCCCTACACGCTGTGCAGCCCCCCCCTACACGCTGTGCAGCCCCCCCCTACACGCTGTGCAGCCCCCCCCTACACGCTGTGCAGCCCCCCCTACACGCTGTGCAGCCCCCCCCTACACGCTGTGCAGCCCCCCCCCTACACGCTGTGCAGCCCCCCCTACACGCTGTGCAGCCCCCCCCTACACGCTGTGCAGCCCCCCCCTACACGCTGTGCAGCCCCACCTACACCTACAACGCCCCAGAGTCCACCCCTGCAGCGCCCCCAGAGTCCACCCTTACACTTCTCCTCTCTGTCACTCAGTCTTTGAAAGCCCAGGTTTAAACTAAAACCTGTACAGCCGAGGTTCTACTTTCCCACTGACTGATACTTTTCTCATTTCTCTTTGTCTCTTTCCCTCCAGACCAAAGCCAACCTGGTGACTCCCAGAAACGGAGAGCCTCTGATTGCTGCTATTCAAGACTTTCTGACAGGTCAGCCATTGTGTTACAGCAATAGCCAATCATTGTTTGTCGCAGCAGGGCCTGACAGCCAATCAAATGGCTATTTTGTCAGATGATTGAGGCCTTTGACGTCTGTATTAGTGAGTGTCTCAAACTGCTCGTTGTTAGGTGGAGAAAGGTTTTGACATGGTGATCATGTGATCAACCTGATGGAAGATGTCTCCCTGACGCTCTCCCATCTGTTCACTGCATTAGATAGATGTGTCACCGCTCGTCTCATCATAACGATGTCATCTGTTCACTACATTAGATAGATGTGTCACAGCTCGTCTCATCATAACGATGTCATCTGTTCACTACATTAGATAGATGTGTCACAGCTCGTCTCATCATAACGATGTCATCTGTTCACTACATTAGATAGATGTGTCACAGCTCGTCTCATCATAACGATGTCATCTGTTCACTACATTAGATAGATGTGTCACAGCTCGTCTCATCATAACGATGTCATCTGTTCACTACATTAGATAGATGTGTCACAGCTCGTCTCATCATAACGATGTCATCTGTTCACTACATTAGATAGATGTGTCATAGCTCGTCTCATCATAACGATGTCATCTGTTCACTACATTAGATAGATGTGTCACAGCTCGTCTCATCATAACGATGTCATCTGTTCACTACATTAGATAGATGTGTCACAGCTCGTCTCATCATAACGATGTCATCTGTTCACTACATTTGATAGATGTGTCACAGCTCGTCTCATCATAACGATGTCATCTGTTCACTACATTAGATAGATGTCACAGCTCGTCTCATCATAACGATGTCATCTGTTCACTACATTAGATAGATGTGTCACAGCTCGTCTCATCATAACGATGTCATCTGTTCACTACATTAGATAGATGTGTCACAGCTCCTCTCATCATAACGATGTCATCTGTTCACTACATTTGATAGATGTGTCACAGCTCGTCTCATCATAACGATGTCATCTGTTCACTACATTAGATAGATGTGTCACAGCTCCTCTCATCATAACGATGTCATCTGTTCACTACATTAGATAGATGTGTCACAGCTCGTCTCATCATAACGATGTCATCTGTTCACTACATTAGATAGATGTGTCATAGCTCGTCTCATCGTAACGATGTCATCTGTTCACTACATTAGATAGATGTCACAGCTCGTCTCATCATAACGATGTCATCTGTTCACTACATTTGATAGATGTGTCACAGCTCGTCTCATCATAACGATGTCATCTGTTCATTAGATAGATGTGTCACAGCTCGTCTCATCATAACGATGTCATCTGTTCACTACATTAGATAGATGTGTCACCGCTCGTCTCATCATAACGATGTCATCTGTTCACTACATTAGATAGATGTGTCACAGCTCGTCTCATCATAACGATGTCATCTGTTCACTACATTAGATAGATGTGTCACAGCTCGTCTCATCATAACGATGTCATCTGTTCACTACATTAGATAGATGTGTCACAGCTCGTCTCATCGTAACGATGTCATCTGTTCACTACATTAGATAGATGTGTCACAGCTCGTCTCATCATAACGATGTCATCTGTTCACTACATTAGATAGATGTGTCACAGCTCGTCTCATCATAACGATGTCATCTGTTCACTACATTAGATAGATGTGTCACAGCTCGTCTCATCGTAACTCCCATCTGTTCACTACATTAGATAGATGTGTCACAGCTCGTCTCATCGTAACGATGTCATCTGTTCACTACATTAGATAGATGTGTCACAGCTCCTCTCATCATAACGATGTCATCTGTTCACTACATTAGATAGATGTGTCACAGCTCGTCTCATCGTAACGATGTCATCTGTTCACTACATTAGATAGATGTGTCACAGCTCGTCTCATCGTAACGATGTCATCTGTTCACTACATTAGATAGATGTGTCACAGCTCGTCTCATCGTAACGATGTCATCTGTTCACTACATTAGATAGATGTGTCACAGCTCGTCTCATCATAACGATGTCATCTTCGTTATACAGCTGCTTTGCTTGTGTTTTAACAAGAGGTCCCAATCTGGATAGTCAACACCTTGATGGGGCTTCTTCATACTGACTTTATTATCCACTAGGGTTTGACATTTTGAAACTGAATTCAGGAAGATGAGCTTATGTCAAATATTAAAAAATATACATGTTATGAAAGTACAGTCCCAGAGCTTTGGTCTGTTATGAAACATGGGAAAGTTATGCTTCTTTGCCGTTTAGGTTACTGTAATTATTTTTAATGAGCACGGCCTTATTTCTATTACAGCATATTGGATGACTGTCATTCATATTCACCCAGTTCAATGTAACAGTGATAGGTTTAGGTTACTGTCATTCATATTCACCCAGTTCAATGTAACAGTGATAGGTTTAGGTTACTGTCATTCATATTCACCCAGTTCAATGTAACAGTGATAGGTTTAGGTTACTGTCATTCATATTCCATTCACCCAGTTCAATGTAACAGTGATAGGTTTAGGTTACTGTCATTCATATTCCATTCACCCAGCTCAATGTAACAGTGATAGGTTTAGGTTACTGTCATTCATATTCCATTCACCCAGTTCAATGTAACAGTGATAGATTTAGGTTACTGTCATTCATATTCCATTCACCCAGTTCAATGTAACAGTGATAGGTTTAGGTTACTGTCATTCATATTCCATTCACCCAGTTCAATGTAACAGCAATAGGTTTAGGCTACTACATGATACTCACATTTTCCCTGTACCCTTCATGAGGTTGCTACAAACTAGCCTATGAATGAAAGTTTACAACAGGTTGAGAGAAATTTGAGTAATCAAAGTGACCGACATTGGCACATTCAATAACGCCTTGCACACTCTTGCCTGCATCTAGCTGACCTAGGGTGTAATCATTACATTCTGACCAGACCGGACACGTCGCGTTAGCAAGCGTCACAAAATACATTTAGAAATCCATGTTATTCTATTATGTTTATCATTTTCGTTCAGCTTTCTTCCGTTTTAATAATTGGTTTTCAACAGAATCAATGGAATGAATACACCCCTGATCACACGCAAACACAGTTCACTTTCATAGCCGCCACATACAAACAGCATGAACATTTTGCTCGTTGTATAATTCCTTCTTGCATCTATGCGCTCTTATCCTCATCTTTTCCCTTCGCTTGTGGATTCAGTGCACAACACATCAGCTGTCTGTGACCAGGCGAAAAAAAACTTTCCAAGCCAAACCTTCATATTGTAGCCGCTAACCGCTACACGCAGCCTACATCGTTGTCAACATATTAGCTAACGATGTTAGTAACGTCATAGTCAACATTGCTACTAGAACTAACGCGTTAGTAATCCCGCTAAAATCATGCAGTACAGTTTAGCAGTTACACCGGCGGGCCCCGGTGGCAATAAATTTAATAAAGCAAAAGCTCACCTTGACTTGAAAGAGTTCCAGTGTTGAACTGTCATAGCCAGCTAGCTAACATAGCATCCCTATCTGTTTGAGCGGGTGTTTGAGTAGGCTAAACTAGCTAGCTGCATTCGCTAGCTAATTGAAAGTGAAAAAGAGAGAACTAAATATAGCTGTCTTGCTCTCTCTCTCTCTCTCTGTTGCTTCTCCTTCATGAAATAAATACATTTGTTCAAAACTGTTCAACGTTTCTTTCTCTCTCTTTGAGTCAACTACCACATTTTATACACTGCAGTGCTAGCTAGCTGTAGCTTATCCTTTCAGTACTAGATTCATTCTCTGATCCTTTGATTGGGTGAACAACATTTTCAGTTCATACTGAATAATTTCTAATAGGTTAAAGGACATCCTCCGGAAGTTGTCATGATTACTGTGTAAGTCTATGGAAGGGGGTGAGAACCATGAGACTCCTAGGTGTTCTATTGAAGTCAATGTACCCAGAGGAGGACAGAAACTAGCTGTCCTCCGGCTACACCATGGTGCTACCCTACAGAGTGCTGTTGAGGTTACTGTAGACCTTCATCGCAAAACAGTGTATTTTAATCAATTATTTGGTGACGTGAATATATTTAGTATAGTTTAATCTAAAAATATTCACTATTTGAGGCTCCCCTGCTCTCGATGATCCCCCCCTCCATTATCAGCCAATCATGGAGCCTGTCTTTCTCCCTATAGAGCTCAGTGCTTTACTCCTTGGCTAAACTAGGCTCTTAATTTCACATTTTTATTCATATTTACGGATTCCAGACAAGTTTGTAATTAAGTCATATGAAAGTTCACATGTTCAAGAAGGCTTTTCTGCAATGAAAAAAATGTAATATATTTAGTTTTTTAGTTTTCCGTCTGTGCTGTGAAGTAGGAAACAGAGTCGAATGCCTACGATCCTGAATCCGGACACATCAATGTCAAAATGCCATCTTTGTATTTATCATATTTGGAGAAAGTGTGGCCTAATATTTCTTAGGAAGACAATAGCTGTATGTTTCACACTCCACATTTCAACACCCTACTCTTCTCCTCTCTCGCCTTTCTTCACAGGAGCCTACCTGTTGACCCTGAAGGACACTTTCTTCGATAGGTCTAAAGCCTGCCAGATAGTGGCCTCTATCCTGGTGGGGGTGGATGAGAAGATCAAGATAGCTCTCCCACACCCTGCCATACTCAAGGTACGGCTCTCCTTGGTTCAACTGAATGATGGGACTGGGCCGACAGCTGTTGTTCTCTGTCGTGAGGGGAAAAAATCTAGAAAGTCACTGGGAGTCATATAGAGTGACTTTCTTTAGTAGTTAAATATCAGTTGGTCTGAGAGTCACTGGGAGTCAGTAACTTTAGTAGTTAAATATCAGTTGGTCTGAAAGTCACTGGGAGTCAGAGTGACTTTAGTAGTTAAATATCAGTTGGTCTGAAAGTCACTGGGAGTCAGAGTGACTTTCTTTAGTAGTTAAATATCAGTTGGTCTGAAAGTCACTGGGAGTCAGAGTGACTTTAGTAGTTAAATATCAGTGGTCTGCAACTCGTCAATCATTTGGGTGTTGGTCTTTTTGTTGTCAGTCCATCATGACTCTGTTGTCAGTCCATCATGACTCTGTTGTCAGTCCATCATGACTCTGTTGTCAGTCCATCATGACTCTGTTGTCAGTCCACCATGACTCTGTTGTCAGTCCACCATGACTCTGTTGTCAGTCCACCATGACTCTGTTGTCAGTCCATCATGACTCTGTTGTCAGTCCATCATGACTCTGTTGTCAGTCCATCATGACTCTGTTGTCTGTTGTTAGCCCATGACTCTGTTGTCAGTCCGCCATGACTCTGTTGTCAGTCCATCATGACTCTGTTGTCAGTCCACCATGACTCTGTTGTCAGTCCACCATGACTCTGTTGTCAGTCCACCATGACTCTGTTGTCAGTCCACCATGACTCTGTTGTCAGTCCATCATGACTCTGTTGTCAGTCCGCCATGACTCTGTTGTCAGTCCACCATGACTCTGTTGTCAGTCCATCATGACTCTGTTGTCAGTCCATCATGACTCTGTTGTCAGTCCATCATGACTCTGTTGTCTGTTGTTAGCCCATGACTCTGTTGTCAGTCCGCCATGACTCTGTTGTCAGTCCACCATGACTCTGTTGTCAGTCCACCATGACTCTGTTGTCAGTCCACCATGACTCTGTTGTCAGTCCACCATGACTCTGTTGTCAGTCCACCATGACTCTGTTGTCAGTCCATCATGACTCTGTTGTCAGTCCGCCATGACTCTGTTGTCAGTCCACCATGACTCTGTTGTCTGTCCGCCATGACTCTGTTGTCAGTCCACCATGACTCTGTTGTCAGTCCATCATGACTCTGTTGTCAGTCCATCATGACTCTGTTGTCAGTCCGCCATGACTCTGTTGTCAGTCCACCATGACTCTGTTGTCTGTTGTCAGTCCACCATGACTCTGTTGTCTGTTGTTAGCCCATGACTCTGTTGTCTGTTGTTAGCCCATGACACTGTTGTCTGTTGTCAGCCCATGACTCTGTTGTCAGTCCATCATGACTCTGTTGTCAGTCCATCATGACTCTGTTGTCAGTCCACCATGACTCTGTTGTCAGTCCATCATGACTCTGTTGTCAGTCCATCATGACTCTGTTGTCAGTCCATCATGACTCTGTTGTCAGTCCGCCATGACTCTGTTGTCAGTCCACCATGACTCTGTTGTCAGTCCACCATGACTCTGTTGTCAGTCCACCATGACTCTGTTGTCTGTTGTCAGTCCACCATGACTCTGTTGTCTGTTGTTAGCCCATGACTCTGTTGTCTGTTGTTAGCCCATGACACTGTTGTCTGTTGTCAGCCCATGACTCTGTTGTCAGTCCATCATGACTCTGTTGTCAGTCCATCATGACTCTGTTGTCAGTCCACCATGACTCTGTTGTCAGTCCATCATGACTCTGTTGTCAGTCCATCATGACTCTGTTGTCAGTCCATCATGACTCTGTTGTCAGTCCATCATGACTCTGTTGTCAGTCCGCCATGACTCTGTTGTCAGTCCGCCATGACTCTGTTGTCAGTCCACCATGACTCTGTTGTCAGTCCACCATGACTCTGTTGTCTGTTGTCAGTCCACCATGACTCTGTTGTCTGTTGTCAGTCCACCATGACTCTGTTGTCTGTTGTTAGCCCATGACACTGTTGTCTGTTGTCAGTCCACCATGACTCTGTTGTCTGTCCGCCATGACTCTGTTGTCAGTCCACCATGACTCTGTTGTCTGTTGTCAGTCCACCATGACTCTGTTGTCTGTTGTTAGCCCATGACACTGTTGTCTGTTGTTAGCCCATGACACTGTTGTCTGTTGTTAGCCCATGACACTGTTGTCTGTTGTTAGCCCATGACTCTGTTGTCAGTCCATCATGACTCTGTTGTCAGTCCATCATGACTCTGTTGTCAGTCCATCATGACTCTGTTGTCAGTCCATTATGACTCTGTTGTCAGTCCATCATGACTCTGTTGTCAGTCCATCATGACTCTGTTGTCAGTCCACCATGACTCTGCTGTCAGTCCATCATGACTCTGTTGTCTGTTGTTAGCCCATGACACTGTTGTCTGTTGTTAGCCCATGACTCTGTTGTCAGTCCATCATGACTCTGTTGTCAGTCCATCATGACTCTGTTGTCAGTCCATCATGACTCTGTTGTCAGTCCATCATGACTCTGTTGTCAGTCCATCATGACTCTGTTGTCAGTCCGCCATGACTCTGTTGTCAGTCCATCATGACTCTGTTGTCAGTCCGCCATGACTCTGTTGTCAGTCCACCATGACTCTGTTGTCAGTCCGCCATGACTCTGCTGTCAGTCCATCATGACTCTGTTGTCTGTTGTTAGCCCATGACTCTGTTGTCTGTTGTTAGCCCATGACTCTGTTGTCTGTTGTTAGCCCATGACACTGTTGTCTGTTGTTAGCCCATGACTCTGTTGTCTGTTGTTAGCCCATGACTCTGTTGTCTGTTGTTAGCCCATGATACTGTTGTCTGTTGTTAGCCCATGACACTGTTGTCTGTTGTTAGCCCATGACTCTGTTGTCTGTTGTTAGCCCATGACACTGTTGTTAGCCCATGACTCTGTTGTCTGTTGTTAGCCCATGACTCTGTTGTCTGTTGTTAGCCCGTGACTCTGTTGTCTGTTGTCAGCCCGTGACACTGTTGTTAGCCCATGACTCTGTTGTCTGTTGTTAGCCCGTGACTCTGTTGTCTGTTGTTAGCCCATGACACTGTTGTCTGTTGTTAGCCCGTGACACTGTTGTTAGCCCATGACTCTGTTGTCTGTTGTTAGCCCCTGACTCTGTTGTCTGTTGTTAGCCCGTGACACTGTTGTCTGTTATTAGCCCGTGACTCTGTTGTCTGTTATTAGCCTGTGACTCTGTTGTCTGTTATTAGCCTGTGACTCTGTTGTCTGTTGTTAGCCCATGACACTGTTGTCTGTTGTTAGCCCATGACTCTGTTGTCTGTTGTTAGCCCGTGACACTGTTGTTAGCCCATGACTCTGTTGTCTGTTGTTAGCCCATGACTCTGTTGTTAGCCCATGACACTGTTGTTAGCCCATGACACTGTTGTCTGTTGTTAGCCCATGACACTGTTGTCTGTTGTTAGCCCGTGACTCTGTTGTCTGTTGTTAGCCCGTGACTCTGTTGTCTGTTGTTAGCCCATGACTCTGTTGTCTGTTGTTAGCCCGTGACTCTGTTGTCTGTTATTAGCCCATGACTCTGTTGTCTGTTATTAGCCCGTGACACTGTTGTCTGTTATTAGCCCGTGACACTGTTGTCTGTTGTTAGCCCATGACACTGTTGTCTGTTGTTAGCCCGTGACACTGTTGTTAGCCCATGACTCTGTTGTCTGTTGTTAGCCCATGACACTGTTGTCTGTTGTTAGCCCATGACACTGTTGTTAGCCCGTGACACTGTTGTCTGTTGTTAGCCCATGACTCTGTTGTCTGTTGTTAGCACGTGACACTGTTGTTAGCCCGTGACACTGTTGTCTGTTGTCAGCCCATGACACTGTTGTCTGTTGTTAGCCCATGACACTGTTGTTAGCCCATGACTCTGGTGTCTGTTGTTAGCCTGTGACACTGTTGTCTGTTGTTAGCCCGTGACACTGTTGTCTGTTGTTAGCCCATGACACTGTTGTTAGCCCGTGACACTGTTGTCTGTTGTTAGCCCGTGACACTGTTGTCTGTTGTTAGCCCATGACACTGTTGTCTGTTGTTAGCCCATGACACTGTTGTTAGCCCATGACACTGTTGTCTGTTATTAGCCCGTGACACTGTTGTCTGTTGTTAGCCCGTGACACTGTTGTCTGTTGTTAGCCCGTGACTCTGTTGTTAGCCCGTGACACTGTTGTCTGTTGTTAGCCCATGACTCTGTTGTCTGTTGTTAGCCCGTGACACTGTTGTCTGTTGTTAGCCCGTGACACTGTGGACAGGGAAGCAGCTCTTTGGTCTGATCCTGAAGCCCAGTAAGGACTGTCCAGTCAAGGCCAACCTGAGGACCAAGGGAAAACAGTACAGCGGCAAAGGAGAGGACCTCTGTAGCAACGACTCATGTGAGTTCCTCCTCATGCCTCTCTAGTGTCTTCATCCATAAAAGACATATCATCTGATTCAATTATTCACATTTAAATATAATTCTATTACTATAATCAGATTCAACTATTCTGATTCATTATTCCAAAACTATGATTCTCTCTGTCTCTCTCTCTGTCTCTCTCTCTGTCTCTCTCTCTGTCTCTCTCTCTGTCTCTCTCTCTGTCTCTCTCTCTGTCTCTGTCTCTGTCTCTGTCTCTGTCTCTCTCTCTCTCTCTCTCTCTCTCTCTCTCTCTCTCTCTCTCTCTCTCTCTCTATCTGTGCCTCTCTCTCTATCTGTGCCTCTCTCTCTATCTGTGCCTCTCTCTCTATCTGTGCCTCTCTCTCTATCTGTGCCTCTCTCTGTGTCTCTCTCTCTCTCTCTGTGTCTCTCTCTGTGTCTCTCTCTGTGTCTCTCTCTGTGTCTCTCTCTGTGTCTCTGTCTCTGTGTCTCTCTCTGTGTCTCTCTCTCTCTCTCTCTCTCTGTCTCTCTGTGTGTCTCTCTGTCTCTGTCTGTCTGTCTGTCTGTCTCTCTCTCTCTCTCTCTCTCTCTCTCTCTCTCTCTCTCTCTCTCTCTCTCTCTCTCTCTCTCTCTCTCTCTCTCTCTCTCTCTCTCTCTCTATCTGTGTCTCTGTCTCTCTCTCTGTGTCTCTCTCTGTGTCTCTGTGTCTGTCTGTCTCTCTGTGTGTCTCTCTGTGTCTCTCTGTCTGTCTCTCTGTGTGTCTCTCTGTCTCTGTCTGTCTGTCTGTCTCTCTCTCTCTCTCTCTCTCTCTCTCTCTCTCTCGCTCTCTCTCTCTCTATCTGTGTCTCTCTCTCTGTGTCTCTCTATGTCTCTCTCTCTGTGTCTCTGTCTCTCTCTCTGTGTCTCTGTGTCTCTCTCTGTGTCTCTCTGTCTGTCTCTCTCTGTGTCTCTCTGTCTCTCTGTCTGTCTCTCTGTGTCTCTCTGTGTCTCTCTGTGTGTCTCTCTGTGTCTCTCTGTCTGTCTGTCTGTCTCTCTGTGTGTCTCTCTGTGTCTCTCTGTCTGTCTCTCTCTCTCTCTCTGTGTCTCTCTCTCTCTCTCTGTGTCTCTCTCTCTCTCGCTCTGTGTCTCTCTCTCTCTCTGCGTCTCTCTCTCTCTCTGTCAGTCGTGGTGATCCAGAACAGTGAGTTGATGTGTGGTACCATGGATAAGGGCACGTTGGGCTCTGGCTCCAAGAAGAACATATTCTACATCCTGCTGAGAGACTGGGGGCAGCTGGAGGCAGCCAACGCCATGTCTCGCCTGGCCCGCATCGCGCCTACATACCTCTGTACGTCCACCGCCGCCCGTACTGACATGTTCTCTTCTGTCAATACTTCAAAGATGCTATACTGACCTGCAGTTTACTGATGATGTAGTGTGATCTAATTATATAATAGTAATATACTGTAGGTTTACGTCCCTTTATGGTTAATGCTTTGAACATGCTGTAGTGTGATCTAATGCTATATAATAGTAATATACTGTAGGTTTACGTCCCTTTATGGTTAATGCTTTGAACATGCTGTACTGTGATCTAATGCTATATAATGGTAATACAGTGGGGCAAAAAAGTATTTAGTCAGCCACCAATTGTGCAAGTTCTCCCACTTAAAAAGATGAGAGAGGCCTGTAATTTTCATCATAGGTGCACTTTAACTATGACAGACAAAATGAGGGAAAAAAATCCAGAAAATCACATTGTAGGATTTTTAATGAATTTATTTGCAAATTATGGTGGAAAATAAGTATTTGGTCAATAACAAAAGTTTATCTCAATACTTTGTTATATACCCTTTGTTGGCAATGACAGAGGTCAAACGTTTTCTGTAAGTCTTCACAAGGTTTTCACACACTGTTGCTGGTATTTTGGCCCATTCCTCCATGCAGATCTCCTCTAGAGCAGTGATGTTTTGGGGCTGTTGCTGGGCAACACGGACTTTCAACTCCCTCCAAAGATGTTCTATGGGGTTGAAATCTGGAGACTGGCTAGGCCACTCCAGGACCTTGAAATGCTTCTTACGAAGCCACTCCTTCGTTGCCCGGGCGGTGTGTTTGGGATCATTGTCATGCTGAAAGACCCAGCCACGTTTCATCTTCAATGCCCTTGCTGATGGTAGGCTTTGTTACTTTGGTCCCAGCTCTCTGCAGGTCATTCACTAGGTCCCCCCGTGTGGTTCTGGGATTTTTGCTCACCGTTCTTGTGATCATTTTGACCCCACGGGGTGAGATCTTGCGTGGAGCCCCAGATCGAGGGAGATTATCAGTGGTCTTGTATGTCTTCCATTTCCTAATAATTGCTCCCACAGTTGATTTCTTCAAGCCAAGCTGCTTACCTATTGCAGATTCAGTCTTCCCAGCCTGGTGCAGGTCTACAATTTTGTTTCTGGTGTCCTTTGACAGCTCTTTGGTCTTGGCCATAGTGGAGTTTGGAGTGTGACTGTTTGAGGTTGTGGACAGGTGTCTTTTATACTGATAACAAGTTCAAACAGGTGCCATTAATACAGATAACGAGTGGAGGACAGAGGAGCCTCTTAAAGAAGAAGTTACAGGTCTGTGAGAGCCAGAAATCTTGCTTGTTTGTAGGTGACCAAATACTTATTTTCCACCATAATTTGCAAATAAATTCATTAAAAATCCTACAATGTGATTTTCTGGAATTTTCTTTCTCATTTTGTCTGTCATAGTTGAAGTGTACCTATGATGAAAATTACAGGCCTCGCATCTTTTTAAGTGGGAGAACTTGCACAATTGGTGGCTGACTAAATACTTTTTTGCCCCACTGTATACTGTAGGTTTACATCCCTTTCTGATAATGCTTTGAACATGCTCAATACTAAATGCGTTCTCGTACTTTACAATGCTTGTTTTAGTTTGCTCATTTTAGTTTTCCCGTTGCCCAACATTTGGCTACAGTGTGCCCTACTGAACATGACCGTTATAAACCCTTGCAGCCAATCGGGGTTTCTCCATCGGTATTGGTGACGTGACCCCAGGCCAGGGTCTGCTGAAGGCCAAACAGGACCTGCTGGACGGAGGCTATGCCAAGTGTGACGAGTACATCGAGGCCCTGAAGACGGGCAAACTGCAGCAACAGCCAGGCTGCACGGCTGAGGAGACGCTGGAGGTACTATAAACACAAGATAACCAATCAGGTACCCCCTAGACTAGATAACTCTTAGCTTAGTCACTTCTCTCAATTTGATGCTGCAAAAACGTTGCCTTTTTAGCAGCCGTCATTTGATGTACTTTTGCAAGAGGATGTGATTATTCAAGTCAGGATTCACTGCTGAGGAGACCGTGGAGTTACTATAAACACAAGATAACCAATCAGATTAGTATCCTTTTACATTTCCTGGAGTCAACTGATGCTTTTCAGTGGTGTTTTTTTTTAAGGATATAGTTAAGCACAATGATGACGTCTCCCTTCACCTGAAGCCTGTCTTTACCTCAAGCTTGGTCCAAACTGAATCAATCCCCCACCCCCCTTAAACTAGCTGATATTTCTGGTATCCCCAAATCAAACACCCCCTTAAACTAGCTGACATTTCTGGTATCCCCAAATCAAACAGCCACCATGAGCTTTGTCTATTGTCTGGTGCTCCTTCTAGACCAGCTACTGTATCTATTGTCTGGTGCTCCTTCTAGACCAGCTACTGTATCTATTGTCTGGTGCTCCTTCTAGAGCAGCTACTGTATCTATTGTCTGGTGCTCCTTCTAGACCAGCTACTGTATCTATTGTCTGGTGCTCCTTCTAGACCAGCTACTGTATCTATTGTCTGGTGCTCCTTCTAGACCAGCTACTGTATCTATTGTCTGGTGCTCCTTCTAGACCAGCTACTGTATCTATTGTCTGGTGCTCCTTCTAGACCAGCTACTGTATCTATTGTCTGGTGCTCCTTCTAGAGCAGCTACTGTATCTATTGTCTGGTGCTCCTTCTAGACCAGCTACTGTATCTATTGTCTGGTGCTCCTTCTAGACCAGCTACTGTATCTATTGTCTGGTGCTCCTTCTAGACCAGCTACTGTATCTATTGTCTGGTGCTCCTTCTAGAGCAGCTACTGTATCTATTGTCTGGTGCTCCTTCTAGAGCAGCTACTGTATCTATTGTCTGATGCTCCTTCTAGAGCAGCTACTGTATCTATTGTCTGATGCTCCTTCTAGAGCAGCTACTGTATCTATTGTCTGATGCTCCTTCTAGAGCAGCTACTGTATCTATTGTCTGGTGCTCCTTCTAGAGCAGCTACTGTATCTATTGTCTGGTGCTCCTTCTAGAGCAGCTACTGTATCTATTGTCTGGTGCTCCTTCTAGAGCAGCTACTGTATCTATTGTCTGGTGCTCCTTCTAGACCAGCTACTGTATCTATTGTCTATAGCTGATGTCTGGTGCTCCTTCTAGACCAGCTACTGTATCTATTGTCTGGTGTTCCTTCTAGACCAGCTACTGTATCTATTGTCTGGTGTTCCTTCTAGACCAGCTACTGTATCTATTGTCTGGTGTTCCTTCTAGACCAGCTACTGTATCTATTGTCTGGTGCTCCTTCTAGACCAGCTACTGTATCTATTGTCTGGTGCTCCTTCTAGAGCAGCTACTGTATCTATTGTCTGGTGCTCCTTCTAGACCAGCTACTGTATCTATTGTCTGGTGCTCCTTCTAGAGCAGCTACTGTATCTATTGTCTGGTGCTCCTTCTAGAGCAGCTACTTTAGTGTGGTGGCCTTTTGAAAGCAGGTAGGTCATCATCTCTGCTTCAGACTGATGTGAGGAGGAGAGAGAGCACTTTCTTTTGTAATGGTGGGTCTATTTTGGAGGTGTATCTATTACCTGTGGATTAGAGTGATAATGATGTGTCTCAACAGGCCCTCATCCTGAAGGAGCTGTCTGTTATCAGAGACCATGCCGGCAGCGCCTGCCTCAGAGAACTGGACAAGACCAACAGTCCTCTGATTATGGCTCTGTGTGGCTCCAAAGGTAGGTCAACTAACCAGCCGTGGAGGTTTAAATGCTGCCTTAACCACACACACACACACAGTCACACACACATACACTAATCACATGTCAGGAGCTCTGCCTCTACACACTTCTAATAATAAGGACTAAGTGGTTCTTATTCACTTCAACTAAGACTTCCTGATTCGCTCTGATTTTATTGGCCATTAGAGTGCTGTTGTCATGGGAACAGCTAGGCTATACTCTAAAGTTTGTTTTATGGATTATTAGGGGCTAGTACTGACCTGTAGCTGACCTGTATGCTAATATAGCCATTATAATTGCCTTATTTCATTTTTTCCCTGCTTTAGGCTCTTTAATTATCTGTTTATGGTAGGATGTACAGTATAGTTTATAGACCAGGACTAAAAACTATGCTCAATGGAGATTCTCCACAGATTTCAAAAGCTTAGTCTGTGTCCGGGAAACCAGCCCATGGGTTTAAGGCTGTGGTCGGCGACAGGCAGCCCACGGGCCAAAACCGGCCTGCAACTTTTTTTGTGTGTAAAAAATGACTGTGAAATCACCAGGAATTTAGCTAAAAAATGAGTTTAATTTAGGAAATCTGTTCTCAAGTATTCCAACGAAGAAAGAAAAAAGAGAAGTGATCAAGGTGTGACATTATTTTGGGTCTTAGTTGTCAATTTGCAGTGATCAAAATGATTATAGTTATGTTCAGGCCCTCCCGACCATTCACTCCGCCAAAAATCAGTCCCCGGGGCTGAATCTAGTCTCCCTACCCCTGGTTCTAGTCTCCCTCCCCCTGGTTCTAGTCTCCCTCCCCCTGGTTCTAGTCTCCCTCCCCCTGGTTCTAGTCTGCCTGGTTCTAGTCTCCCTCCCCCTGGTTCTAGTCTCCCTGGTTCTAGTCTCCCTGGTTCTAGTCTCCCTGGTTCTAGTCTCCCTGGTTCTAGTCTCCCTCCCCCTGGTTCTAGTCTCCCTGGTTCTAGTCTCCCTCCCCCTGGTTCTAGTCTCCCTGGTTCTAGTCTCCCTTCCCCTGGGTCTAGTCTCCCTGGTTCTAGTCTCCCTCCCCCTGGTTCTAGTCTCCCTGGTTCTAGTCTCCCTCCCCCTGGTTCTAGTCTCCCTGGTTCTAGTCTCCCTTCCCCTGGGTCTAGTCTCCCTGGTTCTAGTCTCCCTCCCCCCGGTTCTAGTCTCCCTGGTTCTAGTCTCCCTCCCCCTGGTTCTAGTCTCCCTCCCCCCGGTTCTAGTCTCCCTGGTTCTAGTCTCCCTCCCCCTGGTTCTAGTCTCCCTCCCCCTGGTTCTAGTCTCCCTGGTTCTAGTCTCCCTACCCCTGGTTCTAGTCTCCCTGGTTCTAGTCTCCCTGGTTCTAGTCTCCCTGGTTCTAGTCTCCCTGGTTCTAGTCTCCCTACCCCTGGTTTAAGGTAAACAAGTTGGTGTAATGGTAATGCCCTTAAATCCTTTTCCCATCACATCTCTTCTCCCTGTTGTAGACTCTCATCAACATCTCTCCATCATTATGTCTCTTCTCCCTGCTGTAGACTCTCATCAACATCTATTCATTATGTCTCTTCTCCCTGCTGTAGACTCTCATCATCAACATCTCTCCATCATTATGTCTCTTCTCCCTGTTGTAGACTCTCATCAACATCGCTCCATTATGTCTCTTCTCCCTGCTGTAGACTCTTTCATCAACATCTCTCCATTATGTCTCTTCTCCCTGTTGTAGACTCTCATCATCAACATCTCTCCATCATTATGTCTCTTCTCCCTGCTGTAGACTCTTTCATCAACATCTCTCCATTATGTCTCTTCTCCCTGTTGTAGACTCTCTCATCAACATCTCTCCATCATTATGTCTCTTCTCCCTGCTGTAGACTCTCTCATCAACATCTCTCCATCATTATGTCTCTTCTCCCTGCTGTAGACTCTCATCATCAACATCTCTCCATTATGTCTCTTCTCCCTGTTGTAGACTCTCATCATCAACATCTCTCCATCATTATGTCTCTTCTCCCTGCTGTAGACTCTTTCATCAACATCTCTCCATTATGTCTCTTCTCCCTGTTGTAGACTCTCTCATCAACATCTCTCCATCATTATGTCTCTTCTCCCTGTTGTAGACTCTCATCAACATCTATCCATCATTATGTCTCTTCTCCCTGTTGTAGACTCTCTCATCAACATCTCTCCATCATTATGTCTCTTCTCCCTGCTGTAGACTCTCATCAACATCTCTTCATTATTATGTCTCTTCTACCTGCTGTAGACTCTCATCATCAACATCTCTCCATCATTATGTTTCTTCTCCCTGCTGTAGGTTCTTTCATCAACATCTCTCCATTATGTCTCTTCTCCCTGTTGTAGACTCTTTCATCAACATCTCTCCATCATTATGTCTCTTCTCCCTGCTGTAGAGTCTCATCAACATCTCTTCATTATTATGTCTCTTTTCCCTGCTGTAGACTCTCATCAACATCTCTCCATCATTATGTCTCTTCTCCCTGTTGTAGACTCTTTCATCAACATCTCTCCATCATTATGTCTCTTCTCCCTGCTGTAGACTCTCATCAACATCTCTCCATCATCATGTCTCTTCTCCCTGCTGTAGACTCTCATCAACATATCTCCATCATTACGTCTCTTCTCCCTGCTGTAGACTCTTTCATCAACATCTCTCCATTATGTCTCTTCTCCCTGTTGTAGACTCTCTCAACATCTCTCCATCATTATGTCTCTTCTCCCTGTTGTAGACTCTCTCAACATCTCTCCATCATTATGTCTCTTCTCCCTGCTGTAGACTCTCATCAACATCTCTCCATCACGTCTCTTCTCCCTGCTGTAGACTCTCATCAACATCTCTCCATCATTGTCTCTTCTCCCTGCTGTAGACTCTCATCATCTCTCCATCATGTCTCTTCTCCCTGCTGTAGACTCTCATCATGAACATCTCTCCATCATTATGTCTCTTCTCCCTGCTCTAGACTCTCATCAACATCTCTCCATCATTATGTCTCTTCTCCCTGCTCTAGACTCTCATCAACATCTCTCCATCATTGTCTCTTCTCCCTGCTCTAGACTCTCATCAACATCTCTCCATCATTACGTCTCTTCTCCCTGCTGTAGACTCTCATCAACATCTCTCCATCATTATGTCTCTTCTCCCTGCTGTAGACTCTCATCATCATCTCTTCATTACGTCTCTTCTCCCTGCTGTAGACTCTCATCATCAACATCTCTCCATCATTCCATCTCTTCTCCCTGCTGTAGACTCTTTCATCAACATCTCTCCATCATTATGTCTCTTCTCCCTGCTGTAGACTCTCATCAACATCTCTCCATCATTATGTCTCTTCTCCCTGCTGTAGACTCTCATCATCAACATCTCTCTATCATTATGTCTCTTCTCCCTGTTGTAGACTCTCATCAACATCTCTCCATCATTATGTCTCTTCTCCCTGCTGTAGACTCTCATCAACATCTATTCATTACGTCTCTTCTCCCTGCTGTAGACTCTCATCAACATCTCTTCATTACGTCTCTTCTCCCTGCTGTAGACTCTCATCAACATCTCTTCATTTTGTCTCTTCTCCCTGCTGTAGACTCTCATCAACATCTCTCCATCATTATGTCTCTTCTCCCTGCTGTAGACTCTCATCAACATCTCTCCATCATTATGTCTCTTCTCCCTGCTGTAGACTCTTTCATCAACATCTCTCCATCATCATGTCTCTTCTCCCTGCTACATTTCTCATGTATTCATTGATTATGGGCAGTACTTGTACATGGTCCAACTCAGTGGTGTTGTGATTGAGAGTGTGATCCCCGGCCGAGTCATAGCAATGAAAAATGGGACCTGGTGCATCTCTGCTTGTCACTCAGCATTAAGGAGATAGATTGGGGCCCTGTGATAGACTAGTGTCCTGTCCAGGGGGTGTACTGAGGAGATAGACTAGTGTCCTGTCCAGGGGGTGTACTGAGGAGATAGACTAGTGTCCTGTCCAGGGGGTGTACTGAGGAGATGGACTAGTGTCCTGTCCAGGGGGTGTACTGAGAAGATAGACTAGTGTCCTGTCCAGGGGGTGTCCTGAGAAGATAGACTAGTGTCCTGTCCAGGGGGTGTACTGAGAAGATAGACTAGTGTCCTGTCCAGGGGGTGTACTGAGAAGATAGACTAGTGTCCTGTCCAGGGGGTGTACTGAGAAGATAGACTAGTGTCCTGTCCAGGGGGTGTACTGAGGAGATAGACTAGTGTCCTGTCCAGGGGGTGTACTGAGAAGATAGACTAGTGTCCTGTCCAGGGGGTGTACTGAGAAGATAGACTAGTGTCCTGTCCAGGGGGTGTACTGAGGAGATAGACTAGTGTCCTGTCCAGGGGGTGTACTGAGGAGATAGACTAGTGTCCTGTCCAGGGGGTGTACTGGTACATCACGCTACAGAAACAGGAGATTCTACTCCTATGAGCCGTTCTGGCTGCTTGCTTACCTGTATATGGTAGAAAGCTTAGGATTTCCTTTGTTTAAGGTGATGATTCAGTAATGCTAATGGTCTTATTTATTCATCCCTTTCTCTTTCCCCTCCTAGGATCCTTCATCAACATCTCCCAGATGATTGCCTGTGTGGGCCAGCAGGCTATAAGCGGCTCTCGAGTGCCCGACGGCTTTGAGAACCGCTCGCTGCCACACTTTGAGAAACACTCTAAAGTAAGATTCTGTAAGAACCTCTTAAGGCCGTTATTAACCAGCTGAAATCACCGTTAGACCTGTCCACAGTCTGAGGCCGTTATTAACCAGCTGAAATCACCGTTAGACCTGTCCACAGTCTGAGGCCGTTATTAACCAGCTGAAATCACCGTTAGACCTGTCCACAGTCTGAGGCCGTTATTAACCAGCTGAAATCACCATTAGATCTGTCCACAGTCTCAGGGCCGTTATTAACCAGCTGAAATCACCATTAGACCTGTCCACAGTCTGAGGCCGTTATTAACCAGCTGAAATCACCATTAGACCTGTCCACAGTCTGAGGCCGTTATTAACCAGCTGAAATCACCATTAGACCTGTCCACAGTCTGAGGCCGGTATTAACCAGCTGAAATCACCATTAGACCTGTCCACAGTCTCAGGCCGTTATTAACCAGCTGAAATCACCATTAGATCTGTCCACAGTCTGAGGCCGTTATTAACCAGCTGAAATCACCATTAGATCTGTCCACAGTCTGAGGCCGTTATTAACCAGCTGAAATCACCATTAGACCTGTCCACAGTCTGAGGCCGTTATTAACCAGCTGAAATCACCATTAGACCTGTCCACAGTCTGAGGCTGTTATTAACCAGCTGAAATCACCATTAGACCTGTCCACAGTCTGAGGCCGTTATTAACCAGCTGAAATCACCATTAGATCTGTCCACAGTCTGAGGCCGTTATTAACCAGCTGAAATCACCGTTAGACCTGTCCACAGTCTGAGGCTGTTATTAACCAGCTGAAATCACCATTAGACCTGTCCACAGTCTGAGGCCGTTATTAACCAGCTGAAATCACCATTAGACCTGTCCACAGTCTGAGGCCGGTATTAACCAGCTGAAATCACCATTAGACCTGTCCACAGTCTGAGGCCGTTATTAACCAGCTGAAATCACCATTAGACCTGTCCACAGTCTGAGGCCGTTATTAACCAGCTGAAATCACCATTAGACCTGTCCACAGTCTGAGGCCGTTATTAACCAGCTGAAATCACCATTAGACCTGTCCACAGTCTGAGGCCGTTATTAACCAGCTGAAATCACCATTAGATCTGTCCAGAGTCTGAGGCCGTTATTAACCAGCTGAAATCACCATTAGATCTGTCCACAGTCTGAGGCCGTTATTAACCAGCTGAAATCACCATTAGACCTGTCCACAGTCTGAGGCCGGTATTAACCAGCTGAAATCACCATTAGACCTGTCCACAGTCTGAGGCCGTTATTAACCAGCTGAAATCACCATTAGACCTGTCCACAGTCTGAGGCCGTTATTAACCAGCTGAAATCACCATTAGACCTGTCCACAGTCTGAGGCCGTTATTAACCAGCTGAAATCACCATTAGACCTGTCCACAGTCTCAGGGCATGGTTTCATTCATTCATAACATGAAGATATTAGGGTGGGCTATCTCCCAAATGACACCCTATTTTATAGTGAACTCCTTTTGACCAGGGCACTGATGGGGTTCTGAAGAACTGGCACATTTTCAGCTTCCAGGAATTGTGACCAGATCCTTGCAACATGAGGCTGTGCTTTATCATGCTGAAACATGAGGTGATGGTGGTGGATGAAAGGCACGACAATGGACCTCAGGATCTCGTCACGTTATCTCTGTGCATTCAAATTACCATCGATAAAATGCAATTTGCATAACCCCATCGCCACCGTGGGGCACTCTGTTCACAACATTGACATCAGCAAACCGCTCGCCCACACCATAACCCCATCGCCACTGTGGGGCACTCTGTTCACAACGTTGACATCAGCAAACCGCTCGCCCACACCATAACCCCATCGCCACCGTGGGGCACTCTGTTCACAACGCTGACATCAGCAAACCGCTCGCCCACACAACGCCATACACGCTGTCTACCATCTGCCCGGTACAGTTGAAACCGGAATTCATCCGTGACGAGCACACTTCTCCAGCGTGCCAGTGGCCGTCTGTGAGCATTTGAAGTCGATTTATGATGCAGTCAATTGCAGTCAGGTCAAGACCCTGGTGAGGAAGACGAGCACGCAGATGAGCTTTCTTGAGATGGTTTCTGACCGTTTGTGCAGACATTTTTTGGTTGTGCAAACCAATCAATCAATCAAGTTTATTTTATATAGCCCTTCGTACATCAGCTAATATCTCGAAGTGCTGTACAGAAACCCAGCCTAAAACCCCAAACAGCAAGCAATGCAGGTGTAGAAGCACGGTGGCTAGGAAAAACTCCCTAGAAAGGCCAAAACCTAGGAAGAAACCTAGAGAGGAACCAGGCTATGAGGGGTGGCCAGTCCTCTTCTGGCTGTGCCGGGTGGAGATTATAACAGAACTATGCCAAGATGTTCAAAATGTTCATAAGTGACAAGCATGGTCAAATAATAATCATGAATAATTTTCAGTTGGCTTTTCATAGCCGATCATTAAGAGTTGAAAACAGCAGGTCTGGGACAGGTGGCGGTTCCATAACCGCAGGCAGAACAGTTGAAACTGGAATAGCAGCAAGGCCAGGTGGACTGGGGACAGCAAGGAGTCATCATGCCCGGTAGTCCTGACGTATGGTCCTAGGGCTCAGGTCCTCCGAGAGAGAGAAAGAAAGAGAGATGGAGAGAATTAGAGAGAGCCAAGATTTTCAAAATGTTCATAAATGACAAGCATGGTCAAATAATAATCAGGAATAAAAGTCAGTTGGCTTTTCATAGCCGATCATTAAGAGTTGAAAGCAGCAGGTCTGGGACAGGTAGGGGTTCCATAACCGCAGGCAGAGCAGTTGAAACTGGAACAGCAGCAAGGCCAGGTGGACTGGGGACAGCAAGGAGTCATCATGCCCGGTTTGCCGTGACGTATGGTCCTAGGGCTCAGGTTCTCAGAGAGAGAGAAAGAAAGAGAGAACGAGAGAATTAGAGAGAGCATACTTAAATTCACACAGGACACTGGATAAGACAGGAGAAGTACTCCAGGTATAGCCAACTGACCCTAGCCCCCCGACACATAAACTACTGCAGCATAAATACTGGAGGCTGAGACAGGAGCGGTCAGGAGACACTGTGGCCCCATCCGAAGATACCCCCGGACAGGGCCAAACAGGAAGGATATAACCCCACCCACTTTGCCAAAGCACAGCCCCCGCACCACTGGGGGGATATCTTCAACCACCAACTTACAATCCTGAGACAAGGCCGAGTATAGCCCACAAAGATCTCCACCACAGCACAAACCAAGGGGGGGCGCCAACCCAGACAGGAAGATCACGTCAGTAACTCAACCCACTCAAGTGACGCACCCCTCCTAGGGACGGCATGAAAGAGCACCAGTAAGCCAGTGACTCAGCCCCTGTAATAGGGTTAGAGGCAGAGAATCCCAGGTAGCTATCAAGTAAACACAATGATGGACCCACAGTTTCATCAGCTGTCTAGGTGCCTGGTCTCCAACGATCCCGTAGGTGACGAAACCAGGTGTGGAGATCCTCGGCTGGCGTGGTTACACGTGGTATGCAATTGTGAGGCCGGTTGGAAGTACTGCCAAATTCTCTAAAACGACGTTGGCTTAAGGTAGAGAAATTAACATTAAATTCTCTGGCAACAGCTCTGGTGGACATTCCTGCAGTCAGCATTAGGGTTTAATGGCAGGAACCCCGTTACAAAGATTTACTGGAGTTTACCGCCCAAAACCTCAACATTTTGGGGGGGATAAATAACTGCGAGAAACCGGTAAATTATAATAAATTATTTATATGAACAGCACTGCATGAAATGGAACTGTTAAATTATATGCCATGTCTAAATCTGGCTTCTCAAGGCCTCTGCATGATGAATCAACGCTCAGGGCGGGGACAGACGGCCCGTCTCAGGGCGGGGACAGACGGCCCGTCTCAGGGCGGGGACAGACGGCCCGTCTCAGGGCGGGGACAGACGGCCCGTCTCAGGGCGGGGACAGACGGCCCGTATCAGGGCGGGGACAGGCGGCCCGTCTCAGGGCGGGGACAGGCGGCCCGTCTCAGGGCGGGGACAGACGGCCCGTCTCAGGGCGGGGACAGACGGCCCGTCTCAGGGTGGAGCAGCAGTTCACAATGCATTTAGACCTATCATCTCATTATGGTAACTTTCTTTTCTTGTGACATGTAGGCCTGTATTTGCTGCAGCATAGTAATAGTAATATAAAGACCGAATGCACGTCTAATTTACCCATCTGCCTTTAGGGATCACCTTATTTTTTGTTATTGTAAAGATATTTTTTAATTGCAGCTGCAGAGGTTTTAAAACAGCCTATCACAGGCATATCGTTGCTTTAAATCAGTTTTAAAGCAGCCTATCACAGGCATATCGTTGTTTTAAAGCAGTTTTAAAGCAGCCTATCACAGGCATATCGTTGCTTTAAATCAGTTTTAAAACAGCCTATCACAGGCATATCGTTGTTTTAAAGCAGTTTTAAAGCAGCCTATCACAGGCATATCGTTGTTTTAAAGCAGTTTTAAAACAGCCTATCACAGGCATATCGTTGCTTTAAATCAGTTTTAAAACAGCCTATCACAGGCATATCGTTGTTTTAAAGCAGTTTTAAAGCAGCCTATCACAGGCATATCATTGCTTTAAATCAGTTTTAAAGCAGCCTATCACAGGCATATCGTTGCTTTAAATCAGTTTTAAAGCAGCCTATCACAGGCATATCATTGCTTTGAATCAGTGGAGTGCTTTCTCAGTCTCTCTCTCTCTCCATCAAGTCCATTCAAATTGCATCCAACACAGATAATCCTCTTCTAGATTGATATATAGCCCCATTTTATAGAAGTCTGAGCCTACCTCTATCAGGTAATAAATTCAATGCAGGATTAGCCTTATATTTAATGGGTTATAATAAGCTTCTAACTGACAGCCTCGGTCTCTTGCGCAATATGCAGGAACCTGTCGGCCGCTGGTCTCTCCTTAAATAACACTCCTTACTTCTAGGAAGCAGGAAAAGATAGACTAGAATAGCTTGCTATGACACTTTTTTTAGGATTTCTTATACCAATAGACTGTTGGAAGAGGGACGTAAGTTCTTGTTTGCTGAATGTTAAATACAGCAGCCAATAGAACTGATGGGTAGTTTGAAAGAAGAGCGAATGTGCGATGCGCGGTAGGCTATAGCAGTTATTAATTCAGACCCATAACCATTCAGATGGTGGTAGACTATAGCAGTTATTAATTCAGACCCATTCAGATGGTGGTAGACTATAGCAGTTATTAATTCAGACCCATAACCATTCAGATGGTGGTAGACTATAGCAGTTATTAATTCAGACCCATTCAGATGGTGGTAGACTATAACAGTTATTAATTCAGACCCATTCAGATGGTGGTAGACTATAGCAGTTATTAATTCAGACCCATTCAGATGGTGGTAGACTATAGCAGTTATTAATTCAGACCCATTCAGATGGTGGTAGACTATAACAGTTATTAATTCAGACCCATTCAGATGGTGGTAGACTATAGCAGTTATTAATTCAGACCCATTCAGATGGTGGTAGACTATAACAGTTATTAATTCAGACCCATTCAGATGGTGGTAGACTATAGCAGTTATTAATTCAGACCCATTCAGATGGTGGTAGACTATAACAGTTATTAATTCAGACCCATAACCATTCAGATGGTGGTAGACTATAGCAGTTATTAATTCAGACCCATAACCATTCAGATGGTGGTAGACTATAGCAGTTATTAATTCAGACCCATAACCATTCAGATGGTGGTAGACTATAGCAGTTATTAATTCAGACCCATAACCATTCAGATGGTGGTAGACTATAGCAGTTATTAATTCAGACCCATAACCATTCAGATGGTGGTAGACTATAGCAGTTATTAATTCAGACCCATAACCATTCAGATGGTGGTAGACTATAACAGTTATTAATTCAGACCCATAACCATTCAGATGGTGGTAGACTATAGCAGTTATTAATTCAGACCCATTCAGATGGTGGTAGACTATAACAGTTATTAATTCAGACCCATAACCATTCAGATGGTGGTAGACTATAACAGTTATTAATTCAGACCCATAACCATTCAGATGGTGGTAGACTATAGCAGTTATTAATTCAGACCCATTCAGATGGTGGTAGACTATAGCAGTTATTAATTCAGACCCATAACCATTCAGATGGTGGTAGACTATAGCAGTTATTAATTCAGACCCATTCAGATGGTGGTAGACTATAGCAGTTATTAATTCAGACCCATAACCATTCAGATGGTGGTAGACTATAACAGTTATTAATTCAGACCCATAACCATTCAGATGGTGGTAGACTATAACAGTTATTAATTCAGACCCATAACCATTCAGATGGTGGTAGACTATAACAGTTATTAATTCAGACCCATAACCATTCAGATGGTGGTAGACTATAACAGTTATTAATTCAGACCCATAACCATTCAGATGGTGGTAGACTATAACAGTTATTAATTCAGACCCATAACCATTCAGATGGTGGTAGACTATAGCAGTTATTAATTCAGACCCATTCAGATGGTGGTAGACTATAACAGTTATTAATTCAGACCCATAACCATTCAGATGGTGGTAGACTATAACAGTTATTAATTCAGACCCATAACCATTCAGATGGTGGTAGACTATAGCAGTTATTAATTCAGACCCATAACCATTCAGATGGTGGTAGACTATAGCAGTTATTAATTCAGACCCATAACCATTCAGATGGCGGTAGACTATAGCAGTTATTAATTCAGACCCATAACCATTCAGATGGTGGTAGACTATAGCAGTTATTAATTCAGACCCATAACCATTCAGATGGTGGTAGACTATAACAGTTATTAATTCAGACCCATTCAGATGGTGGTAGACTATAACAGTTATTAATTCAGACCCATAACCATTCAGATGGTGGTAGACTATAGCAGTTATTAATTCAGACTCATAACCATTCAGATGGTGGTAGACTATAACAGTTATTAATTCAGACCCATTCAGATGGTGGTAGACTATAGCAGTTATTAATTCAGACCCATAACCATTCAGATGGTGGTAGACTATAGCAGTTATTAATTCAGACCCATTCAGATGGTGGTAGACTATAACAGTTATTAATTCAGACCCATTCAGATGGTGGTAGACTATAGCAGTTATTAATTCAGACCCATAACCATTCAGATGGTGGTAGACTATAACAGTTATTAATTCAGACCCATAACCATTCAGATGGTGGTAGACTATAACAGTTATTAATTCAGACCCATTCAGATGGTGGTAGACTATAACAGTTATTAATTCAGACCCATAACCATTCAGATGGTGGTAGACTATAACAGTTATTAATTCAGACCCATAACCATTCAGATGGTGGTAGGCTATAGCAGTTATTAATTCAGACCCATAACCATTCAGATGGTGGTAGACTATAACAGTTATTAATTCAGACCCATAACCATTCAGATGGTGGTAGACTATAGCAGTTATTAATTCAGACCCATTCAGATGGTGGTAGACTATAACAGTTATTAATTCAGACCCATAACCATTCAGATGGTGGTAGACTATAACAGTTATTAATTCAGACCCATAACCATTCAGATGGTGGTAGACTATAGCAGTTATTAATTCAGACCCATAACCATTCAGATGGTGGTAGACTATAGCAGTTATTAATTCAGACCCATTCAGATGGTGGTAGACTATAGCAGTTATTAATTCAGACCCATAACCATTCAGATGGTGGTAGACTATAGCAGTTATTAATTCAGACCCATAACCATTCAGATGGTGGTAGACTATAGCAGTTATTAATTCAGACCCATTCAGATGGTGGTAGACTATAACAGTTATTAATTCAGACCCATAACCATTCAGATGGTGGTAGACTATAGCAGTTATTAATTCAGACCCATAACCATTCAGATGGTGGTAGACTATAGCAGTTATTAATTCAGACCCATAACCATTCAGATGGTGGTAGACTATAACAGTTATTAATTCAGACCCATTCAGATGGTGGTAGACTATAGCAGTTATTAATTCAGACCCATAACCATTCAGATGGTGGTAGACTATAGCAGTTATTAATTCAGACCCATTCAGATGGTGGTAGACTATAACAGTTATTAATTCAGACCCATAACCATTCAGATGGTGGTAGACTATAGCAGTTATTAATTCAGACCCATAACCATTCAGATGGTGGTAGACTATAACAGTTATTAATTCAGACCCATAACCATTCAGATGGTGGTAGACTATAGCAGTTATTAATTCAGACCCATAACCATTCAGATGGTGGTAGACTATAACAGTTATTAATTCAGACCCATTCAGATGGTGGTAGACTATAGCAGTTATTAATTCAGACCCATAACCATTCAGATGGTGGTAGACTATAGCAGTTATTAATTCAGACCCAGAACCATTCAATCTTCATGAAGAGAAGCGAAAGCCGTCGGCATCTAATTCTAGTCCTATATTATTCAAGGATGACATTAGAATGATGACGATAAGGGATAATAAACGTGTATTTCATTTAGCTGTTGAACGCGAGGAAGGAATGAAGCAGCACTAGAGAGGAAAAGAGGAGGTAGACTAATAATAATTAGGGGAAATATCATGAAAGGTATATATGCGTCAGTCTACTAATTATACAAATAGGCCCTATTATATTTCAATATTCTCCAGCTTCTACATGTAACTGTATAGGCTGCATGTGCAGCACCAGAATCACATGTTCTCTCCTTGCGTTATCATGGTTTCAACGATGTACATATTAATACAGTAGGCTACATTTAATACCGTTCACACTCAGATTAGCCTACTGGAGCTAGTTTCATTTATTTACCCAAGAGAGCATATAGCTAGCTAATATCTACGGGCTTTCATGTGTTTCTGTCATGTGTAATGTGCAGTAGCCTATATCATATACAGTTCATTCTGAAAGTATTCAGACCCCTTGACCTTTTTCCACATTTTGTTACGTTACGTCTTATTCTAAAAATGGATGAAATAATTTCCCCCCCCTCATCAATCTACACACAATACTCCATAATGACCAAGGGAAAACAGGTTTTTAGAAATGTTTGCAAATTTATACAAAATAAACAGAAATACCTTATTTACATAAGTATTCTGACCCGTTGCTATGAGACTCGAAATTGAGCTCAGGTGCATCCTGTTTCCATTGATCATCCTTGAGAGTCCACTTGTGGTAAATTAAATTGATTGGACATGATTTGGAAAGGCACACACCTGTCTATATAAGTTACCACAGTTGACAGAGCAAAAACCAAGCCATAGGGTCGAAGGAATTATCCGTAGAGCTCCGAGACAGGATTGTGTCGAGGCACAGATCTGGGGAAGGGTACCCAAAATTTTTTTGCAGTATTGAAGGTCCTCAACAACACAGTGGCTTCCATCATTCTTTTTTTTTTTTTTTTTTTTTTTTTTTGGGGTGGATCAGCTTAATATTGCGGAAAGAATGTTGCTTCCAATGTAATTGTCTGCATCATTTCCAATCCCCCATATTTTTTTGGGTAAATATATATATCCATACACGCATGCATACATATATACATATATACATACACATACCTATATAGACATACATACTTTTTTAAAGAATATACCTTTATTATTATTCCCCGCAACCCTACCACCGCTCCCCCAATTGGAGTAAACTAATAAACACTTCTGCTTTTACCTTCAATTTATACATCTTATACCTATTTTACAGACACAGACTACTTTATAATAGTTCTCTCTTGTTTGTTCTTAGTCCTTCCTCTATTTCTGTTGTCCATCCAATTTTATTTCCACTTGTAACTGTGCTATTTCACAAAAGCTCCGCACCTATACACATTTCACAGATCCCGTATGCCCTACATTGTTTATCTTGTTATTAGTCCCACCCTTCAGTTCCACTCAACCCTTCCCATCTATCTTCCAACATCATCCATTTCGGATTTTTATTTGCCATATATTTTTCAACTGTGCTGTGATGCTTCACAAAAGATTTGAACCTTCCTATTCTCATAGCTTCTACAGATTGTAAATTAAAAATAAACATTTTTGCTAAAATAATTATTATATTATTGATTGATTGACTATGGCTTTTCAAATCCCCCAGTATTGCTATCTGTAGCGTTAGTTCTAGGCAAATGTTGCAATTCTTCAGCCATTCCTGGACCTGTGACCAAAAACGAGCTACATATGGACAATACCAAAATAAATGATCTAATGACTCTGCCTCCTCACAACAGAATCTGCAGAGCTGGGAAGATTGTATACCCCATATATATAACATTCTATTAGTTGCAAGAATTTTGTACAGTAATTTAAATTGAAAAATTCGAAGTTTTGAATCCGGCGTTGTTTTGCGTATCAATTCATAAACCATGTGCCATGGAATGGGTACATCGAAAATCTCTTCCCAACTATTTTGCAATTTATATGGCACAGCTGTCAGTTTTTTGGTCCTTAAATGAAATTGGTATATGTTTTTATTTATCACACTTTTCTTTAACCATTTATGTTCTTTAATACAGGGCCGACATACAAGTTCCTTACTTTTTTCCCCTTCTACTTGCCTCTTCCATTTTTGTGGTAATGCTGCAATTAATTGGTTGTAATTTTGGGTAGAGCAGACATTTCCATATGTCTGTGTTAGCTGCATGTGTGACATAACTCCACCAGTCCTATTTATGATATCATTCACAAAAATTATACCTTTTTTAAACATTTCTTCGATAAATACAGTTTTTTTATCAATTACTATATTTGAATTTAACCACAATATTTGTTGTACTATTTGTTCCGTCCTTTCAGGTGGATTAAACTGAAATTGCAACCAACTTTCTAAGGCTTGTTTAAAAAATAAGGATATTTTGGAGATTATTTCCTTTTCAAACAACCGAAAGTGAGCAGGTGTAATCTGAATAAAGGGAAAAAGGCCCTTCTTGAACATAGGATGAGACATTCGTACCAATTTACTAGAGAACCAGTTTGGATTTAAGTATAACTTTTGTATGACTGATGCCTTTAGTGAGAGGTCTAATGCTTTAATATTTAATAATTTCTGCCCTCCGAATTCATATTCGTTATATAAATAGGCCCTTTTAATTTTATCTGGCTTGCCGTTCCAAATAAAATGGAATATTTTTTGTTCATATAATTTAAAAAGCAGGTCACTAGGTGTAGGCAAAACCATAAGCAAATAGGTAAACTGTGATATGACTAAAGAGTTAATCAGGGTGATTTTTCCACAAATAGACAAGTATTTTCCTTTCCATGGTAGCAAGATCTTATCTATTTTTGCTAACTTTCTATAAAAATTTATTGGAGTGAGATCATTTCTTTCTTTTGGGATTTTTATACCGAGTATGTCCACATCTCCGTCAGACCATTTAATTGGTAAACTACATGGCAATATAAAATGTGTATTTTTTAGTGATCCAATACGTAATATGGTACATTTATCATAATTTGGTTTTAATCCAGAGAGGATAGCAAAGGTATCTAGATCCTCTATGAGGCCGTGGAGAGACTCTAGTTGTGGTTTTAAAAGAAAACATGAATCATCAGCGTACAATGACACCTTAGTTTTTAAGCCACGGATTTCTAATCCATTAATATTAATGTTTGATCTAATTTTAACAGCTAACATTTCGATGGCAATAATAAATAGATATGCCGATAGTGGACAACCTTGTTTTACTCCTCTAGATAGTTTAAAACTTTCTGAGATGTAGCCATTATTTACTATTTTACACCTAGGGTTACTATACATAATTTTAACCCATTTTATAAGAGATTCCCCAAAATTGAAATATTCTAGGCATTTATATATAAACTCCAGTCGTACTTTATCAAAAGCCTTTTCAAAATCAGCTATGAAAACCAGACCTGGTGTCCCCGATATTTCATAGTGTTCTATTGTTTCCAGTACTTGCCTTATATTATCTCCAATGTATCGTCCATGTAAAAAACCTGTCTGATTAGGATGAATAATATCTGACAAAACTTTTTTTATTCTATGCGCCAAGCATTTTGCTAGGATTTTTGCATCACAACACTGAAGTGTAAGAGGTCTCCAATTTTTTAATTGGACTGGATCTTTATATATACCACTTGGGTCCTGTTTCAGTAATAACGATATCAGACCTTCTTGTTGCGTGTCTGATAATCTACCATTTATATAGGAGTGGTTAAAACAAGCTAATAATGGTCCTTTGAGTATATCAAAAAAAGTTTTGTATACTTCCACTGGTATGCCATCCAGCCCTGGAGTTTTCCCATCCTTAAAGGCCCCAATTGCATCAAGCAGTTCCTCCTCTGTAATTTGGCCTTCACATGAGTCTTTCTGTACAGATGTTAATTTTACATTATTAATAGGAAAAAAATCCATACAATTAGTTTCAGTTAGTGGAGATGGAGGAGCCTGAAACGAAAACATATTCTTAAAGTACTTTACTTCCTCTTTCAAAATATCATTTGGTGAATCATGCGTGACTCCATCATTTGTAACAAGTTTTAATAAATTTTTTTTGGTAGCATTTCTATATTGAAGATTGAAAAAGAATTTGGTGCATTTTTCCCCATATTCCATCCAGTTCGCTTTATTTTTATAATATATTACACTGGATCTTTCTTGAATAAGTTCCTCCATTTCTTTTTGTTTTTCCTCTAACTTATTCTGTGCCTCTATGGTACCGTTTTTATTGCTATCTAACTGTACTGTTAGTCCTTCAATTTCCTTTGTTAATATGGACTCTTTTGATCTAAATTCCCTTTGTTTTATAGATGAGTACTGAATTGCATGGCCTCTAAAGGCACACTTAAAAGTGTCCCATACAATAAGGGGATCTGCTGTACCTATGTTATGTCTGAAAAAGTCAGTTATAAAATCTTCTGTCCTAGTTCTAAACAATTTATCATCTAGTAGACTTTGATTAAATTTCCAATATCCTCGCCCACGTGGAAATTCTGTAAGAGAAATATATATGCCAATTATGTGATGATCCGACCGCATTCTGTCCCCTATCAACACTTTTTTAACTTTTGGTGCCAGAGAGAATGGTATAAGAAAGTAGTCAAGACGACTAGCTTGATTCAGCCTCCGCCATGTATATCTCACTAAATCAGGGTATTTAAGTCTCCATATATCCACTAATTCCAATATATCCATGACATTCATGATTTCCTTAAGTGCCTGAGGGTGATAGTTTGTAGTGTGATTTCCTTTCCGGTCTATAGAGGTATTTAAGACCGTATTAAAATCTCCCACTATAATAATAGAGTCTAGTGTTGCTTGTAGAGTTGATAAATTCTTATATATATTTTCAAAGAAGCTTGGATCATCATTATTCGGACCGTATAGGTTAACAAGCCATATTTGTTTATTGTCCAATAACATATTTAAAATAATCCATCTACCTTGAGGATCTGTTTGGACAATTTGCACATTTGGATCAAAATTATTGTTAATTAAAACCATCACCCCTTTTGAATTTCTTTGCCCATGGGAGAAATATATTTTGCCCCCCCAGTTCTTTTTCCACAAAACTTCATCTAAAACTGTTGAATGGGTTTCCTGTAAACAATAGATATTATAATCCTTCTCTTTTAGCCAGGTAAATACTGATCGTCTTTTCTTATTATCTGCTAAGCCATTACAATTGTAACTGGCTATACTTATTTCACCACTTACCATAATGAGACACACCTTTCATTCTTTTAATCAGAATATATTTTTGTAAACGTACTATTAAAAAGTAACATAATGATTGAGTGTCTATATAGTTGTACCATGATATTTGCATTTCTACTAAGTAAACCTCCAATTGGTCCCTACTATTCCACCCGCTAAAAGGCCTCATCTCGAGATGGCTTGTCATCCCAATGCCCGGTAGACCACCCTCGACCCCCTGTATCCCATAGCCCTGAACCGACTGGGATCCATTCTTTGAAAAGAGCATACAGTGCCATTTACCGAATTGAAGAAGATCAATTACCATATGCATTTCCATTGCCCTCACCTCGATTTGTATTATATATATCTGTGGATCATCCTCTATTGTCCCTAACATCTTTTACTTCTTCCTTCGCAACAGTTGTGGGATACACACATACACCCACACACACTCAGCCCTTACCCCCACACAACCATAAGCTCACTTTCTCAACAATTGCACCATCCCAGAGCCCAACTCAAGATGGGTCATGATTTACAAATGCACTTGCAGTTGCAGCTGCATGAGAAGGCCTGCAAGACCGCACAAAAAATTAGCAAAAATTGAGAGATTTATTTACCATTGTCATATCCTAGATAATGGAGGTCAAATGTACACCTTATTCCTGAAACACCCACAATACGGCCACCCGTCATGACCATGTCCCCACGCATCTCCATGCAGTCCGACTTTGATTTTGTGCCGCCAGGGCCACAATAATATACCCCCTCTCTGAATGTCCGAGTGTGACCCCCTCCCCATGGGTTACTGCAGCTAGTGTTGCCAGCACTGCCACTGCCTGGGTGGGGGCACCCCACCGGAATCCCCACCGGCTAGGTACAAGGTCGTCAAGGTTCTCATTAGCAGCTTTGAGAATTTCCTTGTATATTATGCTCTCCCTTTATGGGGCTTTGGCTTTGCAGGACCAACCCTGCCAAGCAGGCTCAGAATCTTGAGGGGGCAGTGCTGCTCTTGGTCTCTGACCTCATTTTAGCTGCATACAGACCGCTTACAGCGGGCACATAAAACAGTTAGGGACTTCTCCTTAGTATCTGGGTCATTCGGGTGGGTGTCTAGGGTATAGTGCCATGGACCGTACCATTAAAATAGGATAATAAATAATTAGATATAATTTATAAAAAAAAAAATAAAAAATGTAGTTCTCCATGATAGGACAATAAATAAATAAGACGTATAATTCATTATAAAAGTATATCCATCATCTGAACAACATTGAAAGCCCTCTCATACCCGGCTCACAGCAATACATTGGCTCTGGGATATGCAACCATTTCATTACTCACTCACTCAACTTTCCAAACATAACAAATAAAATAAAAAATAAACACAAACCATACCATCCACACATACTGTGCCTTCTGTTTACTTAGTTTTTATCTTCACTATGTTGAATTAGTGCTTGTGTGTTCAATTAGTTATATGTGAAGATTTATAGAAAAGCTATATTTTTTATTGTATTGTTACAATCAGTAACCGGGCTTGAATTGTGTTTATTTCCCTCGTCTATGAGAACTTTGTAATTTTTAAAATAACCATGGAGTAGTCTTTGTGTCTCTGAACAACTGGTTATCAATATATAGTTTATCAACGACGAGAGCTACTCGTTTCGCTTTTAATCTATTTTCTTTGAAAATTGGATACAGAACTTTGCGCCGTTCTGCAATTTCCTTCGGAAACTGATCATTCATGCCAATTTGGTCCCAGCAAGTCTTTTACCCAGGCTTTTAACCATTATTTTATCTTTAAATGAAGCAAATTTGGCAACGATTGGGCGTTCGTACCTCTGCCCTCTCTGTCCGAAGCGGTGAACGCGTTCAAGTTGGATTTTGTCGATAACTTCGCGTGGAATCTGAAGCGCTGTAAGGAGGAACTCTCTAACTATAGATTCAGGAACTTCTCCTTCTTTTTCTTGGATACCTGTAAGTACCAAATTCTCTCTCATGGATCTAGTTTGTATGTCCAGTAAGGTTTCCTTCAGAACGGTGTTCTCCTTTTTAATTCCATTCATTTCGGTTTCAATCTTATTGACTGTCCCTTTTAGCGCGTGTGTTTGCTTCTCCAATGTCGCAGCTTTTTCATCACTCATCTCTAGGCTTGCCTTCAACTCTTTTATATCCTTACTAACTAATTCAAGTATACCCAGTTTGTCATTTATTGATTTTAACAGATCGGTTTCGACCTTTACCATTCCCGGTGGTGAGAATATTAAATCATCAGTGTCTGTAGAAGAGTCACGTTTTCGTTTTGTAATCGGTTCCCCTGTCTTACTCTCCGTCATGTTTGGTTGTTGCCTGTTTTCGTAATATTTGTCGATAAATGTCTCTAGTTTTAGGATTTGTTTTGTGTTATTGTCCAGATTGAAGGTTATCACTCACCAGATTAAGTAGTGCTAATATTTTAGTCTAATTTAGCAGATATTTCGAATATTATGTTTTATCTTGAGGTGCTCTACATAAATCCCTTCAGTCCGCCATTACCCTTACGTTACCTTTACGTCATACGTCAGCAACGGCTTCCATCATTCTTAAATGGAAGGAGTTTGGAGCCACCAAGACTCTTCCTAGAGATGGCCGCCCGGCCAAACTGAGCAATCGGGGGAGAAGGGCCTTGGTCAGGGAGGTGACCAAGAACCGATGGTTACTCTGACAGAGTGTCAGAGTACCTCTGTAGAGATGAGAGAACCTACCAGAAGGACAACCATCTCTGCAGCACTCCACCAATCAGGCCTTTATAGTAGAGTGGCCAGACAGAAACCACTCCTCAGTAAAAGGCACATGACAGCCCCTTTGAAGTTTGCCAAAAGGCACCTGAAGGACTCAGACAATGAGAAACAAGATTCACTGCCCTGATGAAACCCAAGGTTGAACTCTTTTGCCCTGAATGCCAAGCGTCACATCTGGAGGAAACCTGGCACCATCCCTACGGTGAAGCACGGTGGTGGCAGCAACATGCTGAGGGGATATTATTCAACGGCAGGGACTGGGAGACTAGTCAGGATGCGGTGGATTGAGACACACACAGCCTGATGCATTAACAACCTCTAGCTTAAACAGACGGATTTTGATGGGGATTTATGTCAATTAGATTTCTGCCAACCTGCAGAAATTGTAGGCTAAAGGGTTGAAAAACGTTCAAACGTTCATAGATGTTTCACCTTCCCAGCAGTAAACAACATCTCCAGCTGGCTCAGTCAGAGCCCTGTTTTCATTTGTTTTGCTCTAACAGGGAATGATGAATCCCAAAATGGCAACCCTTTTCCTTACTTATTTCTGACCAAGGCTCTGTGGGGCCCTGGTCAGAAGTAGTGCACTCTACAGTATAGTGAATAGGGTGCCATTTGGGACTCGTCCAGGGCCTTTAATGATGTAACACCTTTCTCTCTATCTCTCTGTGTGTCGTGTCACAGCTTCCTGCGGCTAAAGGCTTTGTGGCTGACAGCTTTTATTCAGGCCTGACGCCCACGGAGTTCTTTTTCCACACTATGGCTGGTCGAGAGGGCTTGGTGGACACCGCCGTTAAAACAGCAGAGACCGGATACATGCAGGTAACACACGCTGGGCTGCTGCCTGCTGCACCGTACCCAACACCCTCTGCTCTCTGCTTGTATTCATGAAAAGAGGGACAACGTGTGCTCCCTACAAATGTAAATCTTATCAGGCTCCCTCTTGAGTAGCGATCAGGGTTATCTCCTAGAGCAGGGCTATTCAACTCTGACCCTATGAGGTCCGGAGCCTGCTGCTTTTCTGTAGCGATCAGGGTTGTCTCCTAGAGCAGGGCTATTCAACTCTGACCCTATGAGGTCCGGAGCCTGCTGCCTTTCTGTAGCGATCAGGGTTGTCTCCTAGAGCAGGGCTATTCAACTCTGACCCTATGAGGTCCGGAGCCTGCTGCTTTTCTGTAGCGATCAGGGTTGTCTCCTAGAGCAGGGCTATTCAACTCTGACCCTATGAGGTCCGGAGCCTGCTGCTTTTCTGTAGCGATCAGGGTTGTCTCCTAGAGCAGGGCTATTCAACTCTGACCCTATGAGGTCCGGAGCCTGCTGCCTTTCTGTAGCGATCAGGGTTGTCTCCTAGAGCAGGGCTATTCAACTCTGACCCTATGAGGTCCGGAGCCTGCTGCTTTTCTGTTCTACCTGGTCATTAATATCACTCACCTGGTGTCCCAGGTCTAAATCAGGCCCTGATCATTAATATCACCCACCTGGTGTCCCAGGTCTAAATCAGGCCCTGGTCATTAATATCACCCACCTGGTGTCCCAGGTCTAAATCAGGCCCTGGTCATTAATATCACCCACCTGGTGTCCCAGGTCTAAATCAGGCCCTGATCATTAATATCACCCACCTGGTGTCCCAGGTCTAAATCAGGCCCTGATCATTAATATCACCCACCTGGTGTCCCAGGTCTAAATCAGGCACTGATCATTAATATCACCCACCTGGTGTCCCAGGTCTAAATCAGGCCCTGATCATTAATATCACCCCACCTGGTGTCCCAGGTCTAAATCAGGCCCTGATCATTAATATCACCCACCTGGTGTCCCAGGTCTAAATCAGGCCCTGATCATTAATATCACCCACCTGGTGTCCCAGGTCTAAATCAGGCCCTGATCATTAATATCACCCACCTGGTGTCCCAGGTCTAAATCAGGCCCTGATCATTAATATCACCCCACCTGGTGTCCCAGGTCTAAATCAGGCCCTGATCATTAATATCACCCACCTGGTGTCCCAGGTCTAAATCAGGCCCTGATCATTAATATCACCCACCTGGTGTCCCAGGTCTAAATCAGGCCCTGATCATTAATATCACCCACCTGGTGTCCCAGGTCTAAATCAGGCCCTGATCATTAATATCACCCCACCTGGTGTCCCAGGTCTAAATCAGGCCCTGATCATTAATATCACCCCACCTGGTGTCCCAGGTCTAAATCAGGCCCTGACTAGAGGGGAACAATGGAAACATGCAGTGGCGCTGGCTTGGCGGTCCAGAGTTGAGGGTCCTAGGGGTGTGTTGTTGATGTGGTCAGATCAGAACAGCTCACCATCTGACTGATGACACATAGCAGAGGAAGGGTGTTGAGTGGTCACACACACACACACACACACACACAACAAGCAGGATTAAATAGGCCTATCTGTTGTTGAGTCATCCTCTGATCTGTTCTTCTGTGGTGGATGTGTTGTGTGTCAACAGAGGCGTCTGGTGAAGTCGTTGGAGGACCTGTGTTCCCAGTATGATCTGACGGTACGGAGCTCCACGGGTGACATCATCCAGTTCGTCTATGGGGGGGACGGCCTGGACCCGGCCGCCATGGAGGGGAAAGATGAACCGTTAGAGTTCAACAGAGTTCTGGACAACATCCGGGTCAGTCACACACACACACACACACACACACACACACACACACACAGACACACATACACACAGAGACATACACACAGATACAGAGAGAGAGAGACAGACACACAGACACACAGAGACATACACACAGATACAGAGAGAGAGACACACACACACACACACACAGAGACATACACACAGAGACATACACACAGATACAGAGAGAGACACACACACAGACACACAGAGACATACACACAGATACAGAGAGAGAGACACACACACACAGACACACAGAGACATACACACAGATACAGAGAGAGACACACACACAGACACACAGAGACATACACACAGATACAGAGAGAGAGACACGCACACACAGAGACACACGCAGACGCTCACACTCCCACACCCATTATTCTCTTAGACCTCACCTGTCGTCAGTCTGGCAACAATAACATAAACAAGCCTGCATTTCAAAGTGCCAGACTTCAGAATGTGCATACGGTGAAGTGAGGTTTTACCCAGCGTGCATGTTGTCATCTCTATGTATGTGTTGATGATGCAGGTCAGCTGTTTGTTCACCCACCCACAGTGACTAATAACACATCTGCACTCCTCCCTCTATCCCTCCCCTCCTCCCTCTAACCCTCCATCTCTATCCCTCCTCTCCATCCCTCCATCCCTCCTCCCTCTATCCCTCCATCACTCCTCTCCTCCTCTCCATTCCTCCTCCCTCTATTCCTCCATCACTCCTCTCCTCCTCTCCATTTCTCCTCCCTCTATCCCTCCATCACTCCTCTCCTCCTCTCCATTCCTCCTCCCTCTATCCCTCCATCACTCCTCTCCTCCTCTCCATTCCTCCTCCCTCTATCATCCATCACTCCTCTCCTCCTCTCCATTCCTCCTCCCTCTATCCCTCCATCACTCCTCTCCTCCTCTCCATTTCTCCTCCCTCTATCCCTCCATCACTCCTCTCCTCCTCTCCATTTCTCCTCCCTCTATCCCTCCATCACTCCACTTCCCTCCATTCCTCCTCCCTCTATCACTCCATCACTCCACTTCCCTCCATTCCTCCTCCCTCTATCCCTCCATCTCTATCCCTCCTCCCTCTATCCCTCCATCACTCCTCTTCCCTCCATTCCTCCTCCCTCTATCCCTCCATCATTCCTCATCCCTCCATCACTCCACTTCCCTCCATTCCTCCTCCCTCTATCCCTCCATCACTCCTCTTCCCTCCATCTTTATCCCTCCTCCCTCTATCCCTCCATCACTCCTCTTTCCTCCATTCCTCCTCCCTCTATCCCTCCTCCCTCTATCCCTCCATCACTCCTCTATCCCTCCATCTCTATCCCTCCTCTCCATCCCTCCATCCCTCTATCCCTCATCCCTCTATCCCTCATCCCTCTATCCTCCCTCCATCCCTCTCCCTCTATCCCTCCATCCCTCTCCCTCTATCCCTCCATCCCTCTCCCTCTATCCCTCCTCTCCATCCCTCTATCCCTCATCCCTCTATCCCTCATCCCTCTATCCTCCCTCCATCCCTCTCCCTCTATCCCTCTCCCTCTATCCCCCCTCTCCATCCCTCTATCCCTCCTCTCTCCATCCCTCTATCCCTCCTCTCATCCCTCTATCCCTCCTCTCTCCATCCCTCTATCCCTCCTCCCTCCAATCCTCTATCCCTCATCCCTCTATCCCTCTATCACTCCATCCCTCTATCCCTCCTCTCTATCCCTCATCCCTCCATCCCTCTATCCCTCCTCCCTGTTTCCATCCCCCAGTCTGTCCATACGTGTTCAGAGCAGCCAGCCCTTAGTAAGAATGAGTTGGTCCTGACGGCAGAGTCCATCATGAAGAGGAGTGACTTCAAGTGCTGCCGAGACAGCTTCCTCGAGGTAAATAACTATCACGTATCCACTTGACTGCTTCTAACTGCGTTCAAAATGGCACCCTGTTCCCTACATAGTGCACCTTAACCAGAGCCCTGGTCTAAAGTAGTGCACTGCATACCGTAGAGAATAGGGAGCCATTTGGGACCAGACTATATTATTGATTTTAGTTATTTTATCAACAGTAATGTTCCAGCCTTATAGACCTATATCAATCATCAACAGTAATGTTCCAGCCTATAGACCTATATCAATCATCAACAGTAATGTTACAGCCTATAGACCTATATCAATCAACAGCAATGTTCCAGCCTATAGACCTATATCAATCATCAACAGTCATGTTACAGCCTATAGACCTATATCAATCATCAACAGTCATGTTCCAGCCTTATAGACCTATATCAATCATCAACAGTAATGTTACAGCCTATAGACCTATATCAATCAACAGCAATGTTCCAGCCTATAGACCTATATCAATCATCAACAGTCATGTTCCAGCCTATAGACCTATATCAATCAACAGTAATGTTACAGCCTATAGACCTATATCAGTCATCAACAGTCATGTTACAGCCTTATAGACCTATATCAATCGTCAACAGTCATGTTACAGCCTATAGACCTATATCAATCATCAACAGTCATGTTACAGCCTATAGACCTATATCAATCATCAACAGTAATGTTACAGCCTATAGACCTATATCAATCATCAACAGTAATGTTCCAGCCTGTAGACCTATATCAATCATCAACAGTAATGTTACAGCCTATAGACCTATATCAATCATCAACAGTAATGTTACAGCCTATAGACCTATATCAATCAACAGCAATGTTCCAGCCTATAGACCTATATCAATCATCAACAGTCATGTTCCAGCCTATAGACCTATATCAATCAACAGTAATGTTACAGCCTATAGACCTATATCAGTCATCAACAGTCATGTTACAGCCTTATAGACCTATATCAATCGTCAACAGTCATGTTACAGCCTATAGACCTATATCAATCGTCAACAGTCATGTTACAGCCTATAGACCTATATCAATCATCAACAGTAATGTTCCAGCCTATAGACCTATATCAATCATCAACAGTCATGTTACAGCCTATAGACCTATATCAATCATCAACAGTCATGTTACAGCCTATAGACCTATATCAATCATCAACAGTCATGTTACAGCCTATAGACCTATATCAATCATCAACAGTCATGTTACAGCCTATAGTGTTTACCTGGGCCCCTTGGGCTCTATATAGGGACTAGTGTTGACCTGGGCCCATTGGGCTCTATATATAGGGACTAGTGTTGACCTGGGCCCATTGGGCTCTATATAGGGACTAGTGTTGACCTGGGCCCATTGGGCTCTATATAGGGACTAGTGTTGACCTGGGCCCATTGGGCTCTATATAGGGACTAGTGTTGACCTGGGCCCATTGGGCTCTGTATAGGGACTAGTGTTGACCTGGACCCCTTGGGCTCTATATAGGGACTAGTGTTGACCTGGGCCCATTGGGCTCTATATAGGGACTAGTGTTTACCTGGGCCCCTTGGGCTCTATATAGGGACTAGTGTTGACCTGGGCCCCTTGGGCTCTATATAGGGACTAGTGTTGACCTGGGCCCCTTGGGCTCTATATAGGGACTAGTGTTGACCTGGGCCCCTTGGGCTCTATATAGGGACTAGTGTTGACCTGGGCCCATTGGGCTCTATATAGGGACTAGTGTTGACCTGGGCCCATTGGGCTCTATATAGGGACTAGTGTTGACCTGGGCCCCTTGGGCTCTATATAGGGACTAGTGTTGACCTGGGCCCCTTGGGCTCTATATAGGGACTACTGTTGACCTGGACCCCTTGGGCTCTATATAGGGACTACTGTTGACCTGGACCCCTATATAGGGACTACTGTTGACCTGGACCCCTTGGGCTCTATATAGGGACTAGTGTTGACCTGGACCCATTGGGCTCTATATAGGGACTACTGTTGACCTGGGCCCATTGGGCTCTATATAGGGACTAGTGTTGACCTGGGCCCATTGGGCTCTATATAGGGACTAGTGTTGACCTGGGCCCCTTGGGCTCTATATAGGGACTAGTGTTGACCTGGGCCCCTTGGGCTCTATATAGGGACTAGTGTTGACCTGGGCCCATTGGGCTCTATATAGGGACTAGTGTTGACCTGGGCCCCTTGGGCTCTATATAGGGACTGGGGTGACATTTAGGACACAGACCTATATTATGGTCTATCAACAGCCACAGCAGATCTTCAAATGTTATAGATTTATCAAGTATTAGATTTATCAAGTATTAGATTTATCAAGTTATAGATTTATCAAGTTATAGATTTAGTCAAATCATCCTTCAGTCACATGTAGGTGAAACATGTTGATTTCTATATAGAATCTGAACGAGCGTATTCTACCGTTTCCATGACGCTTCCCTTTGTCAAATAGAGTTCTCAGAATTCAAGAGTTGCAGCTCTATTTCCAAATGTCACTTGTTCCAAGACTATCCATGCTGTCCATGCATTCAGCATGTGACCACTAGCGTGGCACCACTGCTCTGGCTACTAGGCAAAAACGACTAACATAATACACTTCAAATTACAATATGCTGTTCTGTGGTCAATGGAAGAATGGGCGATAGAAACCAGATAGAAGCTGATAATGGTGCGTGTGACTTCAGTTACGTTCTGGTTAGCCGCCGATTGTCCAAACCAAGTACTTTCTCAATGTCTTTCCATATCAGGGTAAAGATGAAACCAGGCCTGCAGGTGAGCGACTGTCTGAGACTGTGGGTTTGAGACTCATGGAGTCTTACACGGGCAAAGGCAGAAATTGTGACCATGGATAACTTCTTAACATCAAATTCCCTGGCAGACAAGTTGATTGCGAGGAAGACTAGCCTGTTTGGAAAACAGTGAACAAAGGCGGGAGCTTGCCCCCCCCCCCCCCCCCCCCCGTGCAAAACAACATACCAGCGGAGCTGTACTCCACATCAGTGATGGAGAGTGGTAAAGCAACACTCACGGCGTGCGGATGTCAATGAAAGTGTGTCATCCTCAACACCATGCATCCCGCTGTGACCTCAAGAAGAAACCGGAGACGGCGACAGACTACAATCAAACAATCAAACAGCCAAGTCAGCAGGTCCTGCTCTCTCTCCTCAAGCACCACAGCTCCCACTGGGGAAAAACAAGACACAATGTGAAGTCGGCTGCCTCACACAAAGCCCTGAAGCTGTGTGCTGACTGTGGAACCTGAAGCATGAAGAGAACTTGATTGGTTCATGTGTAAAGGCACCGGTATAAGGGCCCAATATAGTGTCTGATACTATCAACAGATGACTGTTTTTTTTATATCTTGTCATTTCATATATTTCCATTAATATTTATTTTATGCAATTTAATCCTTTACAATTCTTCATGTTTAGGAATACAGCAAATCATTTCAGCTGTGCACCTGGCAGGTTATATTATTATCATATTTTTCATTTCTACTTAGAAGAAGCTGTAACTGGACTCTATTAATTACTAGAACTCTTACTACTAATATAACTTACAAATCATGTTGATCAAATGGAAACACTGTAGTGTTTTATTGTAAAGGGAATGAAAATAGACTACAGGACTACGTTGTTTCTCTTAGGACTTAATAAAATTATACAAAACAACATGTCCTTGATGATCCATCTAAACAACATGTCCTTGATGATCCATCTAAACAACTAGTCCTTGATGATCCATCTAAACAACTAGTCCTTGATGATCCATCTAAACAACTAGTCCTTGATGATCCATCTAAACAACTAGTCCTTGATGATCCATCTAAACAACTAGTCCTTGATGATCCATCTAAACAACTAGTCCTTGATGATCCATCTAAACAACATGTCCTTGATGATCCATCTAAACAACTAGTCCTTGATGATCCATCTAAACAACTAGTCCTTGATGATCCATCTAAACAACTAGTCCTTGATGATCCATCTAAACAACTAGTCCTTGATGATCCATCTAAACAACTAGTCCTTGATGATCCATCTAAACAACTAGTCCTTGATGATCCATCTAAACAACTAGTCCTTGATGATCCATCTAAACAACTAGTCCTTGATGATCCATCTAAACAACTAGTCCTTGATGATCCATCTAAACAACTAGTCCTTGATGATCCATCTAAACAACTAGTCCTTGATGATCCATCTAAACAACTATGTCCTTGATGATCCATCTAAACAACTAGTCCTTGATGATCCATCTAAACAACTAGTCCTTGATGATCCATCTAAACAACTAGTCCTTGATGATCCATCTAAACAACTAGTCCTTGATGATCCATCTAAACAACTAGTCCTTGATGATCCATCTAAACAACTAGTCCTTGATGATCCATCTAAACAACTAGTCCTTGATGATCCATCTAAACAACTAGTCCTTGATGATCCATCTAAACAACTAGTCCTTGATGATCCATCTAAACAACTAGTCCTTGATGATCCATCTAAACAACTAGTCCTTGATGATCCATCTAAACAACTAGTCCTTGATGATCCATCTAAACAACTAGTCCTTGATGATCCATCTAAACAACTAGTCCTTGATGATCCATCTAAACAACTAGTCCTTGATGATCCATCTAAACAACTAGTCCTTGATGATCCATCTAAACAACTAGTCCTTGATGATCCATCTAAACAACTAGTCCTTGATGATCCATCTAAACAACTAGTCCTTGATGATCCATCTAAACAACATGTCCTTGATGATCCATCTAAACAACTAGTCCTTGATGATCCATCTAAACAACTAGTCCTTGATGATCCATCTAAACAACATGTCCTTGATGATCCATCTAAACAACTAGTCCTTGATGATCCATCTAAACAACTAGTCCTTGATGATCCATCTAAACAACTAGTCCTTGATGATCCATCTAAACAACTAGTCCTTGATGATCCATCTAAACAACATGTCCTTGATGATCCATCTAAACAACTAGTCCTTGATGATCCATCTAAACAACTAGTCCTTGATGATCCATCTAAACAACTAGTCCTTGATGATCCATCTAAACAACTAGTCCTTGATGATCCATCTAAACAACATGTCCTTGATGATCCATCTAAACAACATGTCCTTGATGATCCATCTAAACAACTAGTCCTTGATGATCCATCTAAACAACTAGTCCTTGATGATCCATCTAAACAACTAGTCCGTTTTTTTGTTGTTGTTGATTTTTTATGTATAAAGTATTTCTTTATGCAATTTAATCCATTACAATAGTTTATGCACTATTTATCAATCATGTTTGTGCTCCTTGCGGGTTGATATGCATCTGAGGCATATGCTAAAGGGGACTTCCAGCAACGTTCTCTAGCGGGTACTGATAGGCTGAAAGGCCAGGCAGTTCTAGTGTTAAAGATGTGTACCATGAGACCTCCGTGCTCTAGGATTCCTCCTTTAATGACGTGTACCATGAGACCTCCGTGCTCTAAGATTCCTCCTTTAATGATGTGTACCATGAGACCTCCGTGCTCTAGGATTCCTCCTTTAATGACGTGTACCATGAGACCTCCGTGCTCTAAGATTCCTCCTTTAATGATGTGTACCATGAGACCTCCGTGCTCTAGGATTCCTCCTTTAATGACGTGTACCATGAGACCTCCGTGCTCTAAGATTCCTCCTTTAATGATGTGTACCATGAGACCTCCGTGCTCTAGGATTCCTCCTTTAATGACGTGTACCATGAGACCTCCGTGCTCTAAGATTCCTCCTATAATGATGTGTACCATGAGACCTCCGTGCTCTAGGATTCCTCCTTTAATGACGTGTACCATGAGACCTCCGTGCTCTAAGATTCCTCCTTTAATGACCTGCACCATGAGACCTCCGTGTTCTAGGATTCCTCCTAATAAAGACGTGTCCCATGAGACCTCCGTGCTCTAGGACTCCTCCTTTAAAGACGTGTACCATGAGACCTCCGTGCTCTAGGACTCCTAATAAAGACGTGTCCCATGAGACCTCCGTGCTCTAGGACTCCTCCTTTAATGACGTGTCCCATGAGACCTCCGTGCTCTAGGACTCCTCCTAATAAAGACGTGTCCCATGAGACCTCCGTGCTCTAGGATTCCTCCTTTAATGACCTGCACCATGAGACCTCCGTGCTCTACAATTCCTCCTAATAAAGACGTGTCCCATGAGTACTGTGACTAGAAATGCATCTTTTAACATAAAAAAAAGCTTCTCTTAACATTAAAAGCATCTCTAAACATGTATTACCATTTCTAATGTATGTTGTTCTGACAGGTTTTGTGTATATTGTTACTGTTTCTTCATCAGTACATGCTCTGTAGTCCAGAGGGTTATTTGAAGGTATATATTACGTCTGTTGGTGATTAGTCTCCCTAGGCAGATGGGTTACCTCCCACTTTAACAATGTTCCATCCTACACACTCAGGAACTGGAAGTTCTGATACTGGTTGATGAGGACAGAAGCCTGAAGTATTGTCATCGTTATTGTTGGAACGTTCCCCCTTTTTGTATATAAACTTTTAATTGGAACGTTGAAAGTCAGATCAGTACAGGAGTCAAGGACTTCTACGACAACTTCTGGTTTCAAATTAATAGGCCTGTCCATTATCAGTTAATTAACTGATTTCAAGATGGCAGCATAATCACCTTTTTTTTTTCATTTGTTAGTTTATTTTGTTTTTGTTTCTAGTCATTACCATATTTTAATGATGAGTAATGTGAGCGCCCGTGCGCTCTCACGGAGTTGATTAATGAACGTGTGGGAAGGTTGATTCAGTCTGCTCTCTGTGGTTTCTACTTTGTCCCCCTCGTCAAGGCCTTGACAGACACGGGCTCAGAGAAGTATATGGAGGTACGGTGTCTAATGTGCATCATGTCTAGGTAGTGGTGTGACACTAACCACGTGACAACAGCACCATTTCAACACTGCATTTGGTCAGTTGGTCAATTCTAAAGTTTGGCTTTTTCAATGTGTTTTACCCATGTTTGGATTAAAGTACTAATCAGGCAAGTGTTGAATCCTAGTAAGGGTTTGATTTGATCAAATAAATGTCGTACATATTTTAAATACATTTATTGTAGAATGCATCCACAGTTGATTTGAATGTATTTGACTAATCATGCAAGAGTTGCATCGTTGTAGGGTGTTGATCAACAGAATGTTTTTGGCAGGTTTGATAAATGGATTGTAGAAGACATCCACTGTAAATGGAATGAGTGTTTCCTGTTCTGTGATGTTACTGTCTGTCCTGCACAGCCTGACCTAGTGCGTAGTGCTGTGTTGAAAGACCAGTTTACACTGTGCAGCTCTGCTGGTGTGTTGTGTGGAAGCATGATCTCCTAACGGTTCTCTTGATTTACCAAGGTCTATACACTACATTATGTACTAACCCAGGGGCAAAAGTGGTTGAAGAGACATCACTTTACAACCATCACTTTGGAATCACCTTACAACCATCACTTTAGAGCATCACTTTACAACCATCACTTTAGAACCACTTTAGAGCATCACTTTACAACCATCACTTTAGAACCACTTTAGAGCATCACTTTACAACCATCACTTTAGAACCACTTTAGAGCATCACTTTACAACCATCACTTTAGAACCACTTTAGAGCATCACTTTACAACCATCACTTTAGAACCACTTTTTAACCGTCATTTCTACCAGCTTTTCCTGATGAGAATTAACAGTACTCTTTTTATTTATTTAATAAATTGTATTTTTCCACTGGGTTTCTAAAGTGTTTTTACGTCTCAGCAGGAGTGAATTATTGACATCTTATTATGGCTGTTATTGACATGGCGCTCTCTCTCCCTTTATCTATCACTGTCTCTCTCTCTCCCTTTATCTCTCCCTGTCTCTCTCTCTCTCTTTCCTTCTCTCCCAACCAAAGGAGATCAAGAAGTTCATCAAGGCTACATCTGAGAAAATCAAGAAGACCAGGGACAAATACGGCATCAACGACAATGGCACCACAGAGGTAGACCTTTTCATCCTTTACATTTAACACAGTCACAATGACATCTCTTTTTCAAGCAGTCCATCCGGGATTTAGCTATTTCCTTTATATCATGCGAGTGTAACAGTTTAACTTTATGGCACCCCGACCCGGGCGCGAACGAGGGACCCTCTGCACACATCAACAACAGTCACCCACGAAGCATCGTTACCCATCGCTCCACAAAAGCCGCGGCCCTTGCAGAGCAAGGGGAACCACTACTTCAAGGTCTCAAAGCGAGTGACGTAACCGATTTTAAACGCTATTAGTGCGCACCACCGCTAACTAGCTAGCCATTTCACATCCGTTACACTCACCCCCCTTTCAACCTCCTCCTTTTCCGCAGCAACCAGTGATCCGGGTCAACAGCATCAATGTAACAGTATAACTTTACGTCCGTCCGCTCGCCCACACCCGGGCGCGAACCAGGGACCCTCTGCACACATCAACAACAGTCACCCACGAAGCGTCGTTACCCATCGCTCCACAAAAGCTGCGGCCCTTGCAGAGCAAGGGGAACCACTACTTCAAGGTCTCAAAGCGAGTGACGTCACCGATTTGAAACGCTATTAGCGCGCACCACCGCTAACTAGCTAGCCATTTCACATCCGTTACACGAGCACTTGCAAATCTGACTCATCACTGCACTATTACTGCATAAAACAGTAAGAGCAGTGCAATATTACCATATTAAACTGTCTAATCACTACAAAATAAGGGCTCGCAATTTTAACCGATCGCCGCAATTTTACCACATAAAATGATTAAATCAACCAACTTTTCCCCGTCAAAGCTTTTTTTGTGACAATTTAGACCAAAAAACACCAATGCCTTGACTGTGTAAATTATTTCTCTGTATCTGTCCAATAGACCCGACAAAAAAAAAATCCTCTTCTTTCGACCAATCAATTAGTCAACATTTTTAAACATGTATTTTTCCATATATAGACACACCCTATGTGTTTTTAATAAAATCAACTATATGTGCATTAAGCTTTTCCTATGCTTTAATCGCACTGTTTGATGAAATAAGACACAAATGCCTCAAGAGGGAACCAGAGATCAAGATAACCAGAAGGAAACATCCTTAACCTGACCCAACCATCCTCCTGCTCTTCCTGGATTTTAAGGATTCTGCCTTCACTCTCCCGAAGTTGAAAGTAATAGGTTACAGTACATGAGGAGTCGGCAACATTTCTCATGTGTAATGCAAATTTCTTACAATGTCTACCGATCTGCGTGCCAGTTATGGTTTTCATATGCACGTTTTTCGTGGAACAGTTTTATTTAATTTATTATAACGTCTTCGTATCTCAAAAATGATTGTCATGGGGCAGCTTCGTGAAATGGGTGTTCATGGCCGAGCCTAAGATCACCATGCGCAATGCCAAGTGTCGAGTGGTGTAAAGCTCACCGCCATTGGACTCTGGAGCAGTGGAAACACGTTCTCTGGAGTGATGAATAACGCTTCACCATCTGGCAGTCTGACGGATGAATCTGGGTTTGGCGGATGCCAGGAGAACGCTACTTGCCCTGTAACTGTAAATCTCAGTGTAAATCCTCTTGCTCACGGTTGCTCTCTCTGTCTCTCGCTCTCTCTCTGTCTCTCTCTCTCTCTCGCTCTCTGTTTCAGCCCAGAGTCCTGTATCAGTTGGATCGCATCACTCCCAGCCAGCTAGAGAAGTTTCTGGAGACCTGCAGGGACAAGTACATGAGGTACTGTATCTGTGGTGGTCACTGCTCACAGATGGTTGTGTCTGTGGGGGTCACTGCTCACAGATGGTTGTGTCTGTGGGGGTCACTGCTCACAGATGGTTGTGTCTGTGGTGGTCACTGCTCACAGATGGTTGTGTTAATGGAGGGATAAGTAACCTTGCTTGAGACTTGGAAGACTTGTGTTCTATCCCCAAGCTAATGCCTAGGAGAATCTTGGGGGCCTTGTGTTGAACACCCCCGTAGGACACACTATGCCCTTTGATCCTATGTCTCAATCCTATCTGTCTGAATACTTTTGTTAGCTCCCCAAGCTAATGCTTAGTCCTTTAGCTCAGCGGGTCAACCCATGTTTGAACCCCCGGTAGGTAACACTTTACCCATTCATCCTACATGTCTGTATCCCCAGAGCTCAGATGGAGCCGGGCTCAGCCGTAGGGGCCCTGTGTGCCCAGAGCATTGGGGAGCCTGGCACCCAGATGACCCTGAAAACCTTCCACTTTGCTGGGGTAGCCTCCATGAACATCACCCTGGGGGTCCCACGCATCAAGGAGATCATCAACGCCTCCAAGAACATCAGGTGGGTCGGGGGTCAAAGCCCTTATTAAGCTCCTTTTTTAAATGGCTTTAGGACAGGAGGATTCAGATCCGAGCCTGGAGGTCCAGAGTACTGCTGGTTTGCTGTTCTAAAGGATCATTAATTGTACCCGCCCGGTGTCCCAAGTATAAATCAGTATTTGATTAGAGAGGAAGAATGAAAATCAGCAGTGGAACTGGCTTCCCGGTCCAGATGGACCTGATTTAGGATGGTCAGTCAACATCAGATGTGAGTCAGAGCTGGACTTGGAGAAGTCTCTCTTTATCCTCTCGCTTTTCTCTCCAGACTATTCTAGTAGAAGGATCATGAAGACTTGCTCATTGTTACAAGTTACTAGGAGAAGTTCACATTCAATCAATTTCACCCTGAAGCATAAAACCTAAAAACAGAAAGATAAATAGTTCTCATCCAAATTCTTCCTTGTCTCCCTGACTGAACGGGAATACGTCTGAATCCCAAATGGTATCCTATTCCTTACATAGTGCACTACTTTTGACCAGAGCCCTGTATAGGGAATAGGGTGCTGTTTGGACCCAGCCGGGGTCCTTCAGAGCGGACCGCCGGGCGCCGTGTTCCATTAGCTCTGATTGGTGTCTGCTTCTACATGACTAGACAGCCAAGAAGGTTCTTCCAATCACAGTGCCCAGCTGTGATGTTCTCCCGTCAGCCGGTAGTTATTCTGCTCCGTGTCCTAATTACACGGCCCGGAGAGAATCCTGGAGAAGAATGCACATTAGGGAGAGAGGGAGGGAGGGAGATTCAGAGGGAGGGAGGGAGAGAGATTCAGAGGGAGGTAGGGAGGGAGAGAGATTCAGAGGGAGGGAGGGAGAGAGAGAGATTCAGAGGGAGGGAGGGAGGGAGAGAGAGAGATTCAGAGGGAGGGAGGGAGAGAGATTCGGAGGGAGGGAGAGAGATTCAGAGGGAGGTAGGGAGGGAGAGAGATTCAGAGGGAGGGAGGGAGGGAGAGATTCAGAGGGAGGGAGGGAGGGAGAGAGAGAGAGAGATTCAGAGAGAGGGAGGGAGAGAGGGAGGGAGGGAGAGAGATTCAGAGGGAGGGAGGGAGAGAGATTCAGAGGGAGGGAGGGAGAGAGAGAGAGAGATTCAGAGGGAGGGAGGGAGGGAGATTCAGAGAGATTCAGAGAGAGGGAGGGAGAGAGATTCAGAGAGAGGGAGGGAGAGAGATTCAGAGAGAGGGAGGGAGAGAGATTCAGAGAGTGGGAGGGAGAGAGATTCAGAGAGAGGGAGGGAGAGAGATTCAGAGAGAGGGAGGGAGAGAGATTCAGAGAGAGGGAGGGAGAGAGATTCAGAGAGAGGGAGGGAGAGAGATTCAGAGAGAGGGAGGGAGGGAGATTCAGAGAGGGAGGGAGATTCAGAGAGAGGGAGGGAGAGAGATTCAGAGGGAGGGAGGGAGATTCGGAGAGAGAGAGGGAGGGAGATTCAGAGAGAGGGAGGGAGAGGAAGATTCGGAGAGAGAGAGGGAGGGAGAGGAAGATTCGGAGAGAGAGAGGGAGGAAGATTCGGAGAGAGAGAGGGAGGGAGATTCGGAGAGAGGGAGAGAGGGAGATTCAGAGGGAGGGAGATTCAGAGGGAGGGAGGGAGGGAGATTCAGAGGGAGGGAGGGAGGGAGATTCAGAGGGAGGGAGGGAGGGAGATTCAGAGGGAGGGAGGGAAGGAGATTCAGAGGGAGGGAGAGAGATTCAGAGGGAGGGAGAGAGAGGGAGGGAGGGAGAGAGAGAGAGGGAGGGAGAGAGAGGGAGGGAGAGAGAGGGAGGGAGAGAGAGAGAGAGATTCAGAGAGAGAGAGAGATTCAGAGAGAGAGAGAGATTCAGAGAGAGAGAGAGAGAGAGAGAGATTCAGAGGGAGGGAGAGAGATTCAGAGAGAGAGGGAGGGAGAGAGATTCAGAGAGAGAGCAGAAGAGCGAGGGAGGGAGGGAGAGAGATTGAGAGGGAGCAGAAGAGAGAGGGAGGGAGATACAAAGCAAGGGAGGGAGCAGAAGAGCGAGGGAGGGAGAGATACAGAGAGAGGGAGCAGAAGAGCGAGGGAGGGAGAGGGAGCAGAAGAGCGAGGGAGGGAGAGGGAGCAGAAGAGCGAGGGAGGGAGAGGGAGCAGAAGAGCGAGGGAGGGAGAGGGAGCAGAAGAGAGAGGCAGGGAGAGGGAGCAGAAGAGAGAGGCAGGGAGAGGGAGCAGAAGAGAGAGGCAGGGAGAGGGAGCAGAAGAGAGAGGCAGGGAGAGGGAGCAGAAGAGAGAGGCAGGGAGAGGGAGCAGAAGAGAGAGGCAGGGAGAGGGAGCAGAAGAGAGAGGCAGGGAGAGGGAGCAGAAGAGAGAGGCAGGGAGAGGGAGCAGAAGAGAGAGGCAGGGAGAGGGAGCAGAAGAGAGAGGCAGGGAGAGGGAGCAGAAGAGAGAGGCAGGGAGAGGGAGCAGAAGAGAGAGGCAGGGAGAGGGAGCAGAAGAGAGAGGCAGGGAGAGGGAGCAGAAGAGAGAGGCAGGGAGAGGGAGCAGAAGAGAGAGGCAGGGAGAGGGAGCAGAAGAGAGAGGCAGGGAGAGGGAGCAGAAGAGAGAGGCAGGGAGAGGGAGCAGAAGAGAGAGGCAGGGAGAGGGAGCAGAAGAGAGAGGCAGGGAGAGAGATGCAGAAGAGGGAGGGGGAGAGATACAGAGATAAGAGAGGCTTCGCCAAACAATGAGCAGTACCCATCCATTTTAAATGCCACTCTATTCAGAATGACACAAACCTTTAAAAGGCTTCTTCTGTGTTCCCATCAGCACACCTATAATCAGCGCTCACTTGGATGTTGACGACGATGCAGACTTTGGCCGACTGGTGAAAGGAAGGATTGAAAAGACCCTTCTGGGAGAGGTAGCTCGCTATTCAACATGTCTTATAACTACTCTACAGGTACAATCTGTCACCACTGTAATGAAAAGACCCTTCTGGGAGAGGTAGCTCGCTATTCAACATGTCTTATAACTACTCTACAGGTACAATCTGTCACCACTGTAATGAAAAGACCCTTCTGGGAGAGGTAGCTCGCTATTCAACATGTCTTATAACTACTCTACAGGTACAATCTGTTACCACTGTAATGAAAAGACCCTTCTGGGAGAGGTAGCTCGCTATTCAACATGTCTTATAACTACTCTACAGGTACAATCTGGTCACCACTGTAATGAAAAGACCCTTCTGGGAGAGGTAGCTCGCTATTCAACATGTCTTATAGCTACTCTACAGGTACAATCTGGTCACCACTGTAATGAAAAGACCCTTCTGGGAGAGGTAGCTCGCTATTCAACATGTCTTATAACTACTCTACAGGTACAATCTGTTACCACTGTAATGAAAAGACCCTTCTGGGAGAGGTAGCTCGCTATTCAACATGTCTTATAACTACTCTACAGGTACAATCTGGTCACCACTGTAATGAAAAGACCCTTCTGGGAGAGGTAGCTCGCTATTCAACATGTCTTATAGCTACTCTACAGGTACAATCTGTCACCACTGTAATGAAAAGACCCTTCTGGGAGAGGTAGCTCGCTATTCAACATGTCTTATAACTACTCTACAGGTACAATCTGTCACCACTGTAATGAAAAGACCCTTCTGGGAGAGGTAGCTCGCTATTCAACATGTCTTATAACTACTCTACAGGTACAATCTGGTCACCACTGTAATGAAAAGACCCTTCTGGGAGAGGTAGCTCGCTATTCAACATGTCTTATAGCTACTCTACAGGTACAATCTGTTACCACTGTAATGAAAAGACCCTTCTGGGAGAGGTAGCTCGCTATTCAACATGTCTTATAACTACTCTACAGGTACAATCTGTCACCACTGTAATGAAAAGACCCTTCTGGGAGAGGTAGCTCGCTATTCAACATGTCTTATAACTACTCTACAGGTACAATCTGGTCACCACTGTAATGAAAAGACCCTTCTGGGAGAGGTAGCTCGCTATTCAACATGTCTTATAGCTACTCTACAGGTACAATCTGTCACCACTGTAATGAAAAGACCCTTCTGGGAGAGGTAGCTCGCTATTCAACATGTCTTATAACTACTCTACAGGTACAATCTGGTCACCACTGTAATGAAAAGACCCTTCTGGGAGAGGTAGCTCGCTATTCAACATGTCTTATAACTACTCTACAGGTACAATCTGTCACCACTGTAATGAAAAGACCCTTCTGGGAGAGGTAGCTCGCTATTCAACATGTCTTATAACTACTCTACAGGTACAATCTGGTCACCACTGTAATGAAAAGACCCTTCTGGGAGAGGTAGCTCGCTATTCAACATGTCTTATAACTACTCTACAGGTACAATCTGGTCACCACTGTAATGAAAAGACCCTTCTGGGAGAGGTAGCTCGCTATTCAACATGTCTTATAACTACTCTACAGGTACAATCTGGTCACCACTGTAATGAAAAGACCCTTCTGGGAGAGGTAGCTCGCTATTCAACATGTCTTATAACTACTCTACAGGTACAATCTGTCACCACTGTAATGAAAAGACCCTTCTGGGAGAGGTAGCTCGCTATTCAACATGTCTTATAACTACTCTACAGGTACAATCTGGTCACCACTGTAATGAAAAGACCCTTCTGGGAGAGGTAGCTCGCTATTCAACATGTCTTATAACTACTCTACAGGTACAATCTGGTCACCACTGTAATGAAAAGACCCTTCTGGGAGAGGTAGCTCGCTATTCAACATGTCTTATAGCTACTCTACAGGTACAATCTGTTACCACTGTAATGAAAAGACCCTTCTGGGAGAGGTAGCTCGCTATTCAACATGTCTTATAGCTACTCTACAGGTACAATCTGTTACCACTGTAATGAAAAGACCCTTCTGGGAGAGGTAGCTCGCTATTCAACATGTCTTATAACTACTCTACAGGTACAATCTGGTCACCACTGTAATGAAAAGACCCTTCTGGGAGAGGTAGCTCGCTATTCAACATGTCTTATAGCTACTCTACAGGTACAATCTGGTCACCACTGTAATGAAAAGACCCTTCTGGGAGAGGTAGCTCGCTATTCAACATGTCTTATAACTACTCTACAGGTACAATCTGTCACCACTGTAATGAAAAGACCCTTCTGGGAGAGGTAGCTCGCTATTCAACATGTCTTATAACTACTCTACAGGTACAATCTGTCACCACTGTAATGAAAAGACCCTTCTGGGAGAGGTAGCTCGCTATTCAACATGTCTTATAACTACTCTACAGGTACAATCTGGTCACCACTGTAATGAAAAGACCCTTCTGGGAGAGGTAGCTCGCTATTCAACATGTCTTATAGCTACTCTACAGGTACAATCTGGTCACCACTGTAATGAAAAGACCCTTCTGGGAGAGGTAGCTCGCTATTCAACATGTCTTATAACTACTCTACAGGTACAATCTGGTCACCACTGTAATGAAAAGACCCTTCTGGGAGAGGTAGCTCGCTATTCAACATGTTTTATAACTACTCTACAGGTACAATCTGTTACCACTGTAATGAAAAGACCCTTCTGGGAGAGGTAGCTCGCTATTCAACATGTCTTATAACTACTCTACAGGTACAATCTGGTCACCACTGTAATGAAAAGACCCTTCTGGGAGAGGTAGCTCGCTATTCAACATGTCTTATAGCTACTCTACAGGTACAATCTGGTCACCACTGTAATGAAAAGACCCTTCTGGGAGAGGTAGCTCGCTATTCAACATGTCTTATAACTACTCTACAGGTACAATCTGGTCACCACTGTAATGAAAAGACCCTTCTGGGAGAGGTAGCTCGCTATTCAACATGTTTTATAACTACTCTACAGGTACAATCTGTCACCACTGTAATGAAAAGACCCTTCTGGGAGAGGTAGCTCGCTATTCAACATGTCTTATAACTACTCTACAGGTACAATCTGGTCACCACTGTAATGAAAAGACCCTTCTGGGAGAGGTAGCTCGCTATTCAACATGTCTTATAACTACTCTACAGGTACAATCTGGTCACCACTGTAATGAAAAGACCCTTCTGGGAGAGGTAGCTCGCTATTCAACATGTCTTATAGCTACTCTACAGGTACAATCTGTTACCACTGTAATGAAAAGACCCTTCTGGGAGAGGTAGCTCGCTATTCAACATGTCTTATAGCTACTCTACAGGTACAATCTGTTACCACTGTAATGAAAAGACCCTTCTGGGAGAGGTAGCTCGCTATTCAACATGTCTTATAACTACTCTACAGGTACAATCTGGTCACCACTGTAATGAAAAGACCCTTCTGGGAGAGGTAGCTCGCTATTCAACATGTCTTATAACTACTCTACAGGTACAATCTGGTCACCACTGTAATGAAAAGACCCTTCTGGGAGAGGTAGCTCGCTATTCAACATGTCTTATAGCTACTCTACAGGTACAATCTGGTCACCACTGTAATGAAAAGACCCTTCTGGGAGAGGTAGCTCGCTATTCAACATGTCTTATAACTACTCTACAGGTACAATCTGGTCACCACTGTAATGAAAAGACCCTTCTGGGAGAGGTAGCTCGCTATTCAACATGTTTTATAACTACTCTACAGGTACAATCTGTTACCACTGTAATGAAAAGACCCTTCTGGGAGAGGTAGCTCGCTATTCAACATGTTTTATAACTACTCTACAGGTACAATCTGTCAACACTGTAATGTCCCCTTTTCTCCACAACATAATGAGTCACACGGTGGAATGATTCCCGCTCCGCAGGTTGCTGTGCGTTGTGCTGTTTGGAATACGTGTGTGATTCTGTCATCATGCTCAGCACTACAGTTCAATACTACATTTTTATTTTATTTTATTTCACCTTTGTTTAACCAGGTAGGCCAGTTGAGAACATGTTCTCATTTACAACTGCGACCTGGCCAAGATAAAGCAAAGCAATGCGACACAAACAACACAGAGTTACACAAACAAACGTACAGTCAATAACACAAAAGAAAAGAAAAATATTAAAAAATCTATCTACAGTGTGTGCAAATGTAGAAGAGTAGGGAGGTAGGCAATAAATAGGCCATAGAGGTGAAAATAATGACAACTTAGCATTAATACTGGAGTGATAGATGTGGATTAGCATTAATACTGGAGTGATAGATGTGGATTAGCATTAATACTGGAGTGATAGATGTGAATTAGCATTAATACTGGAGTGATAGATGTGAATTAGCATTAATACTGGAGTGATAGATGTGAATTAGCATTAATACTGGAGTGATAGATGTGAATTAGCATTAATACTGGAGTGATAGATGTGAATTAGCATTAATACTGGAGTGATAGATGTGAATTAGCATTAATACTGGAGTGATAGATGTGAATTAGCATTAATACTGGAGTGATAGATGTGAATTAGCATTACTATTGGATTGATAGATGTGAATTAGCATTAATACTGGAGTGATAGATGTGAATTAGCATTACTATTGGATTGATAGATGTGAATTAGCATTAATACTGGAGTGATAGATGTGAATTTGCATTAATACTGGAGTGATAGATGTGAATTAGCATTACTATTGGATTGATAGATGTGAATTTGCATTAATACTGGAGTGATAGATGTGAATTTGCATTAATACTGGAGTGATAGATGTGAATTAGCATTACTATTGGAGTGATAGATGTGAATTAGCATTAATACTGGAGTGATAGATGTGAATTAGCATTAATACTGGAGTGATAGATGTGAATTAGCATTACTATTGGAGTGATAGATGTGAATTAGCATTACTATTGGAGTGATAGATGTGAATTAGCATTAATACTGGAGTGATAGATGTGAATTAGCATTAATACTGGAGTGATAGATGTGAATTAGCATTACTATTGGAGTGATAGATGTGAATTAGCATTAATACTGGAGTGATAGATGTGAATTAGCATTACTATTGGAGTGATAGATGTGAATTAGCATTAATACTGGAGTGATAGATGTGAATTAGCATTAATACTGGAGTGATAGATGTGAATTAGCATTAATACTGGGGTGATAGATGTGAATTAGCATTAATACTGGAGTGATAGATGTGAATGATGTGGAAGAAGTGAGAATGCTTATGGTTCACTATAATTCACACCATGGTTCCATAGAATGCTGACAGGCTCTCACATTCAAATCAAATTCTATTTGTCACATGCGCCAAATACAACAGGTGTAGTAGACCTTACAGTGAAATGCTTACTTACGAGCCCTGAACCAACAATACAGTTTTAAGAAAATACCTAAAAAAAAAAAAGTAAGAGATAAGAATAGCAAATAATTAAAGAGCAGCAGTAAATAACAATAGCGGGGGTATATATAGGGGGTACCGGTACAGAGTCAATGTGCGGGGGCACCGGTGTCAAGGTAATTGAGGTAATATGTACATGTAGGTAGAGTTATTAAAGTGACTATGCATAGATAATAACAGAGTAGCAGCAGCGTAGACGAGTGTGGGGATGCATATAGTCTGGGTAGCCATTTGATTAGATGTTCAGGAGTCTGATGGCTTGGGGGTAGAAGCTGTTTAGAAGCCTCTTGGACCTAGACTTGGTGCTCCGGTACCGCTTGCCGTGCGGTAGCAGAGAAACCAAGGCTAAAACAAGTCTAACTTAGCTGATATGGACTAAGTGCATTGATCAGTGTTTCAACTGTCACTTCTGTGTAGAAGTGGAGGATGTTGAGCTCTAAAGAGAATTTCACTCTGCAGTTATTGGTGTAACTATCTGACAGACAATCGAGCTGGCCTTTAGCCTGAGCTCCGCTAGCTGGCCTTTAGCCTCAGCTCCGCTAGCTGGCCTTTAGCCTGAGCTCCGCTAGCTGGCCTGTAGCCTCAGCTCCGCTAGCTGGCCTTTAGCCTGAGCTCCGCTAGCTGGCCTGTAGCCTGAGCTCCGCTAGCTGGCCTGTAGCCTGAGCTCCGCTAGCTGGCCTGAGCTCCGCTAGCTGGCCTGAGCTCCGCTAGCTGGCCTGAGCTCCGCTAGCTGGCCTTTAGCCTGAGCTCCGCTAGCTGGCCTTTAGCCTCAGCTCCGCTAGCTGGCCTTTAGCCTGAGCTCCGCTAGCTGGCCTGTAGCCTGAGCTCCGCTAGCTGGCCTTTAGCCTGAGCTCCGCTAGCTGGCCTGAGCTCCGCTAGCTGGCCTGAGCTCCGCTAGCTGGCCTGAGCTCCGCTAGCTGGCCTGAGCTCCGCTAGCTGGCCTTTAGCCTGAGCTCCGCTAGCTGGCCTTTAGCCTCAGCTCCGCTAGCTGGCCTTTAGCCTGAGCTCCGCTAGCTGGCCTGTAGCCTGAGCTCCGCTAGCTGGCCTTTAGCCCGAGCTCCGCTAGCTGGCCTGAGCTCCGCTAGCTGGCCTGAGCTCCGCTAGCTGGCCTGAGCTCCGCTAGCTGGCCTTTAGCCTGAGCTCCGCTAGCTGGCCTTTAGCCTCAGCTCCGCTAGCTGGCCTTTAGCCTGAGCTCCGCTAGCTGGCCTTTAGCCTGAGCTCCGCTAGCTGACTTGAGTACTTAGCACTATCTCTCACCTCACAGGATGTCTATTCATTATTCACCATTCAAGGATTAGTATTGAAAGTTTGAAAGTTTGATTGCTTTTTATAGTTACAAACTTCCCCTCCCTTTTCAAAGTTTAATGTAACTATTAGGATGGCATTTAGACTATAATAATCTAGCAGAGATGTTACCAAAAACAACCCTGTCATTTCAAATACACAACGCATAACACTCGGTTTGAAATACTGGCTACTGCAAAACACACTGTTTACTGTGTACTTACTGTGTACTTGAAAATCAAATAACACCGTTCTGCCATGACAACAGAACATCTATGTTTGCCGTGATTGAATACATATCGGACTCTTTCCCTGACAGATTTCAGAGTACATTGAAGAGGTGTTTCTGCCAGACGACTGTTTCATTCTGGTCAAGCTGTCACTGGAGAGGATCAGACTGCTACGACTAGAGGTACCAACATAGAAATACAGACACTGTTCTAGTCATTCTATTGTTATATTATTCTATGATAGTCTATTCCTTATTTTTCATGACTATTTTTATTCATTCTATTTCTATATAACTATTCTAGTCATTCTAATTCTATATGACTTTTCTAGTCATTCTAATTCTATATGACTATTCTAGTCATTCTAATTCTATATGACTATTTTTATTCATTCTATTTCTATATAACTATTCTAGTCATTCTAATTCTATATGACTTTTCTAGTCATTCTAATTCTATATGACTTTTCTAGTCATTCTAATTCTATATGACTTTTCTAGTCATTCTAATTCTATATGACTTTTCTAGTCATTCTAATTCTATATGACTTTTCTAGTCATTCTAATTCTATATGACTTTTCTAGTCATTCTAATTCTATATGACTTTTCTAGTCATTCTAATTCTATATGACTTTTCTAGTCATTCTAATTCTATATGACTTTTCTAGTCATTCTAATTCTATATGACTTTTCTAGTCATTCTAATTCTATATGACTTTTCTAGTCATTCTAATTCTATATGACTTTTCTAGTCATTCTAATTCTATATGACTTTTCTAGTCATTCTAATTCTATATGACTTTTCTAGTCATTCTAATTCTATATGACTTTTCTAGTCATTCTAATTCTATATGACTATTCTAGTCATTCTAATTCTATATGACTATTCTAGTCATTCTAATTCTATATGACTATTCTAGTCATTCTAATTCTATATGACTATTCTAGTCATTCTATTGACTACACTATATTACAAAAGTATGTGGACACCCCTTCAAATGATTGGATTTGGCTATTTCAGCCACACCCGTTGCTGACGGGTATACAATCGAGCACATGCAATCTCCATAGACAAACATTGGCTTACTGAAGAGCTCAGTGACTTTCAACGTGGCACCGTCATAGGATGCCACCTTTCCAACAAGTCAGTTTATCAAATTTCTTTGATAAACAATCACTACCGAGTTCCAAACTGCCACTGGAAGAAACGTCAGCACAATAACTGTTCGTCGGGAGCTTCATGAAATGGGTTTCCGAGCCTAAGATCACCATGCGCAATAACAAGCGTCGGCTGGAGTGGTGTAAAGCTCGCCGCCATTGGACTGGAGTGGTGTAAAGCTCGCCGCCATTGGACTGGAGTGGTGTAAAGCCCGCCGCCATTGGACTGGAGTGGTGTAAAGCCCGCCGCCATTGGACTGGAGTGGTGTAAAGCTCGCCGCCATTGGACTGGAGTGGTGTAAAGCTCGCCGCCATTGGACTGGAGTGGTGTAAAGCTCGCCGCCATTGGACTGGAGTGGTGTAAAGCTCGCCGCCATTGGACTCTGGAGCGGTGTAAAGCTCGCCGCCATTGGACTCTGGAGCAGTGGAAACGCGTTCTCTGGAGTGATGAATCACGCTTCACCATCTGGCAGTCCGACGGAAGAATCTGGGTTTGGCGGATGCCAGGAGAACGCTACCTCCCTGAATGCATAGTGCCAACTGTAAAGTTTGGTGGAGGAGGAATAATGGTTTGGAGCTGTATTTCATGGTTCGGGCTAGGCCCCTTAGTTCCAGTGAAGGGAAATCTTAACGCTACAGCATACAATGACATTCTAGACGATTCTGTGCTTCCAACTTTGTGGCAACAGTTTGGGGAAGGCCCTTTCCTGTTTCAGCATGACAATGTCCACGTGCACAAAGCGAGGTCCATACAGAAATGGTTTGTCGCGATCTGTGTTGAAGTACTTGACTGGCCTGCACAGAGCCCTGACCTCAACCCCATCAAAAACCTTTGGGATAAATTAGAATGCCGACTGGGAGCCAGTCCTAATCGCCCAACATCAGTGCCCGACCTCACTAATGCTGTTGTGGCTGAATGGAAGCAAGTCCCTGCAGCAATGTTCCAACATCTAGTGGAAAGCCTTCCCAGAAGAGTGGAGGCTATTATAGCAGCAAAGGGGAGACCAACTCCAAATTAAGGCCCATGATTTAGGAATGAGATGTTCGACGAGCAGGTGTCCACATACTTTTGGTCATGTAGTGTATATTTATTCTAATTCTATGTGATTATTCATTCTAGTGACTATATTCATTATATTTCTATATGCCTATTTTATCAATTCTATGTGTATTGGTGTGAACTACTGGGAGGGATGAGAGGAAATAAACTGTTTTGGTTTCAGGACACCTGCCTTTGATCTTTATCAGGTGACATTTTAGAGGAAAAGGTTTCTTAGTCTGTTTTGTTCCAGGTCTGACTTTGTCAGTTTAGACAGGAAGTCAGACAGACAGTTTAGACAGGAAGTCAGACAGACAGTTTAGACAGGAAGTCAGACAGACAGTTTAGACAGGAAGTCAGACAGACAGTCTGACTTTGTCAGTTTAGACAGGAAGTCTGACTTTGTCAGTTTAGACAGGAAGTCAGACAGACAGTCTGACTTTGTCAGTTTAGACAGGAAGTCAGACAGTTGTTTCTTTGTCAGTTTGACGAGTAGAAGGATGCAGCTCCACAGAGAGCAGAGCTTTTCTTCACACTAATTGAGCATTGGATTGTTCTTTAAACGGTGGGTTTTAAATGAAAGGGCTGTTTTATACTGTAGCGTGACCTGCCTGACTAAACTAGTAATCAGGCAGGTCGTCCCGTAGTTCCATCCATCCCAACTCACTGTAGAGAAGCCTGAGATGTTTGACTGTTCAACTGTCTCTCTCTCTCTTTCTCTCTCTGCTCTCTCTCTGCATGTCTTTCTCTCTCTGCTCTCTCTCTCTCTGCATGTCTCTCTCTGTCTCTCTCTCTGCTCTCTCTCTCTGCTCTCTCTCTGCATGTCTCTCTCTGTCTCTTTCTCTCTCTGCTCTCTCTCTGCATGTCTCTCTCTGTCTCTTTCTCTCTCTGCTCTCTCTCTGCATGTCTCTCTCTGTCTCTTTCTCTCTGCTCTCTCTCTGCATGTCTCTCTCTGTCTCTTTCTCTCTCTGCTCTCTCTCTGCATGTCTCTCTCTGTCTCTTTCTCTCTGCTCTCTCTCTGCATGTCTCTCTCTCTCTTTCTCTCTCTGCTCTCTCTCTGCATGTCTCTCTCTGTCTCTTTCTCTCTCTGCTCTCTCTCTGCATGTCTCTCTCTGTCTCTTTCTCTCTCTGCTCTCTCTCTGCATGTCTCTCTGTCTCTTTCTCTCTCTGCTCTCTCTCTGCATGTCTCTCTCTGTCTCTTTCTCTCTCTGCTCTCTCTCTGCATGTCTCTCTCTGTCTCTTTCTCTCTCTGCTCTCTCTCTGCATGTCTCTCTCTGTCTCTTTCTCTCTCTGCTCTCTCTCTGCATGTCTCTCTCTGTCTCTTTCTCTCTCTGCTCTCTCTCTGCATGTCTCTCTCTGTCTCTCTCTCTCTCTGCTCTCTCTCTGCATTCTCTCTCTGTCTCTTTCTCTCTCTGCTCTCTCTCTGCATGTCTCTCTCTGTCTCTTTCTCTCTCTCTCTGCATGTCTCTCTCTGTCTCTGTCTCTTTCTCTCTCTGCTCTCTGCTTTCTCTGACTCTCTATCTATTTATGTCTGTCTCTCTCTCCACAGGTAAATGCAGAGACAGTCCGCTACTCTATCTGCATGTCTAAGCTGAGAGTGAAGCCTGGAGACATAGCTGTACACGGGGAGGCAGTGGTCTGTGTATCTCCCAGGGAAAACAGCAAGAGCTCCATGTACTACGTCCTCCAGTCTCTAAAGGATAACCTGCCCAAGGTAAGAGTAACGCTGCGTCCCAAATGGCACCCTATTCAGCGCACTACTTTTGACCAGGGCCCATATTCCCTATATATAGTGCACCACTTTTGACTGGGGCTCTGGTCTAAAGTATTGAACTAAACATGTTAATCTTGTGTTGGTCTTCAGGCAGGTCTCACCATGGATTATTTTAGTGAATTGTTTCTTTCATGATATCAACAGGGGCTTTATGATTAGAAATGCATAGAATTCACCGGGCGGGTAATGCTGCCAAGACCTCTGTACAGTTCATTATAGTGTGTCCCCTCTTTCCTTTCCTCCCCCTCTCTGTCTCCTCTCTCCTTTCCTCCCCCTCTCTCTTCCCTGTCTCCTCCCTCTCTGTCCCCTCTCTCCTCCCTCTCTCCCTCCCCTCTCTCCTCCCTCTCTCTGTCCCCGCTCTCCTCCCTCTCTCTGTCCCCGCTCTCCTCCCTCTCTCTGTCCCCTCTCTCCTCCCTCTCTGTCCCCTCTCTCCTCTCCTCCCTCTCTCCTCCCTCTCTGTTCCCTCTCTCCTCCCTCTCTCTGTCCCCTCTTCTGTCTCTGTCCCCTCTCTCTCTTCTGTCTCTGTCCTCTCTGTCCCCTCTCTCCTCCCTCTCTCTCTTCTGTCTCTGTCCTCTCTCTGTCCCCTCTCTCTCTTCTGTCTCTGTCCTCTCTCCTCCCTCTCTCCTCCGTCTCTCTCTTCTGTCTCTGTCCTCTCTCCTCCCTCTCTCCTCCCTCTCTCCTCCCTCTCTCTTCTCTCCCTGTCTCTGTGGTGTTACTAGGTGGTGGTACAGGGTATCCCCGAGGTGTCCAGAGCTGTCATTCACATCGACGAGCAGACCGGCAAGAACAAGTACAAGCTGCTGGTTGAGGGAGACAACCTACGCAGCGTCATGGCAACCCACGGTGTCAACGGCAACAGGACCACCTCAAACAACACCTATGAGGTAACTAGACTGTAGCAGCCCCTCCTCCAAAAACAAACAGCAACATATTATCGTCCCATTTATTGATCGAATTTCAAATGATCGTCTCATTGATTGGCCTGAACCAATTCTCTCAATGACAACTGTTGTTGTAGAAGAGGACACTTTGTTAATTAAATGAATGGATTGAATCCCTCAATGCCTCTGTGCCGAGAACCAACGGACTGTTCTCTCCTCCAGAACTATCTACTGTCCCCGCGGCGTGGATCCTAGTTTGATCCCAGCATGAGCGCATTTCTGTTCCCTCTGCTCTGTCTCCCAGCTGCTCTTCCTACCATTTAATCAATCTTACAAACATCAGTTTGGAATTCTATTCTCCTTCTTTTTTTTTACATATCTAAACAGAAGCAACTGATTGTCTCTCTGTTTGGCAGGTTGAGAAGACACTTGGCATCGAGGCCGCTAGGTCCACCATCATCAATGAGATACAGTACACCATGGTGAACCACGGTATGAGCATCGACAGGCGACACGTCATGCTCCTGGCAGACCTCATGTCCTATAAGGTCGGTGAAAAGATGGAGAAGGTTTTATTCAAAGACAAATAATATTGAGTGAGGTTTGTTTTTAAAGTTTGTTTGGTGATGACAGATGAGGTGCTCTGTTTGCAGTTTAGATGCAGCAGGGTTGCACAATTCCTGGAACTTTCGATAAATTCCCTGGTTTTCCCGAAATCCTGGTTAGATGATTCCCGTAATAAGTAGGAAATCCGGAATCATGCAACCAGGATTTCTGGAAAAATTGGGAATTTATTGAAAGTTCCCCGGAATTTTGCTAACCTCTGCAGGCCTACTCTCAGCTAATGTCATATTTTACATATGTTTTCCATTGAAATACAGTACCAGTCAAAAGTTTGGACACCTGCCTCCTGAGCGGCACAGCGGTCTAAGGCACTGCGACGGAGTGCTAGCTGTGTCATTACAAATCCTGGTTCGATTCCAGGCTGTGTCGCAGCCGGCCGTGACCGGGAGACCCATGAGGCGGCGCACAATTGTCCCAGCGTCGTCCGGGTTAGGGGAGGGTTTGTCCTAGCGTCGTCCGGGTTAGGGGAGGGTTTGTCCCAGCGTCGTCCGGGTTAGGGGAGGGTTTGTCCCAGCGTCGTCCGGGTTAGGGGAGGGTTTGTCCCAGCGTCGTCCGGGTTAGGGGAGGGTTTGTCCCAGCGTCGTCCGGGTTAGGGGAGGGTTTTGTCCCAGCGTCGTCCGGGTTAGGGGAGGGTTTGGCCCAGCGTCGTCCGGGTTATGGGAGGGTTTGTCCCAGCGTCGTCCGGGTTAGGGGAGGGTTTGTCCCAGCGTCGTCCGGGTTAGGGGAGGGTTTGTCCCAGCGTCGTCCGGGTTAGGAGAGGGTTTGGTCCAGCGTCGTCCGGGTTAGGGGAGGGTTTGTCCCAGCGTCGTCCGGGTTAGGGGAGGGTTTGTCCCAGCGTCGTCCGGGTTAGGGGAGGGTTTGTCCCAGCGTCGTCCGGGTTAGGGGAGGGTTTGTCCCAGCGTCGTCCGGGTTAGGGGAGGGTTTGTCCCAGCGTCGTCCGGGTTAGGGGAGGGTTTGTCCCAGCGTCGTCCGGGTTAGGGGAGGGTTTGTCCCAGCGTCGTCCGGGTTAGGGGAGGGTTTGGCCCAGCGTCGTCCGGGTTAGGGGAGGGTTTGGCCCAGCGTCGTCCGGGTTAGGGGAGGGTTTGTCCCAGCGTCGTCCGGGTTAGGGGAGGGTTTGTCCCAGCGTCGTCCGGGTTAGGGGAGGGTTTGTCCCAGCGTCGTCCGGGATAGGGGAGGGTTTGTCCCAGCGTCGTCCGGGTTAGGGGAGGGTTTGTCCCAGCGTCGTCCGGGTTAGGGGAGGGTTTGTCCCAGCGTCGTCCGGGTTAGGGGAGGGTTTGGCCCAGCGTCGTCCGGGTTAGGGGAGGGTTTGGCTGGCAGGGATGTCCTTGTCCCATCGCTCTCTAACGACTCCTGTGGCGAGCAGGGCGCAGTGCACGCTGACGCGGTCGCCAGGTGTACGGTGTTTCCTCCGACACATTGGTGCGGCTGGCTTCCGGGTTAAGAGGGCATTGTGTCAAGAAGCAGTGCGGCTTGGCGGGGTCGTGTTTCGGGGGGATGGGACAAGACTAGCTACCAATTGGATACCACAAAATTGGGGACAAAAAAAAATATATATATATATATATACACTGCTCAAAAAAATAAAGGGAACACTTAAACAACACAATGTAACTCCAAGTCAATCACACTTCTGTGAAATCAAACTGTCCACAAATACACCATGACAGCGCAATACACAAGGGGTGGAACAGTGGCAAAGGTACCCACAGGACAAACAGAATAATATTAGTCTGAGGAGAAATTAAATAGCATTAATACAACAAAAATAATTCTAAACACACCTTTAGTTTACAAAGTTAAACAGATGTATTTTTTCTTCATAATAAGCAGGAGTAATATTCTTAGATCAGAATGACAGCAGACTGTACTTCTATCCATGTCACTAAAGACTAACAGAAACAAAAGACAAAATTAACTAGAATGGCTTATCTTTTCTCCAAACCTTCTTGCCACAGCTCGCATTGATGTGCCATCCTGGATGAGCTGCACTACCTGAGCCACTTGTGTGGGTTGTAGACTCCGTCTCATGCTACCACTAGAGTGAGAGCACCGTCAGCATTCAAAAGTGACCAAAACATCAGCCAGGAACCATAGGAACTGAGAAGTGGTCTGTGGTCACCACCTGCAGAATCACTCCTTTATTGGGGGTGTCTTGCTAATTGCCTATAATTTCCACCTTTTGTCTATTCCATTTGCACAACAGCATGTGAAATTTATTGTCAATCAGTGTTGCTTCCTAAGTGGACAGTTTGATTTCACAGAAGTGTGATTGACTTGGAGTTACATTGTGTTGTTTAAGTGTTCCCTTTATTTTTTTGAGCAGTGTATATATTTCTGCATTATTGAATAATAGTGAAGACATCAAAACTATTAAATAACACATATGGAATCATGTAGTAACCAAAAAAGTGTTAAACAAATCAAACTATATTATAGTTGAAGTCGGAGGTTTACATACACGTTAGCCAAATACATTTAAATTGTTTTTCACAATTCCTGACATTTAATCCTAGTAAAAATTCCCTGTCTTAGGTCAGTTAGGATCACCACTTTATTTTAAGAATGTGAAATGTCAGAATAATAGTAGAGAATTATTTCTTTCAGCTTTTATTTCTTTCATCACATTCCCAGTGGGTCAGAAGTTTACATACACCCAATTAGTATTTGGTAGCATTGCCTTTAAATTGTTCAACTTGGGTCAAACGTTTCGGGTAGCCTTCCACAAGCTTCCCACAATAAGTTGGGTGAATTTTGGCCCATTCCTCCTGACAGAGCTGGTGTAACTGAGTCAGGTTTTTAGGCCTCCTTGCTCGCACACGCTTTTTCAGTTCTGCCCATCAATTTTCTATAGGATTGAAGTCAGGGCTTTGTGATGGCCACTCCAATACCTTGACTTTGTTGTCCTTAAGCCATTTTGCCACAACTTTGGAAGTATGCTTGGGGTTATTGTCCATTTGGAAGACCCATTTGTGACCAAGCTTTAACTTCCTGACTGATGTCTTGAGATGTTGCTTCAATATATCCACATAATTTTCCTTCCTCATGATGATATCTATTTTGTGAAGTGCACCAGTCCCTTCTGCAGCAAAGCACCCCCACAACATGAGGCTGCCACCACCGTGCTTCACGGTTGGGATGGTGTTCTTCAGCTTGCAAGCCTCCCCCTTTTTCCTCCAAACATAACGATGGTCATTATGGCCAAACTGTTCTATTTTTGTTTCATCAGACCAGAGGACATTTCTCCAAAAAGTACTATCTTTGTCCCCATGTGCAGTTGCAAACCGTTGTCTGGCTTTTTTATGGTGGGTTTGGAGCAGTGGCTTCTTCCTTGCTGAGCGGCTTTTCAGGTTATGTCGATATAGGACTCGTTTACTGTGGATATAGATACTTTTGTACCTGTTTCCTCCAGCATCTTCACAAGGTCCTTTGCTGTTTTTCTGGGATTGATTTCCACCTTTCTCACCAAAGTCCGTTCATCTCTAGGAGACAGAAAGCGTCTTCTTCCTGAGCGGTTTGACGGCTGCGTGGTCCCATGGTGTTTATACTTGCATACTATTGTTTGTACAGATGAACGTGGTACCTTCAGGCATTTGGAAAATGCTCCCAAGGTTGAACCAGAGTTGTGGAGGTCTACAACTTGGCTGATTTCGTTTGATTTTCCCATAATGTCAAGCAAAGAGGCACTGAGTTTGAAGGTAGGCTTGAAATAAATCCACAGGTACACCTCCTATTGACTCAAATTATGTCAATTAGCCTATCAGAAGCTTCTAAAGCCATGACATAATTTTCTGGAATTTTCCAAGCTGTTTAAAGGCACAGTCTACTTAGTGTATGTAAACTTCTGACCCACTACAATTGTGATACAGTGAGTTATAAGTGAAATAATCTGTCTGTAAACAATTGTTGGAAAAATGACTTGTGTCATGCACAAAGTAGATGTCCTAACCGACTTGCCAAAACTATAGTTTGTTAACAAGAAATATGTGGAGTGGTTGATGTTAAAATGTGTTTTAATGACTCCAACCTAAGTGTATGTAAACTTCCGACTTCAACTGTATATGAGATTCTTCAAAGTAGCCACCCTTTGCCTTGATGACAGCTTTGCACAGTCTTGGCATTCTCTCAACCAGCTTCATGAGGTAGTCACCTGGAATGCATTTCAATTAACAGGTGTGCCTTGTTAATTTGTGGAATTTTTTCCTTAGTGCGTTTGAGCCAATCAGTTGTGTTGTGACAAGATAGGGGTGGTATACAGAAAATAGCCCTATTTTGTAAAAGACCAAGTCCATATTATGTCAAGAACAGCTCAAATAAGCACAATACTTTAAGACAGGTCAGTCAATCTGGAAAATTTCAAAGTTTCTTCAAGTGCAGTCGCAGTAACCATCAAGTGCTATGATGAAACTGGCTCTCATGAGGACCGCCACAGGAAAGGAAGAAGCAGAGTCTGCTGCAGAGGATAAGTTCATTAGCGTTACCAGCCTCAGAAATTGCAGCCCAAATAAAGGCTTCGGAGTTCAAGTAACTGAACATTAAATTCTCTAGCAACAGCTCTGGTGGACATTCCTGCAGTCTGCATGTCAATCGCACGCTCCCTCAAAACTTGAAACACCTGTGGCATTGTGTAACAAAACTGCACATTTTAGAGTGGCCTTTTATTGTCCCCAGCTCGAGGTGCACCTGTGTAATGATCAAGCTGTTTAATCAGCTTCTTGATATGCCACACCTGTCAGGTGGATGGATTATCTTGGCAAAGGAGAAATGCTCACTAACAGGGATGTAAACAAATTTGTGCACAAAACTTGAGAGAAATAAGCTTTTTGTGCATCTGGAACATTTCTGGGATCTTTTATTTCAGCTCATGAAACATGGGACCAACACTTTACATGTTGCGTTTATATTTTTGTTCAGTATATATTTTTTACTTATACAATTGCTCAAAATAAAAATATTTTGTTTAATAAAATAAAATCTCTGTATATGATAGGATACAGTATGTATAATAAAATATGTAATGGGTTTTAAGTAATAGGGTTATGCAATATGATAATGTAATATGGATATGCAATAGGATCATGTAGTAGGGTTTTTGCAATATGATAATGTAATAAGATTGTGTGATATGATAATTGAGTAGGGTTATGCAATTGGATAATGTGATAGGATAATGTAATAGTGATATGAAACAGGATAATGTAATGGGATAATGCAATAAGATAACATGGTAGCATAATGCGACATGGTTATGCAATAGGATAATGTAATATGATAATGTATAGGGTTATGCAATAGGATAATGTATTTGCCATCCATAGGGTGAGATCCTAGGTATCACCAGGTTTGGCCTGGCTAAGATGAAGGAGAGCGTGTTGATGCTGGCGTCCTTTGAGAAAACTGCCGACCATCTCTTTGATGCTGCGTACTTTGGTCAGAAGGACTCGGTCTGTGGTGAGTTGCAGGCTTCCTCTTTCTATAGCAGAATTACAGAAATACAGCTACTTGATAAAGAATTACAATGGCTTTTTGTTGTCTAAAAAAACATCTGTCCTTTCCATGACTTCTCTCATTCACTGCACTGATCTGAAATAACTAACGAGCGACCTGTCAAGTGTTTTCACTACAGATGAATGGGGAGGAGACGGAAGAGAGGTCGGATTTCCAGCCATTGAGAAAGAAATCCCAGACACGGCTGATTGAGCTCAATCTCTCTGGTTCCAGGTGTATCTGAATGTCTCTGTCTCCTCTGGTTCCAGGTGTATCTGAATGTCTCTCTGTCTCCTCTGGTTCCAGGTGTATCTGAATGTCTCTGTCTCCTCTGGTTCCAGGTGTATCTGAATGTCTCGCTGTCTCCTCTGGTTCCAGGTGTATCTGAATGTCTCTGTCTCCTCTGGTTCCAGGTGTATCTGAATGTCTCTCTGTCTCCTCTGGTTCCAGGTGTATCTGAATGTCTCTGTCTCCTCTGGTTCCAGGTGTATCTGAATGTCTCTCTGTCTCCTCTGGTTCCAGGTGTATCTGAATGTCTCTGTCTCCTCTGTTCCCAGGTGTATCAGAATGTCTCTGTCTCCTCTGGTTCCAGGTGTATCAGAATGTCTCTGTCTCCTCTGGTTCCAGGTGTATCTGAATGTCTCTCTGTCTCCTCTGGTTCCAGGTGTATCTGAATGTCTCTGTCTCCTCTGGTTCCAGGTGTATCTGAATGTCTCGCTGTCTCCTCTGGTTCCAGGTGTATCTGAATGTCTCTGTCTCCTCTGGTTCCAGGTGTATCTGAATGTCTCTCTGTCTCCTCTGGTTCCAGGTGTATCTGAATGTCTCTGTCTCCTCTGGTTCCAGGTGTATCTGAATGTCTCTGTCTCCTCTGGTTCCAGGTGTATCTGAATGTCTCTGTCTCCTCTGGTTCCAGGTGTATCTGAATGTCTCTCTGTCTCCTCTGGTTCCAGGTGTATCTGAATGTCTCTGTCTCCTCTGGTTCCAGGTGTATCTGAATGTCTCTGTATCCTCTGGTTCCAGGTGTATCTGAATGTCTCCTCTGGTTCCAGGTGTATCAGAATGTCTCTGTCTCCTCTGTTCCCAGGTGTATCTGAATGTCTCGGTCTTCTCTGGTTCCAGGTGTATCTGAATGTCTTTGTCTCCTCTGGTTCCAGGTGTATCTGAATGTCTCTGTCTCCTCTGGTTCCAGGTGTATCTGAATGTCTCTGTCTCCTCTGGTTCCAGGTGTATCTGAATGTCTCTGTATCCTCTGGTTCCAGGTGTATCTGAATGTCTCCTCTGGTTCCAGGTGTATCAGAATGTCTCTGTCTCCTCTGTTCCCAGGTGTATCTGAATGTCTCGGTCTTCTCTGGTTCCAGGTGTATCTGAATGTCTCTCTGTCTCCTCTGGTTCCAGGTGTATCTGAATGTCTCTGTCTCCTCTGGTTCCAGGTGTATCTGAATGTCTCTGTCTCCTCTGGTTCCAGGTGTATCAGAATGTCTCTGTCTCCTCTGGTTCCAGGTGTATCTGAATGTCTCTGTCTCCTCTGGTTCCAGGTGTATCTGAATGTCTCTGTCTCCTCTGGTTCCAGGTGTATCTGAATGTCTCTGTCTCCTCTGGTTCCAGGTGTATCTGAATGTCTCTGTCTCCTCTGGTTCCAGGTGTATCAGAATGTCTCTGTCTCCTCTGGTTCCAGGTGTATCTGAATGTCTCTGTCTCCTCTGGTTCCAGGTGTATCTGAATGTCTCTCTGTCTCCTCTGTTCCCAGGTGTATCAGAATGTCTCTGTCTCCTCTGGTTCCAGGTGTATCTGAATGTCTCTGTGTCTCCTCTGGTTCCAGGTGTATCTGAATGTCTCTGTGTCTCCTCTGGTTCCAGGTGTATCTGAATGTCTCTCTGTCTCCTCTGTTCCCAGGTGTATCAGAATGTCTCTCTGTCTCCTCTGTTCCCAGGTGTATCAGAATGTCTCTGTCTCCTCTGGTTCCAGGTGTATCTGAATGTCTCTGTCTCCTCTGGTTCCAGGTGTATCTGAATGTCTCTCTGTCTCCTCTGTTCCCAGGTGTATCAGAATGTCTCTCTGTCTCCTCTGTTCCCAGGTGTATCAGAATGTCTCTGTCTCCTCTGGTTCCAGGTGTATCTGAATGTCTCTGTCTCCTCTGGTTCCAGGTGTATCTGAATGTCTCTCTGTCTCCTCTGGTTCCAGGTGTATCTGAATGTCTTTGTCTCCTCTGTTCCAGGTGTATCAGAATGCATCATCATGGGAATCCCCATGAACATCGGTACAGGACTGTTCAAGCTCTTACACAAGGCTGACAAGGACCCCACTCCACCCAGGAGACCCCTGCTCTTCGACAGCGCCGAGTTCCACATCCCCTTGGTTACATAGTAGAACCCTGGGCTGGTGTCTATCCCAGTAGAACCCTGGGCTGTGTCTGTCCCAGTAGAACCCTGGGCTGTGTCTGTCCCAGTAGAACCCTGGGCTCTGTCTGTCCCAGTAGAACCCTAGGCTCTGTCTGTCTCAGTAGAACCCTAGGCTCTGTCTGCCTCAGTAGAACCCTGGGCTCTGTCTGTCCCACACCCAACATCTAATAATGTAAAATAATATGGTCATTTAGTAGATGCTTTAATCCAAAGGCACCTACAGTTACATAGTGGCACATCTGCAGTATATGTGGCCCGTTTGGGAATCAACCCCACAAGCCTTACTGTACTGATCATTGTTTATGCTTATTTTGCTATCAATGATTGACAGTTGACGTGGTGAGGTGTGTGTGTGTGTGTGTGTGTGTGTGTGTGTGTGTGTGTGTGTGTGTGTGTGTGTGTGTGTGTGTGTGTGTGTGTGTGTGTGTGTGTGTGTGTGTGTGTGTGTGTGTGTGTGTGTGTGTGTGTGTGTGTGTGTGTGTGTGTGTGTGATGGAGTAAAGAGAGCATGGGGCACATACACAAGGAGTGCCTTAAAGTGAAGCTTCATATAACATCTTCCTTTTGGCTTTGTGTTTATTGTGTTATTTTATACCACTTCTTCTAATTCACAGGACTACAGAGAGAGAAGTGTCTGTCAAAACGTCTCCAGCTTCTTCCACAATGGAAGAACTGACGTTCACTTGTTTTTATTTGTTTAGTCGTGGACTCACTGTATTATGTTGGCCGTTTGTGTTCCATGCTTTGCCCTTTCTGAATTTACAATAAAGTGTGTTTGGCGCTGGAAAGAGGGAAGCGTTGAAGTCACTAATTTGATTAGAAATATGGTTTGATGTTGTTCACTGGCTGAAAGGAGCCTGTTCAACAGGTCTGTAAAGTGTGTGCTTGAGCTGAAGCACAGAGCCATCTGGAGCCTGGTTACAATGAACCCTGTCGATACTATATGATGGTCTTTGATGCCCAGGCTTCACTCCTGTTGTTTCTTAAGGTGAGGTTACTGTATGGTGACTGTTCTCTAAAACCTCCAACAAATTGGCTTTTTGTGTTTACTGCTGGCTTGTGGGGTTTTCTCAGTGTTTAAAACATCCCTCTACTGTATGTATGGATGTCTGTATGGTTTAAAACGTCCCTCTACTGTCTGTATGGTTTAAAACATCCCTCTACTGTATGTATGGATGTCTGTATGGTTTAAAACATCCCTCTACTGTCTGTATGGTTTAAAACATCCCTCTACTGTCTGTATGGATGTCTGTATGGTTTAAAACGTCCCTCTACTGTCTGTATGGATGTCTGTATGGTTTAAAACGTCCCTCTACTGTATGTATGGCTGTCTGTATGGTTTAAACATCCCTCTACTGTCTGTATGGTTTAAAACATCCCTCTACTGTCTGTATGGTTTAAAACATCCCTCTACTGTCTGTATGGATGTCTGTATGGTTTAAAACATCCCTCTACTGTATGTATGGATGTCTGTATGGTTTAAACATCCCTCTACTGTCTGTATGGCTGTCTGTATGGTTTAAACATCCCTCTACTGTATGTATGACTGTCTGTATGGTTTAAACATCCCTCTACTGTATGTATGGATGTCTGTATGGTTTAAAACATCCCTCTACTGTCTGTATGGATGTCTGTATGGTTTAAAACATCCCTCTACTGTCTGTATGGATTAAAACATCCCTCTACTGTCTGTATGGTTTAAAACATCCCTCTACTGTATGTATGGATGTCTGTATGGTTTAAAACATCCCTCTACTGTCTGTATGGTTTAAAACATCCCTCTACTGTATGTATGGATGTCTGTATGGTTTAAAACATCCCTCTACTGTCTGTATGGATGTCTGTATGGATTAAAACATCCTTCTACTGTCTGTATGGTTTAAAACATCCCTCTACTGTCTGTATGGCTGTCTGTATGGTTTAAAACATCCCTCTACTGTATGTATGGCTGTCTGTATGGTTTAAAACATCCCTCTACTGTATGTATGGCTGTCTGTATGGTTTAAAACATCCCTCTACTGTCTGTATGGTTTAAAACATCCCTCTACTGTATGTATGGATGTCTGTATGGTTTAAAACATCCCTCTACTGTATATATGGCTGTCTGTATGGATTAAAACATCCCTCTACTGTCTGTATGGTTTAAAACATCCCTCTACTGTATGTATGGATGTCTGTATGGTTTAAAACATCCCTCTACTGTATGTATGGATGTCTGTATGGTTTAAAACATCCCTCTACTGTCTGTATGGTTTAAAACATCCCTCTACTGTCTGTATGGCTGTCTGTATGGATTAAAACATCCCTCTACTGTCTGTATGGTTTAAAACATCCCTCTACTGTATGTATGGATGTCTGTATGGATTAAAACATCCCTCTACTGTATGTATGGATGTCTGTATGGTTTAAAACATCCCTCTACTGTCTGTATGGATGTCTGTATGGTTTAAAACATCCCTCTACTGTATGTATGGATGTCTGTATGGTTTAAAACATCCCTCTACTGTATGTATGGATGTCTGTATGGTTTAAAACATCCCTCTACTGTCTGTATGGTTTAAAACATCCCTCTACTGTCTTTATGGATGTCTGTATGGTTTAAAACATCCCTCTACTGTCTGTATGGTTTAAAACATCCCTCTACTGTATGTATGGATGTCTGTATGGTTTAAAACATCCCTCTACTGTATGTATGGATGTCTGTATGGTTTAAAACATCCCTCTACTGTATGTATGGATGTCTGTATGGTTTAAAACATCCCTCTACTGTCTGTATGGTTTAAAACATCCCTCTACTCTGTGTATGGATGAGTCTTCATGGTTTATGTGTTATTTAAACCCTCTTAACTGTAAATCATTGTAATCTACGTAATCCCCAGAAGTAAGGATTTATCCTAAGAGAGCCATACACAATAACTAGTAATCCTGCGTACTCCGAGGTTATAATCTCACCTTCCAGGTAAAAATGGTTATAAATTGCAGAGGTGTAGTCACTTTTGAGGACACAAGTCCTCAATAAAAGTATTTTACGATGTATTTCCAAATCAACAAAACTGTATGAATCAGGCTTGAAATGACTTATATTTTTTCTAAATATAGTATAATCATTTTATAAAAGGACTGACTATAATATTTCACCCTCCTTATAACTGTAAAATACATATTTAAATATTTAGTGTTAGAGAAGATTTGCATATTTTGATCAAAACGTCTGCCCCCATCGCTGTGAATGTCTATCAGAGTTCTAGCATGGCTTCCTGGACTCGTAGGAACTTGCCTTTCATATTAATCTTGTCCTTCTACGACAAATAAGTGTGTTTTGATTACTGGCTATAAATCGATCTCTGAGGGACATCCCAGCATCAAGTGGTGTCATATTTCATTTCCTGCTTCACACAGGCAGAGGAGACATACTCCTGTGTCCGTGAGAATCAGGACTACCGCTCAATGCAAGCCATTTCCATCTACGGTGTTCACAGACCGATTTAGACACTAAAATGTCGGTCGGAACCAGTACCAGAACCACGCTGGTCCCCTAAACAGGGGACTTTTACATCTATTACAAAATCCTGCAATTCGTATATGTTAAGAATTTGAAAATGCTTAAGATCCTGTTCAATCTCTTTAACAGTGATGATATGACGAAATCTGTTTTCAAATATGACATGACTGCCGAAATGTCACCGTGACTTGAGGCTTGGGAGTTCCACCAAACCAATATGGAAATGGGGGAACTGACAGTGCCTGTCTCTTGCAGATAAGAGCATGTTTAAACCACTGGGATGGGAGTACCCTCACAGAGAAGCGAATGGCTTCAACAGCAGGTAGGCTTTTAAGCTAGTAATTAGTGGGACTAGTGAAGTCAATAGCCCACAGGGCTCTGGTCTAAAGTAGTGCTCTGCAGGGTTCCATTTGGCACGTTTTGGCACTGTTTGATGTTTTCTCACCATTATGATGTCAACCGTAAAGCTGGATGTTACTGCTTCGTGGTGGATTTGGATCCATTAAAGGAAGTAATTACACACAGAAATGAAGAAAAACAAACCATTTTTTTTTTTTATCCAAATTTGAAAACATCAACATAATCTTGCTGACACGTACAACGATAGACACACGATGAGCCCTTTTTTACATCTGCAGTTGTCACAATGTGCTTATCCAGCCTAAAACTACAAAGAGAAAGCAATGCCGATGTAGAAGCATAATTGTAATTCATGACACAAACCTCAAGTTCAACATTTAACTTATGGTCCAGTAATGAAATATAGTGTTGATTGCACATATACAGAAGCTTGTAATGAAAAGTATTTACCTCTTTAACAAAATCCTATAGAAACATGTTTGTACAATTATTAAAGTATTAGCCTGAGTGTTGGTCTGTTTGTGTTGTCGTGTCAACCTACTTGTCACTCATTGTTTGGCTTGAACATGGAGTTGCATAGAGCACAGATCTGGGACCAGGTTAATAACGTTTAGCTCTTTCAGTTAAATAAAATGCTTTTGATTCATTTATTGATTGGTAATTAGCCTCTTTATAATTAGTTGCCTCCATCTCCAGACAGTAGTGATTTGCATGCTACTGAGTATTCCACCTCCAAGACCTCTTGAGTCTATTGTATTGTCTATTGTGGAATTATCTGTAGTGAATCAATGAGCCTGGCTTTCTCAGCATGCTGAATCAGGTAGTAGTGAATCAATGAGCCTGGCTTTCTCAGCATGCTGAATCAGGTAGTAGTGAATCAATGAGCCTGGCTTTCTCAGCATGCTGAATCAGGTAGTAGTGAATCAATGAGCCTGGCTTTCTCAGCATGCTGAATCAGGTAGTAGTAAATCAATGAGCCTGGCTTTCTCAGCATGCTGAATCAGGTAGTAGTAAATCAATGAACCTGCCTTTCTCAGCATGCTGAATCAGGTAATACTGAATCAATGAACCTGCCTTTCTCAGCATGCTGAATCAGGTAATACTGAATCAATGAACCTCTCTACTTTCTATTTCAAAGCATTTTGATCTTTCCGAGGTGACCCTGTCTTCACAATCTGTACTTCTCTGAGATGCCTGCAGTGCTTACCTTCTTGTAAATGACAGTCGTTTTGTGAAAGTACAAAATGTGCTTTTACAAGTGATCATGTACGTTAATGGACTAGCTCTCACTACCGTATGTACAGTTGAGCAGTAAGAGGTTTTGCCACCAGGACTTTGGTCTACCGTCTCCTAAACGACAGCTGCTTGCTGTGGTGCTCTCTTTCTGTCAATAATAATAATAATAATACATATATAATTTGCATAGCACATTTCCCACGTTCATTGCACATTAAAGTTAGAAAGCAAAACAAAAAGACAGTCACAATACATCAACACATTACCTGCTAATGTTGAAGATGGACTTTAAGCAGATTAAGCCATTAAACATTTAAAAAAGCTTGAATAGATGTTGTGTTTTAAAGTGAAGAGATCTCCACCCGGCACAGCCAGAAGAGGACTGGCCACCCCTCATAGCCTGGTTCCTCTCTAGGTTTCTTCCTAGGTTCTGGCCTTTCTAGGGAGTTTTTCCTAGCCACCGTGCTTCTACACCTGCATTGCTTGCTGTTTGGGGTTTTAGGTTGGGTTTCTGTACAGCACTTTGAGATATCAGCTGATGTACGAAGGGCTATATAAATACATTTGATTTGATTTGAAGAGATTAAAGCTGCCTCCTGGACGAGTACAGGTAGAGTGTTGCAGAGCTGAGGGGGGTCACATGTGAGAAGGCACTGTCTCCCATGCTGGGCAGGGTAGTGGCTGGTTTCACCTGTTTTAGTCTGATGATTGTAGCCTACATCCTGCGGAATAGTTATTCAGAAGTTGGCGTATGTACAGTGCCTTCGAAAGTATTCAGACCCCTTGACTTTTTCCACATCTTTTTACATTACAGCCTTATTCTGGAATGGATTAAAATATTTTTTTCACACCCTCATCAATCTATACACAATACTCCATAACGACAAAGCAAAAATAGTTTTTTTTAGAAATATTCAGACCCTTTACTCAGTACTTTGTCGACGCACCTTTGGCAGCGATTACAGCCTCAAGTCTTCATGGGTAAGATGCGACAAGCTTGGCACACCTGTTTGTGGAGTTTCTCCCGTTCTTTTCTGCAGATCTATTATTTTCCCCTGAAAAACATCCCCACAGCAAGATGCTGCCGCCACTATGCTTCACCGCAGGGATGGTGCCACATTCCCTCCAGACAAGATGCTGCCACCACCATGCTTCACCGCAGGGATGGTGCCACGTTTCCTCCAGACAAGATCCTGCCACCACCATGCTTCACCACAGGGATGGTGCCACGTTTCCTCCAGACGTGGCGCTTGGCATTCAGGCCGAAGAGTTCAAAGTGTTCAATCTTGGTTTCATCAGAACAGAGATTCTTGTTTCCTTTGGGTGCCTTTTGGCAAACTCCAAGCGGGCTGTCATGTGCCTTTTACTGAGGTTGGCTTCCGTCTGGCCACTCTACAATAAAGGCCTGATTTGGTGGAGTGCTGCAGAGATGGTTGTCCTTCTGGAAGGTTCTCCCATCTCCACAGAGGAACTCTGGAGCTCTGTCAGAGTGACCATCGGGTTCTTAGTCACCTCCCTGACCAAGGCCCTTCTCCCCCGATTGATCAGTTTGGCCGGGCGGTCAGCTCTAGGAAGAGTCTTGGTGGTTCCAAACTTATTCCATTTAAGAATGATGGAAGCCACTGTGTTCTTGGGGACCTTCAATGATGCAGAAATATTTTGATACCCTTCCCCAGATCTGTGCCTCGACACAATCCTGTCTCGGAGCTCTACGGACAATTCCTTCGACCTCATGGGTTGGGTTTTTGCTCTGACATGCACTGTCAACTGTGGGACCTTATATAGACTTGTGTGTGCCTTTCCAAATCTGAATTGACCACAGGTGGACTCCAATCAAGTTGTAGAAACATCTCAAGGATGATCAATGGAAACAGGATGCACCTGAGCTCAATTTCGAGTCTAATAGCAAAGGGTCAGAATACTTATGTAAATAAGGTATTTCTGTTTTATTTTTAATAAATTTGCAAACATTTCTAAAAACCTGGTTTTGCTATGTCATTATGGGGTATTGTGTGTAGATTGAGGGATTTTTTTTAATTCAATCCATTTTAGAATAAGGCTGTAATGTATCAAAATGTGGAAAAAGTCAAGGGGTCTGAATAGTTTCCGAATGCACAAAGATAAATAACATATTTTTTTTAGCCCATCCAATCTGTTAGTAGTTGGACTTATTTCACCCGTTACTGAGATGGTTGTTCCCATTTAGATGGTTTAGGGAGTCTCATTTATCAATCTTTCCTACTTTGGCTGTCATTTTAAATGCCATTTGAGGGTGATTTTAAAAGTTCCAATTTTGGGATATTCTAACTCTGGCTGTATTCCAATAAGAATTCCATAACACTTTGCAAGCCAGCATAATGTGACTTGCCTGATGTGGCCTGTAAACCAGCTGTTTCAGACTCGTCTGAGTACCAGTGTTTTTAGACAAAGAAGCAATGACATGGACTTCAGGGAGTGGATTAGCTAAAGAGACTAATACTCAGGCTAGTTTCAGACCACTGTGTTGGGGTAAAACTACACTGTTAAAATATGATATATGTCATGTATTGTCATCAAGAGATTAATTTAAATGATCAAATATTAACTTAGGCACTCACTTGATGAAGGCTACAGGACCAAGCAATTGAATGTAACAACCATGTCTGTGTCACTAGCAAACACAGTCATTGATGGTACTGGTAACTCTAAATTTCCCTTGAAAGGCACCCTGGGAAATATGAAAATAACGTTGAAAGGCACCCTACAGTTCTAAAACAACACCCCAAAAACGTTTTAGTGGTACATTTTTGCCACTTAAAGGAACAGACTGCTTTGTCACTGTGGTGGTAGCCTGAATAGGATAATGTGTACCTTTTCCAAAAGGTACGCTTCTGAACCTGTACTAATTTGTCCCCTAATGTACACTTGGATAAATGAGGTGAAAAGGAGACTGGAGTGCTTCTTTTTTAAGTCTGTAACGAGACTATTTCAACAGATCTCCGCTGCTCACTGGGTAGCTCAGTGTTCACCGTCATCTTCTCCCCTGCTAAGGCTGAGGAGGTCTGAGAGGAGACGGACGGACCGTTCTCCAGCACACCCTGCGCCAAGCCCCCATTAGCCCCACCTCCAGTCTCTGAGAAGGCCTCCCTCTTCAGTGGTCTAATAAACAGTACAGTGGGGTTGTTGGGCGTCTCCACAGCGCCGCCCCGGTGGTCGAAGGGCTTCCTGAGGCAGCGCGACAAGGTAGCCACACAGCTCTTCTTGAAGTTCTCGTTCATGAAGGCGTAGATGATCGGGTTGTTGAAGGAGTTGGAGAAGCCGATGGCCTGGACGATGGCGATGATCATGTTCACCGTCACCTCGTCAGAGTTCTTCTCCAGGTTGTCTAGATGAAAGGAAGGTTTTTAGGGATTAGTTTAGCTGCATTTAGAGAATATTTGTAGCTAGGCTTCCATCCAAATTGCAACAGATTTTCATTTGAATATTCTAAAATCTCCATATAACAATATTGCATTTTCCCACCAGAGATGTTTCCATCAAACTGATTTTTTCATTATAATTTTGGGGAAGTTACAATACAGTAACAAACATAGGACATCACTACAATATTTTATTCTCTTAAGAAACATTAAATAACATTAAATAAAAACATACTGTTTGCTGATTTAAACGTTTTTAAATGTTAACTAGGCAAGTCAGTTAAGAACATATTCTTATTTACAGTGACAACCTACCTTGGACGACGCTGGGCCAATTGTGCGCCGCCCTACGGGACTCTCAAGAACAACCAGATGTGATACAGCTTGGATTCGAACCAGGTACAATAGTAACACCTTTTGCACTGAGATGCTGTGCGTGATGTAGTGCATATAAACATAACTTTTACTGTTACATTTTCATGTACCGAATGGAAAAATACAAGTTAAATGGGTTTCCATCGCATTTCCAACTCTACTGATACTTGTATCATAAACAAATGTTGCATTATAAAGCCGATGTGCTCACTCTGGTCTTGGTACATGCGCGCTAGCCAACAGCTCTGCAGATACAGAGCGGGTAGGCTACCTACATTATGAGATAATTATGAATAAGAGCAAAATGATGTGTATTTGTGAAACGGCAGCCAAGCATCGATCACCACGTCACCAGAATAAGACCCTGACATTCATTGGTAAGGAGCATCAAGCTTATTGCACATTCACCACCCTGTGAAGTTGATCATAATTTATTTAATCTGTAGCCTAATAAACTGCATGTTTTGCCGAGTCGTAGTGAGAGGACCACACAACATATCATCACGTGACTCCAAATTTACTTAGATATGATGGTTATTATATTAATATTTGCGCATCGCTGCGTTTCCACCGCGATTTCTCGCATATTGAATTTTACCGACACAAAAAGATCCCACCATGTCGAACGAACAAATAGTTTTGTCAGCACAGTCTTGTACCGACCGACATTTCGTGTTTCCATCAGACTGGTCGTGACTTTTTTTTTCATGCATCAGGTAATTCATCCGCATGAAATGGTTTAATGGAAACATGGTTAGTGAGAGTTAAAAAAACACATGCTGAACCGTCAGATTTACACCTGCCTCTGAGTTGCAGTTAAACCTGAATGTCAAGGTTAACCTATGTGACAGTGATTGTTTATGCTATATGTACTACACCCCATTTCAAATTGTTAGACCTAGCCCTGTTGTCGTTGTTGTTGTGCGATAGATCATATACTTACTGTACTCAAACAGCATGTGAACGGTGTGAAACGGAGCCCAACAGATTGTGAACAGCAGAACGATGGTAATCATCATTTTTACAGCTCGCTTCTTCTTCCTGTGAAAATCAATAAAACATGTTCGAACGTTCTCACGCCGATTTCCTTTCTTTTATTCTTCCCATACTGAGACGTGCAGGTGTCATCATGCACAATGCATTTCAACACAATAAACAGGTATTTTAGAAGAGCTCTCTGTGTGCCTGAATGGTCTAGCAGTAGTGCTGCCAACTCCAGTCAACTCAGACTGCGGTTCAATACCCAGGTGCTTTCAACTTTTCATATCCCGTTCATCTCAATCAATAAATATAGTGCATTTTATAAAGCCCTTTTACATCAGCAGATACCTAGAGAGGAACCAGGCTCTGAAGGGTGGCCAGTCCTCTCCTGTCTGTACTGGGTAGAGAGGAACCAGGCTCTGAGGGGTGGCCAGTCCCTTCCTGGCTGTACCTGTTAGAGAGGAACCAGGCTCTGAGGGGTGGCCAGTCCCTTCCTGGCTGTACCTGGTGGAGAGGAACCAGGCTCTGGGAGGTGGCCAGGTCTCTCCTGGCAGTACTGGGTAGAGAGGGACCAGGCTCTGAGGGGTGGCCAGTCCTCTCCTGGCTGTACTGGGTAGAGAGGAACTAGGCTCAGAGGGGTGGCCAGTCCTCTCCTGGCTGTTCTGGGTAGAGAGGAACCAGGCTCTGAGGGGTGGCCAGTCCTCTCCTGGCTCATCTCTCCTCTCTCTCATTCTAGAGGAACCAGGCTCTGAGGGGTGGCCAGTCCTCTCCTAACTTATCTCTCCCCTCTCTCATTCTTCCCTATATCTATCACAATAAAAACAATGAAAGATGTCTGTGTGTATGTACAGTACCTGGATATTTTGTTGACCTCTCTGTGGTTCATGGTGTTCAGGACAGAGGAGTCCCCCACCCTCTTCCTGATCCACAGCTCTATCCCTATCCGTGTGTAGAGAAACAACATGGCTGCCATGGGCATCAGGAACAGAGCTACCATGATGAAGGTGGTGTACACTTGTCTGTGAGTCAGGGAACGCCAACGCTCCTGACAACACACGTGGTGGTGGTCGTACAGGAAGTCATACTTCACCTGGGAATGGAGGGGAAACACATCAATGAATCATTCAATCACAGCTGTTGGTTTTCTGGAGTGATTCTGAAAGCGACCGATTTGGTCAGGTTAAGTCAGGTCAGGTTAAGTCAGGTCAGGTTAAGTCAGGTCAGGTTAAATTAGGTCAGGTTAAATTAGGTCAGGTTTGGTTAGGTTAAGTCAGGTCAGGTCAGGTCAGCTTCTTTGGTGCCAGGATGTTGACTGTAAGCGTTTGGATTTGATTTGAAGCTACAGTAGCTGTGGTGGGAGGGGATTGACATACCTCTAGTTGCTGTACGAACAGCATTGGGGATCCCACAACCACTGATGCACTCCATACAAGTCCTACACAACGAAGACATGTCTCAATACAATGACTTCTTCACAGTACCACAAGTAAAACATCATATACTGTACACATATGAAGAGTTTCTTTCCAAAACGCTGTATCCACAATGTTTCACATTTGTACCTTCATGTGTGTAAAATATTAATGTTCTCAGATTTTTAATTCAAAGATTTTAGCTGTGTATTACAATGAGTTTGTTGCAATACGCTATACTGTATATCTGTTGGGTAGCTGGAATGGAATGTTCCTATCCTGTATATCTATTGGGTAGCTGGAATGGAATGTTCCTATCCTGTATATCTATTGGGTAGCTGGAATAGAATGTTCCTATCCTGTATATCTATTGGGTAGCTGGAATAGAATGTTCCTATCCTGTATGTTTAACATATGAATTCAACACATAAGTCTAGCATCATGCTATAGTGTTTGGTTAGAGTTAGGTCTCGTACCAAATGGCACCCTATCTCCTATATACACTGAACAAAAATACAAACAAAGATCCCAGAAATGTTCCATACACACAAAAAGCGAATTTCTCTCATTGTGTACACATTTGTTTACATCCCTGTTAGTTAGCATTTCTCCTTTGCCAAGATAATCCATCCACCTGACAGGTGTGGCATATCAAGAAGCTGATTAAACAGCTTGATCACTACACAGGTGCACCTTGTGCTGAGGATAATAAAAGGCCACTCTAAAATGTGGAGCTTTGTCACACAACACAATGCCACAGATGTATCAAGTCGAGGAGCGTGCCATTGGCATGCTGACTGCAGAAATGTACACCAAAGCTGTTGCCAGAGAATTTAATGTTAATTTCTCTATCATAAGCCACCTAAGCCATTTTTTTATATTTTTGTTGTCAGTGCCTCAGAGCGTAATGTGTTTAAATAAAGATTTTCCTTCTCTTTTTGTTGTCAGTGCCTCGGAGCTTTATGCATTTTTTTTCACTTATCTACACACCATACTCCACTTTTTTTTATATTATGAAAGAAATTAAACCATAACTGAAGAACTCTTAGGCTACTATCCTCTCCCAATGTCTGTACCTAGTGACCTTTAGTCCTCTCCTCTCTCTTCTGCTCCCACTCTCCTCTCTCATTTCTCCTCTTCCCCACCCTTCCTTCTCTGTTCTCACTGCCATACACCATTAACACAAAAGCTGAAAGAGTGTTTATTTTTAAAAGCATACCTAGCATCTTGTATGCTCTTTTCGGAGTGTACTGCCTCCTCATTTTCAAGGGGTAGACAATTCCCTGGTACCTCTCCACGGCGATGCAGGTCATTGTGAGAATCCCTGTCACTATGGCCATAGTCTGAACAAAAGGAATCGTCTTGCAGATGAGAACACCTAGGAAGAGAAGGGGTTAGACGTGTCACTCAAAAACACACTGTACACCGAACAATCAGTGTTTCTCCATACGTTCTCTCATTGGCTGCGTTTACACAGACCAATTCTGATCTTTTTTCACTAATTGGTCTTTTGACCAATCAAATCAGCTCTTTTGTCAAGAAGTGGGCAATATATCATAATTGAGCTGTCTGTGTAGTGCAGCCGGTATGGCCCTCGTTATATAACTGCATGGGGAAGGAAATTCGTGTGTAGGTAACCTTCACTCCTAAATCACCTGGCTTCGATGTATAGTCCCCCAGAAGGCTGATCCTCACCCATTCAAACAAAATAGGCTATTTTGTGACAATTCACAGTATAACCTATATCACAAAACAAATGTGATATTGCTTGCTCTAAATCTTGTGTGAAATAACTCTCAAGCCACCTATAAACCCTAATGTTAAAATTAAGAGGTGTCCGGCAAACCAGAACATCGTTTAAAAACGGCTTACTTAGACTACAACTATGGAAATAAAATGTACTCTGTAAGGCACTGCTCTGTAGCCTATTACTTCCCATGTTGGTTGGTTTTTAACGTCAACATTTTGACTGATGGTTGAGTGACCCACATCCATCAATGTCATTAAACTGTAGAAGGCACCAGAAGGCAGTAATACACGGAGATTCTCTTGAAATTATAAAAAGCGCTCTGAAAACACAACCCGTGTCAAGGCTCAGATTATATAATATTCTTAAAACTACTACCAAATGTAATGCGCATCCATATTATTTTCGGATGGGGAAAAAAAACTGTTACATATAGGCTTCTAAAGTTTATTCAAACTATCAATGACAGTAGGCACCCCGCTGGGCACATACATCAATTCAACGTCTAATTCCACTTTAGTTCAATGTAATTTCATCGAAATGACGCTGAAACGATGTTAATTCAACCAGTAGGCATTCGGTGCAGAGCAGACAGGTGTTGATGGAATCATGGAACATAGGAACTCACCTCCGAGCCATTCCGAGGAGATGTTCTGCAACAAGGTGAACGGGATACAGAAGAATGTGATAAGAAGATCGCTCACCGCCAGAGAACAGATGAAGATATTAGTGGAGGTCTGTATTGCTCTTTTACGCACCACTATGTAGACAACCAAACTGTTCCCAACCAGAGCCAGGACGAAAATGATAGCATACATAATGACGAAAGTAGTCTTAGCGCCCAACGGTAGCTCAGGGACGTAGACAAGCGGCTGAATGTTGTAAGACTCGATGAACTCTTGTCGCGTTAAGTTGTAATGTTGTAGCATCTCTTGCAGAACCTCGGGTGTTATTTTCCTGGACCCCATTTCTGTTGACGTTGTCATTTCCTAGGAGTTTATTTAAATTCCAGTAGTACAGCCACTACAGACAGATGTATTTTCCCGCCCGAAAATGGTGTTTTGTACACGTGTAGCTGATTAGGCTTTTCCAAGCTGTGCGCGCTGGTGCGCTCCTCCAGAAAACATATTTCCACTGTGCTGCGGCTAGATAGTGCATTTCTCCCGCGTCCAGAGGCAAGAGGAAAGTGTCTGAGTGACACTTCTAGCTTATACCGCACGTTGTTAGTCTGCTGTTATTGCTGTGGGCTAATAACCTCTGTCCGTCAAGGGGTGGAACACCCAGTTAGCTGTCATTCCAGTCCTCAAAACGACAGAACGAACGCACACACACACACAGCTTTATGGAAACAGATTCATATTTTTGTTTGTGTGCTTTTGTGCTTTTCATCATAGCCTATACAAGATTGAGGTCTCATGAAAAGGTCATGTCTGGTTTTGATCCGTGTGTTCAATTTGCTGAACTCATACAGAGGAGGAGTCAATCAACGTGTCTATCATTGCGTCTACTCGAGTTAGTTACGTAGTCATTTGTTTTTGTGCACAGTGCTCTTCAGATATGTGCTGTTCGACAACAACACACTTCCTTTGCAAACAGATGTCTGTGATTCTATTATACAGTCCTCTCTCAGAACTGTGGATTCTGACAAGGGTCCCGTCTTTCAGTCAAATGCTTTGTGTATATATAGTACTTTTCAAGTACAGCCTGCATGAACATTATACTTGGACTCAACATATATATGGATTTATGTATTGGGTGCAAGTTACCCATTGTTTATTAAGGATGATTTTCTATATTGTGTTGAGTCTCCTAGCAACATGGGAAACATTGGACCCTAAGTGAGAGGCTGTGTTGAGAGATGAGTCTCCTAGCAACATGGGAAACATTGGACCCTAAGTGAGAGGCTGTGTTGAGAGATGAGTCTCCTAGCAACATGGGAAACATTGGACCCTAAGTGAGAGGCTGTGTTGAGAGATGAGTCTCCTAGCAACATGGGAAACATTGGACCCTAAGTGAGAGGCTGTGTTGAGAGCTGAGTCTCCTAGCAACATGGGAAACATTGGACCCTAAGTGAGAGGCTGTGTTGAGAGCTGAGTCTCCTAGCAACATGGGAAACATTGGACCCTAAGTGAGAGGCTGTGTTGAGAGATGAGTCTCCTAGCAACATGGGAAACATTGGACCCTAAGTGAGAGGCTGTGTTGAGAGCTGAGTCTCCTAGCAACATGGGAAACATTGGACCCTAAGTGAGAGGCTGTGTTGAGAGATGAGTCTCCTAGCAACATGGGAAACATTGGACCCTACGTGAGAGGCTGTGTTGAGAGCTGAGTCTCCTAGCAACATGGGAAACATTGGACCCTAAGTGAGAGGCTGTGTTGAGAGATGAGTCTCCTAGCAACATGGAAAACATTGGACCCTAAGTGAGAGGCTGTGTTGAGAGATGAGTCTCCTAGCAACATGGGAAACAGTGGACCCTAAGTGAGAGGCTGTGTTGAGAGCTGAGTCTCCTAGCAACATGGAAAACATTGGACCCTAAGTGAGAGGCTGTGTTGAGAGCTGAGTCTCCTAGCAACATGGGAAACATTGGACCCTAAGTGAGAGGCTGTGTTGAGAGATGAGTCTCCTAGCAACATGGGAAACATTGGACCCTAAGTGAGAGGCTGTGTTGAGAGCTGAGTCTCCTAGCAACATGGGAAACATTGGACCCTAAGTGAGAGGCTGTGTTGAGAGATGAGTCTCCTAGCAACATGGGAAACATTGGACGCTAAGTGAAAGGCTGTGTTGAGAGCTGAGTCTCCTAGCAACATGGGAAACATTGGACCCTAAGTGAGAGGCTGTGTTGAGAGCTGAGTCTCCTAGCAACATGGGAAACATTGGACCCTAAGTGAGAGGCTGTGTTGAGAGATGAGTCTCCTAGCAACATGGGAAACATTGGACCCTAAGTGAGAGGCTGTGTTGAGAGCTGAGTCTCCTAGCAACATGGGAAACATTGGACCCTAAGTGAGAGGCTGTGTTGAGAGATGAGTCACCTAGCAACATGGAAAACATTGGACCCTAAGTGAGAGGCTGTGTTGCAAGCTGAGTCTCCTAGCAACATGGGAAACATTGGACCCTAAGTGAGAGGCTGTGTTGAGAGCTGAGTCTCCTAGCAACATGGGAAACATTGGACCCTAAGTGAGAGGCTGTGTTGAGAGCTGAGTCTCCTAGCAACATGGGAAACATTGGACCCTAAGTGAGAGGCTGTGTTGAGAGATGAGTCTCCTAGCAACATGGGAAACATTGGACGCTAAGTGAGAGGCTGTGTTGAGAGATGAGTCTCCTAGCAACATGGGAAACATTGGACGCTAAGTGAGAGGCTGTGTTGAGAGCTGAGTCTCCTAGCAACATGGGAAACATTGGACCCTAAGTGAGAGGCTGTGTTGAGAGATGAGTCTCCTAGCAACATGGAAAACATTGGACCCTAAGTGAGAGGCTGTGTTGAGAGCTGAGTCTCCTAGCAACATGGGAAACATTGGACGCTAAGTGAGAGGCTGTGTTGAGAGCTAAGTCTCCTAGCAACATGGAAAACATTGGACCCTAAGTGAGAGGCTGTGTTGAGAGCTGAGTCTCCTAGCAACATGGGAAACATTGGACCCTAAGTGAGAGGCTGTGTTGAGAGATGAGTCTCCTAGCAACATGGGAAACATTGGACCCTAAGTGAGAGGCTGTAGACTGTGGGGAAGCTGAAAATTGTGGGGAGGCTGTAGAATGTAGGGAGACTGTAGACTGTGGGGAGGCTGTAGATTGTGGGGAGGCTGTAGACTGTGGGGAGGCTGTAGATTGTGGAGAGGCTGTAGACAGTCGAGAGGCTGTAGACAGTCGAGAGGCTGTAGACTGTGGGGAGGCTGTAGATTGCGGGGAAGCTGAAGACTGTGGGGAGACTGTAGACTGTGGGGAGGCTGTAGATTGTTGGGAGGCTATAGATTGTGGGGAAGCTGAAGATTGTTGGGAGGCTATAGATTGTGGGGAAGCTGAATATTGTTGGGAGGCTGTAGATTGCGGGGAAGCTGAAGACTCTTGAGAGGCTGTAGACTGTAGGAGGCTGAAGACCCTTGAGAGGCTGTAGACCAGTGATCATCAACTAGATTCAGCTGCTGGACGATTTTGTCCTTGAGCGGATGGTCGGGGGGCAGAAACATACTGTAGACTGTGGGGATGATTTTGTCCTTGAGCGGATGGTCGGGGGGCAGAAACATACTGTAGACTGTGGGGACGATTTTGTCCTTGAGCGGATGGTTGGGGGGCAGAAACATACTGTAGACTGTGGGGACGATTTTGTCCTTGAGCGGATGGTCGGGGGGCAGAAACATACTGTAGACTGTGGGGACGATTTTGTTCTTGAGCGGATGGTCGGGGGGCAGAAACATACTGTAGACTGTGGGGACGATTTTGTTCTTGAGCGGATGGTCGGGGGGCAGAAACATACTGTAGACTGTGGGGACGATTTTGTTCTTGAGCGGATGGTCGGGGGGCAGAAACATACTGTAGACTGTGGGGACGATTTTGTCCTTGAGCGGATGGTCGGGGGCAGAAACATACTGTAGACTGTGGGGACGATTTTGTCCTTGAGCGGATGGTCGGGGGGGCAGAAACATACTGTAGACTGTGGGGACGATTTTGTCCTTGAGCGGATGGTCGGGGGGCAGAAACATACTGTAGACTGTGGGGACGATTTTGTCCTTGAGCGGATGGTCGGGGGGCAGAAACATACTGTAGACTGTGGGGACGATTTTGTCCTTGAGCGGATGGTCGGGGGGCAGAAACATACTGTAGACTGTGGGGACGATTTTGTTATTTAGCGGATGGTCGGGGGGCAGAAACATACTGTAGACTGTGGGGACGATTTTGTCCTTGAGCGGATGGTCGGGGGGCAGAAACATACTGTAGACTGTGGGGATGATTTTGTCCTTGAGCGGATGGTCGGGGGGCAGAAACATACTGTAGACTGTGGGGACGATTTTGTCCTTGAGCGGATGGTCGGGGGGCAGAAACATACTGTAGACTGTGGGGACGATTTTGTTATTTAGCGGATGGTCGGGGGGCAGAAACATACTGTAGACTGTGGGGATGATTTTGTCCTTGAGCGGATGGTCGGGGGGCAGAAACATACTGTAGACTGTGGGGATGATTTTGTTCTTGAGCGGATGGTCGGGGGGCAGAAACATACTGTAGACTGTGGGGACGATTTTGTTCTTGAGCGGATGGCCGGGGGGCAGAAACATACTGTAGACTGTGGGGACGATTTTGTTATTGAGCGGATGGTCGGGGGGCAGAAACATACTGTACACTGTGGGGACGATTTTGTCCTTGAGCGGATGGTCGGGGGGCAGAAACATACTGTAGACTGTGGGGACGATTTTGTCCTTGAGCGGATGGTCGGGGGGCAGAAACATACTGTAGACTGTGGGGACGATTTTGTCCTTGAGCGGATGGTCGGGGGGCAGAAACATACTGTAGACTGTGGGGACGATTTTGTCCTTGAGCGGATGGTCGGGGGGCAGAAACATACTGTAGACTGTGGGGACGATTTTGTCCTTGAGCGGATGGTCGGGGGGCAGAAACATACTGTAGACTGTGGGGACGATTTTGTCCTTGAGCGGATGGTCGGGGGGCAGAAACATACTGTAGACTGTGGGGACGATTTTGTCCTTGAGCGGATGGTCGGGGGGCAGAAACATACTGTAGACTGTGGGGACGATTTTGTCCTTGAGCGGATGGTCGGGGGGCAGAAACATACTGTAGACTGTGGGGACGATTTTGTCCTTGAGCGGATGGTCGGGGGGCAGAAACATACTGTAGACTGTGGGGATGATTTTGTTATTGAGCGGATGGTCGGGGGGCAGAAACATACTGTAGACTGTGGGGACGATTTTGTTATTTAGCGGATGGTCGGGGGGCAGAAACATACTGTAGACTGTGGGGACGATTTTGTTCTTGAGCGGATGGTCGGGGGGCAGAAACATACTGTAGACTGTGGGGACGATTTTGTCCTTGAGCGGATGGTCGGGGGGCAGAAACATACTGTAGACTGTGGGGACGATTTTGTCCTTGAGCGGATGGTCGGGGGGCAGAAACATACTGTAGACTGTGGGGACGATTTTGTCCTTGAGCGGATGGTCGGGGGGCAGAAACATACTGTAGACTGTGGGGACGATTTTGTCCTTGAGCGGATGGTCGGGGGGCAGAAACATACTGTAGACTGTGGGGACGATTTTGTCCTTGAGCGGATGGTCGGGGGGCAGAAACATACTGTAGACTGTGGGGACGATTTTGTCCTTGAGCGGATGGTCGGGGGGCAGAAACATACTGTAGACTGTGGGGACGATTTTGTCCTTGAGCGGATGGTCGGGGGGCAGAAACATACTGTAGACTGTGGGGACGATTTTGTTATTGAGCGGATGGTCGGGGGGCAGAAACATACTGTAGACTGTGGGGACGATTTTGTCCTTGAGCGGATGGTCGGGGGGGCAGAAACATACTGTAGACTGTGGGGACGATTTTGTTATTGAGCGGATGGTCGGGGGGCAGAAACATACTGTAGACTGTGGGGACGATTTTGTCCTTGAGCGGATGGTCGGGGGGCAGAAACATACTGTAGACTGTGGGGACGATTTTGTTATTTAGCGGATGGTCGGGGGGCAGAAACATACTGTAGACTGTGGGGACGATTTTGTCCTTGAGCGGATGGTCGGGGGGCAGAAACATACTGTAGACTGTGGGGACGATTTTGTCCTTGAGCGGATGGTCGGGGGGCAGAAACATACTGTAGACTGTGGGGACGATTTTGTTATTGAGCGGATGGTCGGGGGGCAGAAACATACTGTAGACTGTGGGGACGATTTTGTTATTGAGCGGATGGTCGGGGTGCAGAAACATACTGTAGACTGTGGGGACGATTTTGTTCTTGAGCGGATGGTCGGGGGGCAGAAACATACTGTAGACTGTGGGGACGATTTTGTCCTTGAGCGGATGGTCGGGGGGGCAGAAACATACTGTAGACTGTGGGGACGATTTTGTTATTGAGCGGATGGTCGGGGGGCAGAAACATACTGTAGACTGTGGGGACGATTTTGTCCTTGAGCGGATGGTCGGGGGGCAGAAACATACTGTAGACTGTGGGGACGATTTTGTCCTTGAGCGGATGGTCGGGGGGCAGAAACATACTGTAGACTGTGGGGACGATTTTGTCCTTGAGCGGATGGTCGGGGGGCAGAAACATACTGTAGACTGTGGGGACGATTTTGTCCTTGAGCGGATGGTCGGGGGGCAGAAACATACTGTAGACTGTGGGGACGATTTTGTTATTTAGCGGATGGTCGGGGGGCAGAAACATACTGTAGACTGTGGGGACGATTTTGTCCTTGAGCGGATGGTCGGGGGGCAGAAACATACTGTAGACTGTGGGGACGATTTTGTCCTTGAGCGGATGGTCGGGGGGCAGAAACATACTGTAGACTGTGGGGACGATTTTGTCCTTGAGCGGATGGTCGGGGGGCAGAAACATACTGTAGACTGTGGGGACGATTTTGTTATTTAGCGGATGGTCGGGGGGCAGAAACATACTGTAGACTGTGGGGACGATTTTGTCCTTGAGCGGATGGTCGGGGGGCAGAAACATACTGTTGACTGTGGGGACGATTTTGTCCTTGAGCGGATGGTCGGGGGGCAGAAACATACTGTAGACTGTGGGGATGATTTTGTCCTTGAGCGGATGGTCGGGGGGCAGAAACATACTGTAGACTGTAGGGACGATTTTGTCCTTGAGCGGATGGTCGGGGGGCAGAAACATACTGTAGACTGTGGGGATGATTTTGTTCTTGAGCGGATGGTCGGGGGGCAGAAACATACTGTAGACTGTGGGGACGATTTTGTCCTTGAGCGGATGGTCGGGGGCAGAAACATACTGTAGACTGTGGGGACGATTTTGTCCTTGAGCGGATGGTCGGGGGGCAGAAACATACTGTAGACTGTGGGGACGATTTTGTCCTTGAGCGGATGGTCGGGGGGCAGAAACATACTGTAGACTGTGGGGACGATTTTGTCCTTGAGCGGATGGTCGGGGGCAGAAACATACTGTAGACTGTGGGGACGATTTTGTTCTTGAGCGGATGGTCGGGGGGCAGAAACATACTGTAGACTGTGGGGACGATTTTTGTTCTTGAGCGGATGGCCGGGGGGCAGAAACATACTGTAGACTGTGGGGACGATTTTGTCATTGAGCGGATGGTCGGGGGGCAGAAACATACTGTAGACTGTGGGGACGATTTTGTCCTTGAGCGGATGGTCGGGGGGCAGAAACATACTGTAGACTGTGGGGATAATTTTGTTATTGAGCGGATGGTCGGGGGCAGAAACATACTGTAGACTGTGGGGATGATTTTGTTATTGAGTGGATGGTCGGGGGGCAGAAACATACTGTAGACTGTGGGGACGATTTTGTCCTTGAGCGGATGGTCGGGGGGCAGAAACATACTGTAGACTGTGGGGACGATTTTGTCCTTGAGCGGATGGTCGGGGGGCAGAAACATACTGTAGACTGTGGGGACGATTTTGTTATTGAGCGGATGGTCGGGGGGCAGAAACATACTGTAGACTGTGGGGACGATTTTGTCCTTGAGCGGATGGTCGGGGGGCAGAAACATACTGTAGACTGTGGGGACGATTTTGTCCTTGAGCGGATGGTCGGGGGGCAGAAACATACTGTAGACTGTTGGGACGATTTTGTCCTTGAGCGGATGGTCGGGGGGCAGAAACATACTGTAGACTGTGGGGACGATTTTGTTATTGAGCGGATGGTCGGGGGGCAGAAACATACTGTAGACTGTGGGGACGATTTTGTTCTTGAGCGGATGGTCGGGGGGCAGAAACATACTGTAGACTGTGGGGACGATTTTGTTCTTGAGCGGATGGTCGGGGGGCAGAAACATACTGTAGACTGTGGGGACGATTTTGTTCTTGAGCGGATGGTCGGGGGGCAGAAACATACTGTAGACTGTGGGGACGATTTTGTCCTTGAGCGGATGGTCGGGGGGCAGAAACATACTGTAGACTGTGGGGACGATTTTGTCCTTGAGCGGATGGTCGGGGGGCAGAAACATACTGTAGACTGTGGGGACGATTTTGTCCTTGAGCGGATGGTCGGGGGGCAGAAACATACTGTAGACTGTGGGGACGATTTTGTCCTTGAGCGGATGGTCGGGGGGCAGAAACATACTGTAGACTGTGGGGATGATTTTGTTATTGAGCGGATGGTCGGGGGGCAGAAACATACTGTAGACTGTGGGGACGATTTTGTTATTTAGCGGATGGTCTGGGGGCAGAAACATACTGTAGACTGTGGGGACGATTTTGTCCTTGAGCGGATGGTCGGGGGGCAGAAACATACTGTAGACTGTGGGGACGATTTTGTCCTTGAGCGGATGGTCGGGGGGCAGAAACATACTGTAGACTGTGGGGACGATTTTGTCCTTGAGCGGATGGTCGGGGGGCAGAAACATACTGTAGACTGTGGGGACGATTTTGTTATTGAGCGGATGGTCGGGGGGCAGAAACATACTGTAGACTGTGGGGACGATTTTGTCCTTGAGCGGATGGTCGGGGGGGCAGAAACATACTGTAGACTGTGGGGACGATTTTGTTATTGAGCGGATGGTCGGGGGGCAGAAACATACTGTAGACTGTGGGGACGATTTTGTCCTTGAGCGGATGGTCGGGGGGCAGAAACATACTGTAGACTGTGGGGACGATTTTGTTATTTAGCGGATGGTCGGGGGGCAGAAACATACTGTAGACTGTGGGGACGATTTTGTCCTTGAGCGGATGGTCGGGGGGCAGAAACATACTGTAGACTGTGGGGACGATTTTGTCCTTGAGCGGATGGTCGGGGGGCAGAAACATACTGTAGACTGTGGGGACGATTTTGTTATTGAGCGGATGGTCGGGGGGCAGAAACATACTGTAGACTGTGGGGATGATTTTGTTATTGAGCGGATGGTCGGGGGGCAGAAACATACTGTAGACTGTGGGGACGATTTTGTCCTTGAGCGGATGGTCGGGGGGCAGAAACATACTGTAGACTGTGGGGACGATTTTGTCCTTGAGCGGATGGTCGGGGGGCAGAAACATACTGTAGACTGTGGGGACGATTTTGTTATTTAGCGGATGGTCGGGGGGCAGAAACATACTGTAGACTGTGGGGACGATTTTGTCCTTGAGCGGATGGTCGGGGGGCAGAAACATACTGTAGACTGTGGGGACGATTTTGTCCTTGAGCGGATGGTCGGGGGGCAGAAACATACTGTAGACTGTGGGGACGATTTTGTCCTTGAGCGGATGGTCGGGGGGCAGAAACATACTGTAGACTGTGGGGACGATTTTGTTATTTAGCGGATGGTCGGGGGGCAGAAACATACTGTAGACTGTGGGGACGATTTTGTCCTTGAGCGGATGGTCGGGGGGCAGAAACATACTGTTGACTGTGGGGACGATTTTGTCCTTGAGCGGATGGTCGGGGGGCAGAAACATACTGTAGACTGTGGGGATGATTTTGTCCTTGAGCGGATGGTCGGGGGGCAGAAACATACTGTAGACTGTAGGGACGATTTTGTCCTTGAGCGGATGGTCGGGGGGCAGAAACATACTGTAGACTGTGGGGATGATTTTGTTCTTGAGCGGATGGTCGGGGGGCAGAAACATACTGTAGACTGTGGGGACGATTTTGTCCTTGAGCGGATGGTCGGGGGGCAGAAACATACTGTAGACTGTGGGGACGATTTTGTCCTTGAGCGGATGGTCGGGGGGCAGAAACATACTGTAGACTGTGGGGACGATTTTGTCCTTGAGCGGATGGTCGGGGGGCAGAAACATACTGTAGACTGTGGGGACGATTTTGTCCTTGAGCGGATGGTCGGGGGGCAGAAACATACTGTAGACTGTGGGGACGATTTTGTTCTTGAGCGGATGGTCGGGGGGCAGAAACATACTGTAGACTGTGGGGACGATTTTTGTTCTTGAGCGGATGGCCGGGGGGCAGAAACATACTGTAGACTGTGGGGACGATTTTGTCATTGAGCGGATGGTCGGGGGGCAGAAACATACTGTAGACTGTGGGGACGATTTTGTCCTTGAGCGGATGGTCGGGGGGCAGAAACATACTGTAGACTGTGGGGATAATTTTGTTATTGAGCGGATGGTCGGGGGCAGAAACATACTGTAGACTGTGGGGATGATTTTGTTATTGAGTGGATGGTCGGGGGGCAGAAACATACTGTAGACTGTGGGGACGATTTTGTCCTTGAGCGGATGGTCGGGGGGCAGAAACATACTGTAGACTGTGGGGACGATTTTGTCCTTGAGCGGATGGTCGGGGGGCAGAAACATACTGTAGACTGTGGGGACGATTTTGTTATTGAGCGGATGGTCGGGGGGCAGAAACATACTGTAGACTGTGGGGACGATTTTGTCCTTGAGCGGATGGTCGGGGGGCAGAAACATACTGTAGACTGTGGGGACGATTTTGTCCTTGAGCGGATGGTCGGGGGGCAGAAACATACTGTAGACTGTTGGGACGATTTTGTCCTTGAGCGGATGGTCGGGGGGCAGAAACATACTGTAGACTGTGGGGACGATTTTGTTATTGAGCGGATGGTCGGGGGGCAGAAACATACTGTAGACTGTGGGGACGATTTTGTTCTTGAGCGGATGGTCGGGGGGCAGAAACATACTGTAGACTGTGGGGACGATTTTGTTCTTGAGCGGATGGTCGGGGGGCAGAAACATACTGTAGACTGTGGGGACGATTTTGTTCTTGAGCGGATGGTCGGGGGGCAGAAACATACTGTAGACTGTGGGGACGATTTTGTCCTTGAGCGGATGGTCGGGGGGCAGAAACATACTGTAGACTGTGGGGACGATTTTGTCCTTGAGCGGATGGTCGGGGGGCAGAAACATACTGTAGACTGTGGGGACGATTTTGTCCTTGAGCGGATGGTCGGGGGGCAGAAACATACTGTAGACTGTGGGGACGATTTTGTCCTTGAGCGGATGGTCGGGGGGCAGAAACATACTGTAGACTGTGGGGATGATTTTGTTATTGAGCGGATGGTCGGGGGGCAGAAACATACTGTAGACTGTGGGGACGATTTTGTTATTTAGCGGATGGTCGGGGGGCAGAAACATACTGTAGACTGTGGGGACGATTTTGTCCTTGAGCGGATGGTCGGGGGGCAGAAACATACTGTTGACTGTGGGGACGATTTTGTTATTGAGCGGATGGTCGGGGGGCAGAAACATACTGTAGACTGTGGGGACGATTTTGTTATTGAGCGGATGGTCGGGGGGCAGAAACATACTGTAGACTGTGGGGACGATTTTGTCCTTGAGCGGATGGTCGGGGGGCAGAAACATACTGTAGACTGTGGGGACGATTTTGTCCTTGAGCGGATGGTCGGGGGGCAGAAACATACTGTAGACTGTGGGGACGATTTTGTCCTTGAGCGGATGGTCGGGGGGCAGAAACATACTGTAGACTGTGGGGACGATTTTGTTATTGAGCGGATGGTCGGGGGCAGAAACATACTGTAGACTGTGGGGACGATTTTGTCCTTGAGCGGATGGTCGGGGGGGCAGAAACATACTGTAGACTGTGGGGACGATTTTGTTATTGAGCGGATGGTCGGGGGGCAGAAACATACTGTAGACTGTGGGGACGATTTTGTCCTTGAGCGGATGGTCGGGGGGCAGAAACATACTGTAGACTGTGGGGACGATTTTGTTATTTAGCGGATGGTCGGGGGGCAGAAACATACTGTAGACTGTGGGGACGATTTTGTCCTTGAGCGGATGGTCGGGGGGCAGAAACATACTGTAGACTGTGGGGATGATTTTGTCCTTGAGCGGATGGTCGGGGGGCAGAAACATACTGTAGACTGTAGGGACGATTTTGTCCTTGAGCGGATGGTCGGGGGGCAGAAACATACTGTAGACTGTGGGGATGATTTTGTTCTTGAGCGGATGGTCGGGGGGCAGAAACATACTGTAGACTGTGGGGACGATTTTGTCCTTGAGCGGATGGTCGGGGGGCAGAAACATACTGTAGACTGTGGGGACGATTTTGTCCTTGAGCGGATGGTCGGGGGGCAGAAACATACTGTAGACTGTGGGGACGATTTTGTCCTTGAGCGGATGGTCGGGGGGCAGAAACATACTGTAGACTGTGGGGACGATTTTGTCCTTGAGCGGATGGTCGGGGGGCAGAAACATACTGTAGACTGTGGGGACGATTTTGTTCTTGAGCGGATGGTCGGGGGGCAGAAACATACTGTAGACTGTGGGGACGATTTTGTTCTTGAGCGGATGGCCGGGGGGCAGAAACATACTGTAGACTGTGGGGACGATTTTGTCATTGAGCGGATGGTCGGGGGGCAGAAACATACTGTAGACTGTGGGGACGATTTTGTCCTTGAGCGGATGGTCGGGGGGCAGAAACATACTGTAGACTGTGGGGATGATTTTGTTATTGAGCGGATGGTCGGGGGCAGAAACATACTGTAGACTGTGGGGATGATTTTGTTATTGAGTGGATGGTCGGGGGGCAGAAACATACTGTAGACTGTGGGGATGATTTTGTTATTGAGCGGATGGTCGGGGGGCAGAAACATACTGTAGACTGTGGGGACGATTTTGTTATTGAGCGGATGGTCGGGGGGCAGAAACATACTGTAGACTGTGGGGACGATTTTGTCCTTGAGCGGATGGTCGGGGGGCAGAAACATACTGTAGACTGTGGGGACGATTTTGTTCTTGAGCGGATGGTCGGGGGGCAGAAACATACTGTAGACTGTGGGGACGATTTTGTTATTGAGCGGATGGTCGGGGGGCAGAAACATACTGTAGACTGTGGGGACGATTTTGTTATTGAGCGGATGGTCGGGGGGCAGAAACATACTGTAGACTGTGTGGACGATTTTGTTCTTGAGCGGATGGTCGGGGGGCAGAAACATACTGTAGACTGTGGGGACGATTTTGTCCTTGAGCGGATGGTCGGGGGGCAGAAACATACTGTAGACTGTGGGGACGATTTTGTTCTTGAGCGGATGGTCGGGGGGCAGAAACATACTGTAGACTGTGGGGACGATTTTGTCCTTGAGCGGATGGTCGGGGGGCAGAAACATACTGTAGACTGTGGGGACGATTTTGTCCTTGAGCGGATGGTCGGGGGGCAGAAACATACTGTAGACTGTGGGGACGATTTTGTCCTTGAGCGGATGGTCGGGGGGCAGAAACATACTGTAGACTGTGGGGACGATTTTGTTATTGAGCGGATGGTCGGGGGGCAGAAACATACTGTAGACTGTGGGGACGATTTTGTCCTTGAGCGGATGGTCGGGGGGGCAGAAACATACTGTAGACTGTGGGGACGATTTTGTTATTGAGCGGATGGTCGGGGGGCAGAAACATACTGTAGACTGTGGGGACGATTTTGTCCTTGAGCGGATGGTCGGGGGGCAGAAACATACTGTAGACTGTGGGGACGATTTTGTTATTTAGCGGATGGTCGGGGGGCAGAAACATACTGTAGACTGTGGGGACGATTTTGTCCTTGAGCGGATGGTCGGGGGGCAGAAACATACTGTAGACTGTGGGGATGATTTTGTCCTTGAGCGGATGGTCGGGGGGCAGAAACATACTGTAGACTGTAGGGACGATTTTGTCCTTGAGCGGATGGTCGGGGGGCAGAAACATACTGTAGACTGTGGGGATGATTTTGTTCTTGAGCGGATGGTCGGGGGGCAGAAACATACTGTAGACTGTGGGGACGATTTTGTCCTTGAGCGGATGGTCGGGGGGCAGAAACATACTGTAGACTGTGGGGACGATTTTGTCCTTGAGCGGATGGTCGGGGGGCAGAAACATACTGTAGACTGTGGGGACGATTTTGTCCTTGAGCGGATGGTCGGGGGGCAGAAACATACTGTAGACTGTGGGGACGATTTTGTCCTTGAGCGGATGGTCGGGGGGCAGAAACATACTGTAGACTGTGGGGACGATTTTGTTCTTGAGCGGATGGTCGGGGGGCAGAAACATACTGTAGACTGTGGGGACGATTTTGTTCTTGAGCGGATGGCCGGGGGGCAGAAACATACTGTAGACTGTGGGGACGATTTTGTCATTGAGCGGATGGTCGGGGGGCAGAAACATACTGTAGACTGTGGGGACGATTTTGTCCTTGAGCGGATGGTCGGGGGGCAGAAACATACTGTAGACTGTGGGGATGATTTTGTTATTGAGCGGATGGTCGGGGGCAGAAACATACTGTAGACTGTGGGGATGATTTTGTTATTGAGTGGATGGTCGGGGGGCAGAAACATACTGTAGACTGTGGGGATGATTTTGTTATTGAGCGGATGGTCGGGGGGCAGAAACATACTGTAGACTGTGGGGACGATTTTGTTATTGAGCGGATGGTCGGGGGGCAGAAACATACTGTAGACTGTGGGGACGATTTTGTCCTTGAGCGGATGGTCGGGGGGCAGAAACATACTGTAGACTGTGGGGACGATTTTGTTCTTGAGCGGATGGTCGGGGGGCAGAAACATACTGTAGACTGTGGGGACGATTTTGTTATTGAGCGGATGGTCGGGGGGCAGAAACATACTGTAGACTGTGGGGACGATTTTGTTATTGAGCGGATGGTCGGGGGGCAGAAACATACTGTAGACTGTGTGGACGATTTTGTTCTTGAGCGGATGGTCGGGGGGCAGAAACATACTGTAGACTGTGGGGACGATTTTGTCCTTGAGCGGATGGTCGGGGGGCAGAAACATACTGTAGACTGTGGGGACGATTTTGTTCTTGAGCGGATGGTCGGGGGGCAGAAACATACTGTAGACTGTGGGGACGATTTTGTCCTTGAGCGGATGGTCGGGGGGCAGAAACATACTGTAGACTGTGGGGACGATTTTGTCCTTGAGCGGATGGTCGGGGGGCAGAAACATACTGTAGACTGTGGGGACGATTTTGTCCTTGAGCGGATGGTCGGGGGGCAGAAACATACTGTAGACTGTGGGGACGATTTTGTCCTTGAGCGGATGGTCGGGGGGCAGAAACATACTGTAGACTGTGGGGACGATTTTGTCCTTGAGCGGATGGTCGGGGGGCAGAAACATACTGTAGACTGTGGGGACGATTTTGTCCTTGAGCGGATGGTCGGGGGGCAGAAACATACTGTAGACTGTGGGGACGATTTTGTCCTTGAGCGGATGGTCGGGGGGCAGAAACATACTGTAGACTGTGGGGACGATTTTGTCCTTGAGCGGATGGTCGGGGGGCAGAAACATACTGTAGACTGTGGGGACGATTTTGTCCTTGAGCGGATGGTCGGGGGGCAGAAACATACTGTAGACTGTGGGGACGATTTTGTCCTTGAGCGGATGGTCGGGGGGCAGAAACATACTGTAGACTGTGGGGATGATTTTGTCCTTGAGCGGATGGTCGGGGGGCAGAAACATACTGTAGACTGTGGGGATGATTTTGTTATTGAGCGGATGGTCGGGGGGCAGAAACATACTGTAGACTGTGGGGACGATTTTGTTATTGAGCGGATGGTCGGGGGGCAGAAACATACTGTAGACTGTGGGGACGATTTTGTCCTTGAGCGGATGGTCGGGGGGCAGAAACATACTGTAGACTGTGGGGACGATTTTGTTCTTGAGCGGATGGTCGGGGGGCAGAAACATACTGTAGACTGTGGGGACGATTTTGTTCTTGAGCGGATGGTCGGGGGGCAGAAACATACTGTAGACTGTGGGGACGATTTTGTTATTGAGCGGATGGTCGGGGGGCAGAAACATACTGTAGACTGTGTGGACGATTTTGTTCTTGAGCGGATGGTCGGGGGGCAGAAACATACTGTAGACTGTGGGGACGATTTTGTCCTTGAGCGGATGGTCGGGGGGCAGAAACATACTGTAGACTGTGGGGACGATTTTGTTCTTGAGCGGATGGTCGGGGGGCAGAAACATACTGTAGACTGTGGGGACGATTTTGTCCTTGAGCGGATGGTCGGGGGGCAGAAACATACTGTAGACTGTGGGGACGATTTTGTCCTTGAGCGGATGGTCGGGGGGCAGAAACATACTGTAGACTGTGGGGACGATTTTGTCCTTGAGCGGATGGTCGGGGGGCAGAAACATACTGTAGACTGTGGGGACGATTTTGTCCTTGAGCGGATGGTCGGGGGGCAGAAACATACTGTAGACTGTGGGGACGATTTTGTCCTTGAGCGGATGGTCGGGGGGCAGAAACATACTGTAGACTGTGGGGACGATTTTGTCCTTGAGCGGATGGTCGGGGGGCAGAAACATACTGTAGACTGTGGGGACGATTTTGTCCTTGAGCGGATGGTCGGGGGGCAGAAACATACTGTAGACTGTGGGGACGATTTTGTCCTTGAGCGGATGGTCGGGGGGCAGAAACATACTGTAGACTGTGGGGACGATTTTGTCCTTGAGCGGATGGTCGGGGGGCAGAAACATACTGTAGACTGTGGGGACGATTTTGTCCTTGAGCGGATGGTCGGGGGGCAGAAACATACTGTAGACTGTGGGGACGATTTTGTCCTTGAGCGGATGGTCGGGGGGCAGAAACATACTGTAGACTGTGGGGATGATTTTGTCCTTGAGCGGATGGTCGGGGGGCAGAAACATACTGTAGACTGTGGGGATGATTTTGTCCTTGAGCGGATGGTCGGGGGGCAGAAACATACTGTAGACTGTGGGGACGATTTTGTCCTTGAGCGGATGGTCGGGGGGCAGAAACATACTGTAGACTGTGGGGACGATTGTAGACTGTAGGGAGGATGTAGACCATGGTTCCCCAACATGCGGCCAATGACATCATCAACCAATTAGTAGACAATTAGTAGGCAAATAGTAGGCAATGCCTACTCCCAATTGGTCAAAATCACACGATGCACACCGATGATGTCATGGTAGCGAGCTGCTGGAGATCAGTGTTTACCATGACATCATCGGTGTGCATCGTGTGATTTTGACCAATTGGGAGTAGGCATTGCCTACTAATTGCCTACTAATTGTCTACAAGCGGGATCAGATTGAATCCTGAACTAAATGAGTATCTGGCCTTTTAAACTGTTAGTTCTCTAGCTGTCAAAATCATGATATGTTTATTCAATGTTACTGTCTGGTGTAGGTCATTGTGTTTTAAATTCCACAAAAAGGTACCTTGCCATTGGCTAATTGTTCATCTGTTGCCACCAACAACGCTCTGTATACTATAACAACACATGACTCCTGATTTACATATCATGTGTTCCTTAGCATCTGAAGAAGTTTGAAATTGGAATAGCTTCATACCAAGCTGAGGTATCAAGGCTAAGGCCCTTCTCATTAGGGACTCCCCCTGCCTCAACAGAGGTTCAATCATCTGAGAACTATACAGTTACCACACACACTGAGGAAGACCACGTTGAAACATTCAGTGTGTGGCAAGACATGTTGCTTAGGAGATAAAGAAAAAGCTTCAATTTCAACTTGTATCAAATGAGGGCTGTTTTTTTATTTTGTATGTGACTACACAGTTATACTTGAAAAGGCTATGGTTATGGGTTATGCGATAATGGACTTACAGATAGATATCTGTTGACTTCGATATCAATAATGTAACTTTTGATAGCCACGCAGCGTGTCAAAACCTGCTTTTCATTACCACTAAGTGGGTTATGAAACGTTGTTGAGAAGTACTTGTTCCCGGGCCAGTACTGGTTAGTCTTTCATCTGTAGCAGTAACACCATACATCAAAAGGCTGTTCAATCTGGTGTGGTGGGTACTAGTGAGTAGGAGTATGTCTCTTCCCTGTGGCTCCCTGTGGCTTCCTGTGGCTTCCTCTGATGTATGTGTTCTTTGTGGTCCTGTACGGCTCAGTCGGTAGAGTGGGGGGCGCTTGCAACGCCCGGATTGTGGGAACTGTTCCCGGGGGCCGGCCATTCGAAATCAGTATTCACGCATGACTGTGAGCGGCTTTGGATAAAAGCATATAATAAATGGCATATATTATATTATAGTACTTTTGTTCTGTCTGCGGCTATGGAACCCTGACCTGTTCACCGGACGTGCTACCTTGTCCCAGACCTGCTGTTTTCAACTCTCTAGAGACAGCAGGTGCGGTAGAGATACTCTGAATGATCGGCTATGAAAAGCCAACTGACATTTACTCCTGAGGTGCTGACCTGATGCACCCTCAACAACCACTGTGTTTATTATTATTTGACCATGCTGGTCATTTATGAACATTTGAACATCTTGGCCATGTTCTGTTATAATCTCCACCCGGCACAGCCTGAAGAGGACTGGCCACCCCTCATAGCCTGGTTCCTCTCTAGGTTTCTTCCTAGGTTCCGTCATTTCTAGGGAGTTTTTCCTAGCCACCGTGCTTCTACACCTGCATTGCTTGCTTTTTGGGGTTTTAGGCTGGGTTTCTGTACAGCACTTTGAGATATCAGCTGATGTAAGAAGGGCTATATAAATACATTTGATTGAGTAGATGTCACGTTCCTGACCTTATTTCCCTTGTTTTGTCTTTATTTAGTATGGTCAGGGTGTGAGTTGGGGTGGGCAGTCTATGTTATTTGTTTCTATGTTTAGGTTTGTTCGTTTGGCCTAATATGGTTCTCAATCAGAGACAGGTGTTTGTCATTGTCTCTGATTGGGAGCCATATTAAGGTAGGCTGTTTTCACAGGTTGTTTGTGGGTGATTGTTGCTGTGTCTGTGTTTGTTCGCCACATGGTACTGTTTCGTTCGTTTGTTCCTTCCTGTTCATGCTTTCATGTTTTATGTTCTCAAGTTCAGGTCTGTTCACGTCGTTTTGTTATTTTGTATTTTGTTTAAGTGTTCTTCATTACGTCGCTTAAAGAAATAAAATATGGATACATACCACGCTGCATATTGGTCCGATCCTTGCTCCTCCTCAGACGAGGAGGAAGACGAACGTTACAGTAGAGTAGGGAGAGCAGAGCAGAGTAGAGCAGAGTATAATAGAGTAGAGTATAATAGATTAGAGTAGAGTATAATAGATTAGAGTAGAGTATAATAGAGTATAGTAGAGTAGAGTATAATAGATTAGAGTAGAGTATAATAGAGTATAATATATTAGAGTAGAGTATAATAGAGTAGAGTATAATAGATTAGAGCAGAGTATAATAGATTAGAGTAGAGTATAATAGAGTAGAGTAGAGTAGAGTATAATAGATTAGAGTAGAGTATAATAGAGTATAATATATTAGAGTAGACTATAATAGAGTAGAGTATAATAGAGTAGAGCAGAGTACAGTAGAGTAGAGAATAATATAGTATAATAGAGTAGAGTATAATAGAGTAGAGTACACTAGATTAGAGTAGAGTACAGTAGAGTAGAGTATAGTAGAGTATAATAGGGCAGAGTAGAGTATAATAGAGTAGAGTAGAGGATAATAGAGTAGTGTATAATAGAGTAGAGTATAGTATAATAGAGTATAATAGATTAGAGTAGAGTATAATAGAGTATAATTTATTGGAGTAGAGTATAATAGAGTAGCGTATAATAGAGTAGAGTAGAGTATAATAGAGTATAATAGATTAGAGTATAATATACTAGAGTACAATAGAGTAGAGTAGAGAATAATAGAGTATAGTAGAGTAGAGTATAATAGAGTAGAGTATAATAGAGTAGAGCAGAGTAGAGTATAATAGATAAGAGTAGAGTATAATAGATAAGAGTAGAGTATAATAGATTAGAGTAGAGTATAATAGATTAGAGTAGAGTATAATATATTAGAGTAGAGTATAATATATTAGAGTAGAGTATAATATATTAGAGTAGAGTATAATAGAGTAGAGTATAATAGAGTAGAGTACAGTACAGTAGAGTATAGTAGAGTATAATAGGGTAGAGTAGAGTATAATAGAGTAGAGTAGAGGATAATAGAGTAGTGTATAATAGAGTAGAGTATAATAGAGTAGAGTATAATATAGTACAATATAGTATAATAGATTAGAGTATACTAGAGTATAATAGAGTAGAGTATAATAGAGTATAATATATTAGAGTAGAGTATACTAGAGTAGAGTATAATAGAGTAGAGTAGACTATAATAGAGTAGAGTATAATAGAGTAGAGTATAATAGAGTAGAGTATAATAGATTAGAGTAGAGTAGAGAATAATAGAGTATAGTAGAGTATAATATAGTATAATAGAGTCTAATAGATTAGAGTAGAGTTTAATAGAGTAGAGCAGAGTAGAGTATAATATAGTATAATAGAGTAGAGTATACTAGAGCAGAGTATAATAGAGTAGAGTATACTAGATTAGAGTAGAGTAGAGTATAATAGATTAGAGTAGAGTAGAGTACAATAGCTTAGAGTAGAGTAGAGTATAATAGAGTAGAGTATAATAGAGTAGATTATAATAGAGCAGAGTAGAGTATAATAGAGTAGAGTAGAGGATAATATAGTGTATAATAGAGTAGAGTATAATAGAGTAGATTATAATAGAGTAGAGTAGAGTATAATATAGTGTATAATAGAGTAGAGTATAATCTAGTATAATATTTTCAGAGCACAGAGAATGTACAGGAACATATTGTTTATACATTTTTACACACTATGAAGGAATGAATACTGGGTTCCAATAGAATTGTAATCTTCACAGTCTCTTTTGTATACGGTTATACAATTATTATGATTGTTTTTGTTGTCATTTAACAGACACTCTTATTCAGAGTGACTTACAGAAGTGAGTGCAAACATTTCCGTACTGGTGAATGCATATTGCCTTGTCAGCGCATGCGGGTGACAAACACTTATCTAAGCACAAGGCTCATTTGAATTCTAAAGCGTCCGTTGTCGGATAAACAGAAATGCATAGATGATATCTGTTTAAATTAAACATATAAACAGGATTAAGAGGGATTTAATTACTGACGCACTTTTACTCTTTGCTTTAAAGCTCTGTTATCAGAAGCCTGGGAAAGGGAGTTATAAGATCTGGTTGAAAAAGTCAGCATTTCTACATGGGTAAAAAAACAAACATCAATACTTGTTTTATATTGTGATTTTTCTCTGCTTTATTTGGACAGGAGCTCTTGCTGAAATATAATGTTTGATGATCTTGTCTGTGTTTTGTCTGCTTGAGAATGAGTAAGTGTTAAAAATAAAAGGTTGTGTTATCACGACTCAGGATATATGAACCCAGATGCAGACACATGAGGCGGAGGATTCAGTTCTCAGATCATTTATTATAACACGGGGAGCATGCAAAGGGCCGAGGACAGGCAGAGGTTCATAACCATATCATAGTCCGACAGGTACTGGATGGCAGGCAGGCTCAGGGTCTGCCTGCCGTCCAGGGAAACTAGATAGCAGTGTAACGGCTCTCGCCGAAAGGAGTGGACCAAAGCGCAGCATGGAAAGTGTTCATGATTTTTATTTTTTCAAAAACACTCAAACAAAATAACCAAAGTGAAAACGAAAGCGCACAGTTCTGTCAGGTACAGACACGAAACAGAAAACAAGATCCCACAAAACCCAAAAGGAAAATGACAACTTATGTATGATCCCCAATCAGAGACAACGATAGACAGCTGCCTCTGATTGGGAAACACACACTGCAAAAAAACAAAGAAATAGAAAATATAGACTTTTCCCAACCTAGTCACACCCTGACCTAAATAAACATAGAGAATAATAGGGATCTCTAAGGTCAGGGCGTGACAAGCAGGGGAAAACAGGAAACAAGCTGGAACGACCTGACAATACAAGACGAACTGGCAACACACAAACAGAAGGTATAAATAAATAATGTAAATAAATAATGTGGAAAATGGGAGACACCTGGTGGGGGGTGGAGACAAGCACAAGACAGGTGAAACAGATCAGGGTGTGTAATAAATACCATTTAAAATAACACAAGCATATTGCTATTACGTTGTTATAACTAACTTCTTTCAAAACAGGGTTTCTCACAAACTCATAAGTAGATACTGAGACCCACACACACCCAAGGACAGAGGGCTGGCACAGACCTTTCATAAACACTGATAAGGCCGGAAAGGCCTTGATCAAAAGGGTGCCTGGGTCTGCATTTCACGAGATAATAAGACACACACATACCCAAGGACAGAGGGCTGACATAAACCTTTCATAAACACTGATTAAAATGGGAACATCTACGCACACACAAAATCTCCTGCTTAGCTGAACATTTGGTAACAAAGAACTTTTGCTACAAGACTCAGAAGGATGACGCCCAGCTCATCAGGACCAATCTGAGAAGACAACAACCTGTCCAGAACCAACCAGAGGACCAGAACTTCCAGACTCAACCTACTTTCTGTGCTGTATAAAATGTCTATGCACTCTGTTATCTGGGCTTTTTCTGCAGGTTCCTTATAAGCTAATGAACGAGTCCGTGCACGCTTGTATCAGATATCTTTACCTCTGAATAAATTGCTTTTTATTATACGAATATCCACCCTGTCCAGAGTCTCTACTTCGTCTCAGTTCTCCAGTAAACTTGTGACATCAACAAATTGGTAGCAGAGGATGGTTTTCTTCTCTGAATTCGGTCCATAAAAGTTGATAGAGAAAAGAGACAAGTAAGAGACGGATCAGAAAGGAAGGGTGACCTGTCCGAAGGAGCAGCCGGGAATCCAGCTCGCCTCAGAAAACTGATCTAGACGGCCGTCAAAACAAAGGTAAGCAGTACCTGTTAAATCAAAAATCTGCATATTGTATATTAGAAAAATCCAAATTAAAGATCAGAAGTACTGAGGTTGAGTATGGGTTACTGTTAAATTTATGATACATGTCTATTGTAAATGTAAAAGTAAACATGTAAAGATATCTGAGATATAGAGAGTCACATAGTCGGGTAGAAGCCGTGAGACTCAGAGTCACATAGTCGGGTAGAAGCCGTGAGACTCTAAAGTAATTAAAAAGAGATTCACATAGTCGGGTAGAAGCCGTGAGAATCCAAATAACTTATAGAGAGTCACATAGTCGGGTAGAAGCCGTGAGACTCAGATTCACACAGTCGGGTAGAAGCCGTGAGAATCTAAGTAAATGTGTGTTGTAAAAAGATTCACATAGTCGGGTAGAAGCCGTGAGAATCCAAGTAATTGTGTTATAATTGTAACTGACTTGATAAAAAGATTCAGATAGTCGGGTTGAGTGAGAATTCCGTGAGAATCCAAGTCTAGAAAAGGTTCCCCAGACTTAACGACATTTGATTGGTTAAAACACTTGGAAGTTACCTAGGGGGAATCAACAAAATAAAAATAAAAATACGAGTTCAGATAGCGGGCAATGGTTGACTTGGCACTTAACTAGATGCACTGTGAAGAACTTAACCTGCGATCAATGTATTAATGTTGTTATGTAATAAAATACAAATGTGGAAATGTTAATTTGAATGTTGTGTAAGATTGGCCTTTTCACGAGACTCACTAGTTGATAACTTTTGGGAGGACAGCTGAGTCTTCTTTTGGCCCGTGGTACAGCCGCCGAGCTGAAAACGGACTTGTATTTTTCCTCTATTGTGCTGTTGGTATTTCCATAATTCCTAAAATTGAATTGATAATTCTTTTAGAAGCGCTTGAGTTTGTTAATATATTGTTCCGGAAGGGCGATTCTGTCACCTTCTGGGAAAATATATAACAACTCGAAAAACTGAAAAACGATAATAACTATTGCAAAATAATTCTTAAAATTGAATTGATAATTATTTTAGAAGCGCTTGAGTTTGTTAATATATTGTTCCGGAAGGGCGATTCTGTCACCTTCTGGGAAAATATATAACAACTCGAAAAACTGAAAAACGATAATAACTATTGCAAAATAATTCTTAAAATTGAATTGATAATTATTTTAGAAGCGCTTGAGTTTGTTAATATATTGTTCCGGAAGGGCGATTCTGTCACCTTCTGGGAAAATATATAACAACTCGAAAATCTGAAAAACGATAATAACTATTGCAAAATAATTCTTAAAATTGAATTGATAATTCTTTTAGAAGCGCTTGAGTTTGTTAATATATTGTTCCGGAAGGGCGATTCTGTCACCTTCTGGGAAAATATATAACAACTCGAAAAACTGAAAAACGATAATAACTATTGCAAAATAATTCTTAAAATTGAATTGATAATTATTTTAGAAGCGCTTGAGTTTGTTAATATATTGTTCCGGAAGGGCGATTCTGACACCTTCTGGGAAAATATATAACAACTCGAAAAACTGAAAAACGATAATAACTATTGCAAAATAATTCTTAAAATTGAATTGATAATTATTTTAGAAGCGCTTGAGTTTGTTAATATATTGTTCCGGAAGGGCGATTCTGATACCTTCTGGGAAAATATATAACAGCTCGAAAAACTGATTAACAGTAATAACTGCTGTAAATAATTCTTTGTGTACGAGTGTGGGGCACCAGAGATAAGTCAGTGTCAGCGCCGAGAATACATTGCTGGCCTCGGCCAGTGACGGGCTAAGTGCACTAAGATAGTCAAACCAGACATCTCTCAAATTTTTGCTAATATAGCCATGGCCGCCACTACCGTCCCAAAACTTAAGATAAATGAATTTTTAGACCAAAGAATCATGGGTTGGGGCAGTACCAACGGCAGGGGAAGATGCTAAGTCAGTCATTAGGTGGCTACAAACGGAACTCATACCTAGGTATGGTGTCCCACGACAAATCCGATCTCAGGGTCTCGTGTAACGCGCCAATCAAACTTTGAAGGCTAAGATAGCCAAGGTATGTGCAGGTTCGAAGTTGATATGGGTTGAAGCCCTGCCTCTGGGGTTGATGGCCATGAGAGCCTCTCCAGGGGCAGGCACCCATCTCTCTCCTCATGAGATAATGACTGGAAGAGTCATGCCTGGTCCACCAAGAGAGGGAGGTCATATGCCCACTCTTGATGTAAATATGTGAAAAAAACTGACGGAACTTTCTGCAGCTCTCTCCAAACAGATTCACAAGGTCCGAGAGGGGGAGCTGCCAGGAGGCACGCCACCACTGAATGTAAAATGGTGACTGGGTGGGGGTTAAAGTCCACAAGAGAAAGTGGCTGGAACCCAGGTGGACTGAACTGTACGAAGTGAAGGAGGTTACTTCACACTCAGTTCAGGTCAAAGGTAAATCAGGCGCACCTTGGCACCACCTCACACATTGCACTCCAGCTCCAATTCCTTCCAGAACACTGACAGAAGTCAGAGCTGATTTGAGCGGCCTAAATTCGATTCCAAATGAAGACACTCCTGACTCAGGTGATGCGGCATCAAACTCCGCCTCCCCTGAAAAAGGAACCTCACCCAGTTAGAGGGACATTTCTCCCTCCCTGGGCAAGGCTAGGGATATCTGGCCCCTTATTTGTGATATTCCTCCACACACTCATAACTCTTAGAATAATATGGGGGTGGAGAGCTGTACAGAGAATGGACAGAAGATGGCAGTATTGCAGCACTCAACGGTCTCCCAGCAAACGGGGAGCCTGTTTGAATGCTGGTGACAGAGAAAAACTTAAAACCAATTCGGAGTAGAGAGAATACATTTAATAACTTATTTAGGTTAAATTTACAGACTAATGATATTATTGTTATGGATTGGCTGACATCCGATATAAATTTAGCGAAGTATATGGTAAGTTTACACTTTGGAATGGAGAAAGTTGAGAAGTTGATTTTACTTATACGATAGTTTTGCTGCTAAACTCAGTTGGAGTAACTAGATGTTTTGCCTAGAGGCATGAATAAGACAGTCATTTTTGGTATTATATTGGCTAGTTGCTGCGTTCTGAACACAGGTTGAGCGCTAGTAAACGCATATCTTTATTTGAACTATACTAATCTATTTGATAAAAGTACTAAACCTGTATATTTAACATTTGATAATGATTGGCAAATCCATATATTTAACCACAACTTTGAATTTAGCATTGGGTATTATAGGAGGAACGGGATACAATTTGTACTTTCCCCACCGGGTGTGGCCGTATTAAATTATGCTAGAGAAAATTGGTTGTGTCATTTAGAGGGAAAATGTGTACATTATAGCTTTGAGATACTTTTCAAAAGTTGCTGAAAGTTATTGGTTTTTGTTTAGGTAACACCAGAGAATTCGAACAATAAGTAAACGTATTCTAAACGTGATCTGTTTTCATTATGGGGAACAATGAACGACTCGCAACCTGGTATGGCTGGCAGGGAGTTTTTAAAGGGACAGTACACGTTTATCACAGTTGTGTTACAGGAAACATCGGGGAAATTTAAAACGAATGATTTAAGGGTATTATCATAATTATTAGGTTTTGTTTTTGTGGTAAACGTTTGGGTTAAGGGGTTTTCCGTGTTCCCAGAGACAAGATATCTTAAAAGAATACACTCATATTGGAATAGGAGTTTTACTTTCTGAGTTTTATTTAGGCAAGGGACTTTGAGAAGATAAAGGGTTCTTTTGGTATGTCTAGATATGGTATGGAACACGAATGTAGGTGTAACCTTTTTGACCTATTTTCGTTGCATTTTCCGGTGACTTGATCACTCACGGGGGAATGTAGTGAGAATAATGAATTTGTGTCATTTGGGATACTAGTTTTGAGGTAAATTGATTATAATAGAGTTTATAACTCTTGACCATAAGGTTAGCATTTGTTTTGGCCATTAGAAGATAGAGATAGGTTTATTAAGGTTATGTAAGGACTTTAGAGATTGACACTATAAGACATGTTGTTATTTTTAAATCCATGATTTCAGATAAAGTCAAAACAGTGAGACACTTAGTTAATATTGCAAAGGAACACATAGTTGTTATTGACTATTATTAGAAAAAGGCAGACAGATGGGTCTACCCCGCACTGTTGAGACTTTGAAGGTTTGAGAGCAGAGTGGGGAGGGGGTACCGTGAAATGAGCAAGGTAGGCTGTGAAATAAGATAGGACAGAAGGGGGTTAACACATATAAGCAGCACAGATACATTTTAAAGTAGATAAGTCACTTGACAGATAATTGGTAAAGGATAGATATGAATGGACACCCAAACTCAAGGGACAATTGGACATGTGGAAAATGAAAGGGACGTTATAATATACTAAGTCATTATTTAGAGTAGGTAAGGTTGATACCTGGCCAGAGCCAGGTATCAAACGGGGGAGGGGTACATTGTGGTCTAGGATAGGATGGGGCCTACTGGATAATAAACTTATTTAAAATTAAAAATTTCTAGCTAAAAAATAGGCATAGAAGTTAAATATATAATTAGATAGAACAAATGAGAAACTGTTTGTTAACCAAACCTGTATGTCCAAGATTTTATGCATTACAGGTGAATTAAAGGAGAAGGTGATTCACTCGACCTGGGGGCATATCGCACTTGGAGGGTGAGACACACTGACACTGCCGAATGATCACAGAGTTAAGGAGAAGAACCGTTGCTAATAGAGTTCGGGGGTCAACTCCTTAATGAAAATTCCCTGCCCCCGACCTTTCCTCACTGTGTACGTTCATAGAAGTGAAAGTGTTGCTTGATCTCTGGCTGATGATGTGTTCTCTGGGAGAGGATGGGGCTTTACAGGACTACAAGAGCTGTCTGTTTAGGATACGATGGGGATGATACCATCACAGTACTGCCAGAACCACCACCAGTTTCAACGGACCAGGGTTCAGCCGGCCTCCTCCACCACTCCAAGACCAAGTCCCACGCCATCACCTAAGCTCTCCAATCTGGTACAGGTAATAAATGTAAAAGACATCTCAGATAGTGACCAATTGGGGACTGAAACTGGTTATGAGGGAAGGGAGAATATGTGGTTGGCCTACAAAACACTTAATAGAAAGGACTGTGTCATATGTGGACATGCCAGACCTATTCTGGCTGCTCACCCATTTGCCCTAAGCAGTGGGAAGGTTGGATGTGCATATTGGAAAGTTTTTATTATAATAAGCCAAATTTAACCCTGTATAAAACTCTGAGTCTTGTGTTCCCAGAAGTCCCTCCCCAGAAGGCACCGTGGGGAGTTAAGGCATATGGGGGATATTACAGCTGTATCACTGGTACAGGTAGAGGTATGGACTATGGGAGGTTCCCTACTGCTGCCTGCATCACTAATGTCACTATTAACTAGAGGTGTTGCTGATGTATGGTGGATGTGTGGACCTGCCAGGCGGTTGACCCCATTTTGAAAGGAGATTGTCAGGGCACATGTGCTTTGGCCAGTCTGATAACACCATTGCCTATTATTGAGGTTACAGCTAACCAACTTCTGGGAGCTGCACATGACACAGAGGCTTGAGACCAACCCAGGAGACGGCAGAAACGTGACGCTCCTTGGTCCGAGGGTACAGATAACATTCACACCAACCTGTTGGGGGTCCCAATAGGGGTCCCCCACGAATTCCAGACATTAAACAGGAAAGATGGCCTGTGGCATCTGATGCCCATCATTGGCCCAGCTATTGTTGATGCTAAGCATAATGCCTGGGTCAATTATATCTACTATAATTAATAATGAATTGTTAAATACACCCACACAGCACTTACAGGGATGGCTGAACAATTGGATGCTACCTCTCAAAACCAGTAGACACAATAGACTAACACTGGACATGATTCTGGCCAACCAGGGAGGTGTATGTAAAATGTTTGGAGAACAGTGTTGCACGTTTGTCCCTAACAATACTAGTCCGGATGGGAGCATTTCAAAAGCTCTGAGTAGGTTGGCAAGGTTATCAGTGGAGATGAAGGGTCTTGCAGGCGTGGAGGAGAGTGGACTGGTCCCTTGGCTGGGTGGTTGGTTTGGTAAGTACACTGCAATGATGATTACTGGATTTCTGACACTAGTTGTTGTTTTTCATTTCTGTGTTGCCTGTATCATGCCTTATTTGAAGAAATCTGTTACAGATGTGGCAAGGGCCTCTGGTATGATGCCGTTGCTTGATGCTCCAGTTGGAGAGGCTGATACGAAATCAAGCTTCCGCAGGAGAGTGGGCCTGACAGAGGAGGACCCTTGGTTTGCTGTAGTTGATGTTGTCGAATGAATAAAAAGTGATGTTTGTCCTCCCTGTTGTGAAGGTTTGAAGTTCCCGGGTGGCGACGAGCCCACCTGGTACAGGTTGTATAGAGGGATGGACCTAAGGGTTTAACATATTCTCGTTTTTTGGTTACTAATGTGTGATTGGCCACTCCAGGTGTAGTTATTGGAGTGGTCTCCTTTTTGGTCCTTGCTCATTTACGACTCAACTTACATTGATGCTATTGGTGTCCCTAGGGGGTGCCAGATGAATATAAACTGGTGGACCAAGTGGCAGCTGGGCTTGAATCTTCTGTTTGTTGGTGGTGCACAGTTAATAAAAATGTGGACCGAATCAATTACATTCATTTTAATGTTCAGAAACTAGGAAATTGGACTCAACGAGGCTTCGAGGCGGTCCATGGACAATTGGCAGCTACATCCCTGATGGCATTTCAAAATAGAATCGCGGTTGATATGTTACTGGCGGAGAAAGGGGGTGTCTGTTCCATGTTCGGGGAGCAATGTTGTACTTTCATTCCAAATAACACAGCAACTGATGGTAGTCTTACTGTTGCCTTAGAGGGTCTTCGTACTCTTAATGGGAAAATGAAGAGCCACTCAGGAGTGAATACCTCAATGTGGGACTCTTGGATGGATGCGTTTGGTAAATATAAGACGCTTGTTTCTTCCATACTGGTATCTATATCTGTCTTCGCTGCGGTACTGGTGCTTTGTGGATGCTGCTGCATTCCATGTATTCGAACGCTGACCACTAGGATCATAACTACTGCTATTGATCCCAACCAGGCAGAGAAGGGACAGATGTTTCCTCTGCTTGCCCTGGAGGATGCTGAGCCAGGCTATTTGACTGATGACTAATTCAACGCCATTTATAGCTTTTGTCACGTCTCTGGTGAGACGTGAAGAGGGGGAATTAAAACTTTATCTTCTGATAAAGTTTGCCCTATTCTGCCATTTATAGCTTTTGTCACGTCTCTTGTGAGACGTGAAGAGGGGGAATCAAAACTTTATCTTCTGATAAAGTTTACTCTATTTTTGCCATTTATAGCTTTTGTCCTAGCTTTTGTCACGTCTCTTATGAGACGTGAAGAGGGGGATTTGTAATAAATACCATTTAAAATAACACAAGCATATTGCTATTACGTTGTTATAACTAACTTCTTTCAAAACAGGGTTTCTCACAAACTCATAAGTAGATACTGAGACCCACACACACCCAAGGACAGAGGGCTGGCACAGACCTTTCATAAACACTGATAAGGCCGGAAAGGCCTTGATCAAAAGGGTGCCTGGGTCTGCATTTCACGAGATAATAAGACACACACATACCCAAGGACAGAGGGCTGACATAAACCTTTCATAAACACTGATTAAAATGGGAACATCTACGCACACACAAAATCTCCTGCTTAGCTGAACATTTGGTAACAAAGAACTTTTGCTACAAGACTCAGAAGGATGACGCCCAGCTCATCAGGACCAATCTGAGAAGACAACAACCTGTCCAGAACCAACCAGAGGACCAGAACTTCCAGACTCAACCTACTTTCTGTGCTGTATAAAATGTCTATGCACTCTGTTATCTGGGCTTTTTCTGCAGGTTCCTTATGAGCTAATGAACGAGTCCGTGCACGCTTGTATCAGATATCTTTACCTCTGAATAAATTGCTTTTTATTATACGAATATCCACCCTGTCCAGAGTCTCTACTTCGTCTCAGTTCTCCAGTAAACTTGTGACATCAACAGGTGTGACATCTATATAGCGCCAAATAAGGGCTCTTTGTCTTGTAACCATAGCGGATCTCTTTTCATTTTCAGTTTGTGAATATAAGGATGTATTCCAAATTACTTGTAACCTTAACTGGCACCCTATTCCCTATATAGAGCACTACTTTTGACCAGAGACATATGGGTCATGGCCAAAAGTAGTGCACTATATAGGAAATAGGATGACCTGGTGGTGATGAGGTTGATTCAACAGGCCATGGAAGACAGCATCTGACCCAGCCGGCAGCAGCAGAGGTTGGGTGAGGGCGACATACAGGGAGGATACTGACTACCTTCAGCCAGGCATGGAGAAAACAAAGACTTAAAGACGTCCTTCGGCTATTTCTGAACTTTTTCTTGTTGAAAAGCGATTTCCCCAGTATAAAAACAGTAATGTTCACACACTAAAGGGTAAAAATATATGCCATTTTCTTTAGACCCAACTGCAATCTTCAAGGAGTAGGTCTGATGGTGACATTGTGATGTCATCGTTCTCCCCCCTTGCTGAGGAACAATAGAGAAACAAAGAGGAAAGGCCCCTCCCCTACTTGTGATGTCATGAGGATACCTGGACCACCTAATGAGATGTACCTTTTGTTAAGTAAATCAGGTGTTTAAAGGAGACTGGGGTGCCACGTTAACACCAGGTTGGGTTGGATGACAACAGGGATCTCAGGGAGCTAATTTAGTTCAATCAAGTGAAAATGTAATTGTATTATAATTCTTTACCTTTACTGATTACTTGTTAGCGCTTGGTTTACCATTGGTTTACACACTGAGTATACAATACATTAAGAACAGCTGCTCTTTCCATGACATAGGGTGTTTCTCAAAACGCATACTACCATGCTATGAGCACGCAAATTGGAGCATGGGAGGATGGGAGTATGAGTCCAAATTGAAGTATGCGAAACGGCACTTCTCTAATGTGTACTCCGTTTGTACATATTTTGAAGCATGCATCGATGCAAGCTACAACGGAAAGTATGCAAAGAAATATGACTCAACCACGTAAAGAACGATGCAAAATTTATTGAAATCAATGGCAGCCATTATTTGAGCTGAAGCGAGAGAAAATACAATCCGACTTCAGAATGAAATGTTGCCTATTCACATCTCATATGTTGCCTCACTACAATATTTTATCTTGATACGTTAATAAATACATGTGGTGTTCATTTTGGCATGTTTACCTGCCTACGTAGCGTATATCACATGCCCATAATAAGTCAATAGGGCTAACTGGCTAGCTACTACTGTTATCGCAGCTAGCTAGCTGCTATCCGACTGGCTACTCCTGGCTAACATCTCTGTCCCAAAGCAAGCACCAGTTAGCCTGGAGCTAGCCCTGAGCTAGGCCCACCTCCCGGCTATCTGAAGAGGTCCATCAGCCAATTTCTTGGGCTACAATACCTATTTTGCCAATTGGCCTGGACCCTTTTACTGCCTACAGGGAGCCCTGCCAATACATCACGACTGGTCTGCCGACGAACCGTCCGAGGGGGCTTCAACAGACTCTTCCGTCGCGACGTCCCCTAAGGCCCTTCTGCTAGCCTGCTAACCCTGGCCCGCTAGCTGTCTGAATCGCCGTGTCTCCAGCTCGCCTAGCTACTCACTGGACCCTATGATCACTCGGCTACGCATACCTCTCCCTAATGTCAATATTCCTTGTCCATTGCTGTTTTGGTTAGTGATTATTTTCTTATTTCACTGTAGAGCCTCCAGCCCTGCTCAATATGCCTTAGCTAGCCCTTTTGTTCCACCTCCCACACATGCGGTGACCTCACCTGGTTTAAATGGTGTCTCTAGAGACACTCTCTCATCATAACTCAATGCCCAGGTTAACCTCCACTGTATTCACATCCTACCATACCCTTGTATTATGCCTTGAATCTATTCTTCCGCGCCCAGAAACCTGCTCCTTTTACTCTCTGTTCCGAACGCACTAGACGACCAGTTCTTATAGCCTTTAGCCGTACCCTTATCCTACTCCTCCTCTGTTCCTCTGGTGATGTAGAGGTTAATCCAGGCCCTGCACCGCCTAGCTCCACTCCCATTCCCCAGGCGCTCTCATTTGTTGATTTGTAACTGTAAAAGCCTTGGTTTCATGCATGTTAACATGGATTAACCTCCTCCCTAAGTTTGTTTTATTCACTGCTTTAGCACACTCTGCCAACCCGGATGTTCTAGCCGTGTCTGAATCCTGGCTTAGGAAGACCACCAAAAACCCGGAAATTTCCATCCCTAACTACAACATTTCCTATAAGATAGAACTGCCAAAGCGGGCGGAGTTGCAATCTACTGCAGAGGTAGCCTGCAGAGTTCTGTCATACTATCCAGGTCTGTGCCCAAACAATTCGAGCTTCTACTTTTAAAAATCCACCTTTCCAGAAACAAGTCTCTCACCGTTGCCGCTTGGTATAGACCCCCCTCAGCCCCCAGCTGTGCCCTGAACACCATATGTGAATTGATTGCCCCCCATCTATCTTCAGAACTCGTACTGTTAGGTGACCTAAACTGGGACATGCTTAACACCCCGGCCATCCTACAATCTAAGCTAGATGCCCTCAATCTCACACAAATTATCGATGAACCTACCAGGTACAACCCCAAATCCGTAAACACGGGCACCCTCATAGATATCATCCTGACCAACCAACCTGATAGATATCATCCTGACCAATCTCAGCGATCACTGCCTCATTGCCTGCGTCCGTAATGGGTCTGCGGTCAAACGACCACCCCTCATCACTGTCAAACGCTGCCTAAAACACTTCAGCGAGCAGGCCTTTCTAATCGACCTGGCCCGGGTATCCTGGAAGGATATTGACCTCATTCCGTCAGTAGAGGGTGCCTGGTTATTCTATAAAAGTACTTTCCTCACCATCTTAAATCAGCATGCCCCATTAAAAAAAATTAGAACCAGGAACAGATATAGCCCTTGGTTCACTCCAGACCTGACTGCCCTTGACCAGCACAAAAACATCCTGTGGCGTACTGCATTAGCATCGAATAGCCCCCGCAATATGCACATTTTCAGGGAAGTTAGGAACCAATATACACAGGCAGTTAGGAAAGCAAAGGCTAGCTTTTTCAAACAGAAATTTGCATCCTGTAGCACAAACTCCAAAAAGTTCTGAGACACTGTTAAGTCCATGGAGAATAAGAGCACATCCTCCCAGCTGCCCACTGCACTGAGGCTAGGAAACACCGTCACCACTGATAAATCCACGATAATTGAGAATTTCAATAAGCATTTTTCTGCAGCTGGCCATGCTTTCCACCTGGCTACCCCTACCCCGGTCAACAGCTCTGTACCCCCCCCACAGCAACTTGCCCAAGCCTTCCCCATTTCTCCTTCACCCAAATACAGATAGCTGATGTTCTGAAAGAGCTGCAAAACCTGGACCCGTACAAATCAGCTGGGCTAGACAATCTGGACCCTCTTTCTAAAATTATCCACGGAAATTGTTGCAACCCCTATTACTAGCCTATTCAAATTCTCTTTCGTATCGTCTGAGATACCCAAAGATTGGAAAGCTGCCGCGGTCATCCCCCTCTTCAAAGGGGGAGACACTCTGGACCCAAACTGTTACAGACCTATATCTATCCTACCCTGCCTTTCTAAGGTCTTCGAAAACCAAGTTAACAAACAGATCCCCGACCATTTCGAATCCCACCGTACCTTCTCCGCTATGCAATCTGGTTTCTGAGTTGGTCATGGGTGCACCTCAGCCACGTTCAAGGTCCTAAACGATATCATAACCACCATCAGTAAAAGACAATACTGTGCAGCCGTATTCATCGACCTGGCCAAGGCTTTCGACTCTGTCAATCACCACATTCTTATCGACAGACTCAACAGCTTTGGTTTCTCAAATGACTGCCTCGCCTGGTTCACCAACTACTTCTCAGACAGAGTTCAGTGTGTCAAATCGGAGGGCCTGACCTCTGGCAGTCTCTATGGGGGTGCCACAGGGTTAAATTCTCGGGCCGACTCTTTTCTCTGTATACATCAATGATGTCGCTCTTGCTGCTGGTGATTCTCTGATCCACCTCTACGCAGACGACACCATTCTGCATACCTCTGGCCCTTCTTTGGACACTGTGTTAACTAACTGTAAGGTATGCGTAACTGGCTGCAGGGAAGTCAGGCGCAGGAGAGTAGAATTGGGTAGCAAACGGAGCCCTTTATTACGGCGAACAGACACACGGCACTAAGAACAATAAACAAATACGGGTTGACATAACCCGGCGCAAACCAGTATGACGTGCACATACACGTAAAAACAAACAATTCCACACACAGACATGGGGGGAACAGAGGGTTAAATACACGTCAAATAATGAGGGAATGGAAACCAGGTGTGCGGGAAAACAAGACAAAACAAATGGAAAATGAAGTGGATCGGCGATGGCTAGAAGACCAGTGACGTCGACCGCACATGTGCACACACACACAGACAGGTACACACGCACGCACGCACGCACGCACGCACGCACGCACGCACTCACACACACACGCACTCACACACACACACACACACACACACACACACACACACACACACACACACACACACACACACACACACACACACACACACAGAGACCAAACCACAGGCAGACAAAACACAGTACTGTAGCAACACCAGAGGGATGACAGGGGGTGTCAGTAGGACTGTGAGTGATGTGATACGGTACTGTAGCAACACCAGAGGGATGACAGGGGGTGTCAGTAGGACTGTGAGTGATGTGATACGGTACTGTAGCAACACCAGAGGGATGACAGGGGGTGTCAGTAGGACTGTGAGTGATGTGATACGGTACTATAGCAACACCAGAGGGATGACAGGGGGTGTCAGTAGGACTGTGAGTGATGTGATACGGTACTGTTGCAACACCAGAGGGATGACAGGGGGTGTCAGAAGGACTGTGAGTGATGTGATACGGTACTTTAGCAACACCAGAGGGATGACAGGGGGTGTCAGTAGGACTATGAGTGAGAGGATGAATGAGGTGGCAGGGGGTGTGAGTGAGCATAATCTCGTACAGTGTACAGTGCCTTCAGAAAGTATTCCCTTGACTTTTACCAAATTTAGAATTTAAAATTGATTAAAATGTGATTTTCTTTTGTCACTGGCCTACACACAATACCCCATAATGTCAAAGTGGAATTATGTTTTTAGAGATGTTTACAAATAATAAAAAATGCTAATCTAAATTATCTTGAGTCAATAAGTATTCAACCCCTTTGTTATAGTAAGCCTAAATAAGTAGATATTTGCTTAACAAGTCACATAATAAGTTGCATGGACTCAATCTGTGTGCAATAATAGTGTTAACATGATTTTTTAATGACAACCTCATCTCTGTACCACACACATACAATTATCGCTGGGAGCGCTGATATAGGTCCAGGGATCCTAGCTCAAAACCAGGTGGTAATGCATTGGCAAAGCAGCTAGCCTAGCTGCTAGCTATCAAGCTAGGCAACCTGGGCTACTATTGCTGGATACCAAGCACGCTTAGCGATTAGCCCTTGTGGCTAGGACCGTACTTCAATTTGTCTCGGATTTAGGACCACCGATTTCCAGAGTTTTCTACTGCTGAGTTTTCTACTGCTATTCACGGAGTGAATAGAGGGCTCGTCCTACTATCATGCCTATCATGCTTCCGTAAAATGACGAGGATCACATTTCTGCTGGGCAGGTACGTGAACTCTTGGAGGAGCAGAATGTTTTCTATAAGGAAATGATACTTCAGCAGGGAAATAACTTTAAAAGCTTCATATAGATGATCATGGAGTCGACCAACAAACGGCTTGACCACCTGACTAAAGATGTACAAGACATTAAAACAAGCCTTCAGTTCACACAGAAGGATGTGGATGTATTGAAGACCACACAGGATACACTTTCCAGAAACTGTTCCTCGATGCGGAATGAAATCCCCACAGTCAGGGAGGGCTTCCAGAACATGTCTGGGAAGGCAGAATGAAATCCCCACAGTCAGGGAGGGCTTCCAGAACATGTCTGGGAAGGCAGAATGAAATCCCCACAGTCAGGGAGGGCTTCCAGAACATGTCTGGGAAGGCAGAATGAAATCCCCACAGTCAGGGAGGGCCTCCAGAACATGTCTGGGAAGGCAGAATGAAATCCCCACAGTCAGTGAGGGCCTCCAGAACATGTCTGGGAAGGCAGAATGAAATCCCCACAGTCAGGGAGGGCCTCCAGAACATGTCTGGGAAGGCAGAATGAAATCCCCACAGTCAGGGAGGGCCTCCAGAACATGTCTGGGAAGGCAGAATGAAATCCCCACAGTCAGGGAGGGCTTCCAGAACATGTCTGGGAAGGCAGAATGAAATCCCCACAGTCAGGGAGGGCCTCCAGAACATGTCTGGGAAGGCAGAATGAAATCTCCACAGTCAGGGAGGGCTTCCAGAACATGTCTGGGAAGGCAGAATGAAATCCCCAGTCAGGGAGGGCCTCCAGAACATGTCTGGGAAGGCAGAATGAAATCCCCACAGTCAGGGAGGGCCTCCAGAACATGTCTGGGAAGGCAGAATGAAATCCCCAGTCAGGGAGGGCCTCCAGAACATGTCTGGGAAGGCAGAATGAAATCCCCACAGTCAGGGAGGGCCTCCAGAACATGTCTGGGAAGGCAGAATGAAATCCCCACAGTCAGGGAGGGCCTCCAGAACATGTCTGGGAAGGCAGAATGAAATCCCCAGTCAGGGAGGGCTTCCAGAACATGTCTGGGAAGGCAGAATGAAATCCCCACAGTCAGGGAGGGCCTCCAGAACATGTCTGGGAAGGCAGAATGAAATCCCCACAGTCAGGGAGGGCCTCCAGAACATGTCTGGAAGACTGATTACCTGGATGGACAATCGAGGATAAATTATCTTGTAATATATGGTATCCAGGAGAGCCAAAGTGAGACATGGGCTGAATCTAAGGACAAAGTTTTAAAGCTGTTATCTGAGTAGCTACAACTGGATCAACAGGTAGAGCTGGAACGTGCTCACCGGTCTGGGAAACCAGGGGTCACTAGTGGTGCCAATGGTGGTACCAATGGAACCAGACCCGGGCCAATTGTAGTGAAATTTCTCAGGTTCAAGGATAAGCTTGCAGTCCTTGAAAAAGCCAAATGCCTTAAAGAGTCCTTCATCTTCATCAATGAGGATTTATCAGATGCAGTCCGTCAGAGAAGAAAGGAACTAATACCAGCCATGAAGGCTGCAAGAGAACGAGGTGACATAGTATATCTGAGGTATGACAAACTGATTGTTCACCCTCCCTCCCATGGAGTTAGGAGGAGCGACAGACACAAGTAATTCCAGCCCCACACACACACACACACTGACTGAGTATCTCTCTCTCAGATTCCAACTGCTGATTTATGTTTGGACATATAAATACTGTTTATCTACCAAAGAAAGGTCTGTTAATTGTTCACTTGAATATATGCAGTTTAAGGAACAAAATTCATAAAATATGCTGTTTAGTGCAATCAAACAATATTCAAGTATTGGCAATATGAGAGACTCACCTGGACTCTTCTTTTGAGGATGCTGAGATCTCTATACATGGAGACAATATGTTCAGGAGGGACAGAAATAGATATGGAGGTGGAGTTGCTGTTGCAGTTTACATCCAGAGTCATATTCCAGCAAAACAGCGTCAGGACTTGATGTTGAATGGATTAGAGGCACTATGGGTACAGGTGCATTGACCACATATGAAACCTATACTAGTTGGTTGCTGCTATTAGCCACCTAATGCTGATGTGAAATATCTTGATGGAATTTGCTAAATGTTGGATAAGGTATCTGATGAAAATAGGGAAATATATTTTTGGGGGGGAGATATGAATATAGATTTTTTTGAACACCAACTGTCCAATGAGAAAGAAACATATTTCTGTTGCCATGTAACCTGACCCAAGTTATGACATCACTAACCAGAACGTTCACTAATAGGTCCAGTATCACATCATCAGCTTGTATGGATCACATTTTTACTAACATGGCTGAACGTTGTTCTAAAGCTGTATCGGTGGCACTAGGTTACAGTGATCATAACTTGGTTGCAGTCACGAGGAAAACTAAAATACCCAAGGCTGGCCCTAAAATAATCTACCGCAGGTCCTACAGAGGGTTCAATCAGGACTCATTTGTGGATGAGATTAAGAATGTGCAATGGTTAGAAGTGTGTAGTAAGGATGATCCTGAAATGTCACTAAGTTTGTTTATGAAATGATTTACGAATATAGCTGATAAGCACGCCCCTTTGAGAAAATGCACTGTGAGGTGTCAAATGGTGCGCCATGGATTGATGATGAGCTGAGAAATGTAATGATTCAACGTTATGATGCCAAAAAAGTAGCAGATAAATCTGGCACTCTGTCTGACAAGCAAAGTTATTGTAAATTGAAGAAATCTTGTGACCAAACTAAACAAAGGAAAGCAGAAGGGATTCTATCAGCACACCATTTATGAAGTAAAGGGTGATTGTTACGGCAGATTTCCTCCTCTTCGTCAGAAGTGTCCATGTTTTATTCACAATTAAACTGAACACTACACGAAACAAAATAACAAAAGATAATCTAACCGACAAACAGTCCCGTGTGGCACAACTACATACACGGAAGACAAACACCCACAAACCACACGTGAAACCCCGGCTGCCTAAGTATGATTCTCAATCAGGGACAACGATTGACAGCTGCCTCTGATTGAGAATCATACCAGGCCGAACACAAAAAACCCAACATAGAAAACACACATAGACAACCCACCCCAACTCACGCCCTGACCATACTAAATAAATACAAAATAAGGGAAAATAAGGTCAGGAACGTGACAGTGATGGGTAAAAGCTGTGGAGAACGTTGAACACTATTATGGGTAGGAATTCAAACATGTCCGCCTCTTTTTGTTGAACCAGAGGGTATATTTATTGCAAAACCACATGACATCGCAAACTACTTTAATTCATATTTTACAGGCAAAGTGGACAAGTTGAGGAATGCTATGACTCCAACGGATGGCTCCATATCACATACCCTTATAAAAGATTGTATCGTGAAGTAGAGGCGATGCATGTTCGAATTTCATCAAGTAGGAAGTGAAGAAAGGATGCTGTTGTCTCTCAGGTGACAGTTCGCCTGGTACAGATCATCTTGATGCCAAATTGCTTAGAGTTACAGCTAACCAAATATCTACACCAATCTCTCATATTTTTAATAAGTGCGTGATGTATGGGGTGCGCCCAAAAGTCTGGAAAGAGTCAAAGGTTATTCTACTACCTAAGGATAAAACATCTGCATTCACTGGTCCTAATAGTCGTCCTATAATCTTGCTGCCTGTGTTAAGTAAATTATTGGAAAACATTGTATGTGTACAAATCAATGATTATTTCTCATGTAATGGTCTGATAATGGGTTTCCAGCATGCATACAAAGAAGGGCATTCTACAAGTACGGCCTTAACACAAATGACAGATGATTGGTTAAAGAGTATGGATGACAGGAAGTTAGTTGGCGCAGTGTTGCTAGATTTCAGTGCTGCTTTTGATGTAATTGATCACAAACTGTTACTAGGTAAACTCAAATGTTATGGTTTTAAGTCTGCAGCTCTATCCTGGATGGAAAACTATCTATCCGGGAGAAGTCAAAAAGTGTTCTTTAATGGTAGCTTTTCAAACAGTAAAGATATACACTGTGGTGTTCCTCAAGGAAGCTGCCTAGGCCCACTTCTCTACTCTATCTTTACTAATGATTTACCTTCAGTAATGAACAAAGCAAGAGTGGTCATGTATGCTGATGACTCTACAATGTATAGCGCAGCCTCAGAATGTAATGAGCTAACAGATGTACTGAGCAGTGAACTAAGAATGGTGTCTGAGTGGGTTGATATGAACAAATTGGTGTTGAACATTTCTAAAACGATATGTGATTGCTGATGATCCTCAATTGAATTTGTCGATGAATAGAACGGACGCAGCTTTATCGTGGTCATAATACATAGATAATATTGTTATTAAGATGGGTAAGGGAATTGCTGTCACAAGAAAATGTTCAGAGTATGTAACATCTAGCACACTGAATCAGGTGATTCAATCCCTGGTTCTATCACACTTAGAGTACTGTCCAGTTATATGGTCAATCCCTGGTCCTATCACACTTAGAGTACTGTCCAGTTATATGGTCAATCCCTGGTCCTATCACACTTAGAGTACTGTCCAGTTATATGGTTAATCCCTGGTCCTATCACACTTAGAGTACTGTCCAGTTATATGGTTAATCCCTTGTCCTATTACACTTAGAGTACTGTCCAGTTATATGCTCAATCCCTGGTCCTATCACATTTAGACTACTGTCCAGTTATATGGTCAATCTCTGGTCCTATCACACTTAGAGTACTGTCCAGGTATATGTTCAATCCCTGGTCCTATCACACTTAGAGTACTGTCCAGTTATATGGTCAATCCCTGGTCCTATCACACTTAGAGTACTGTCCAGGTATATGGTCAATCCCTGGTCCTATCACACTTAGAGTACTGTCCAGTTATATGGTCAATCCCTGGTCCTATCACACTTAGAGTACTGTCCAGTTATATGGTCAATCCCTGGTCCTATCACACTTAGAGTACTGTCCAGTTATATGGTCAATCCCTGGTCCTATCACACTTAGAGTACTGTCCAGTTATATGGTCAATCCCTGGTTCTATCACACTTAGAGTACTGTCTGGTTATATGGTCAATCCCTGGTCCTATCACACTTAGAGTACTGTCCAGTTATATGGTCATCTGCAGCAAAGAGAGATATAAAAAAGATCAAAATGGCTCAAAACAGGGCTGCCAGATTACTTCATTGCTTCTTCATTGCTTCATTGATCTTCATTGCTCTATCTGTATGAATACCATCCAAATGCATTTAGAATCTCTCATGGCTTCATGTTAAAAACAAATTACTAGTCTTCTGATTTTCTTTAGGAATGTTATATTTTTCAAAAAACCACAGTATTATTCAGTCTAGTTAGTACATACTAGCAACACGCATAACCACCAAACCAGACAGGCAAATTCAGGGCAGCTAAAACAACCCAAGGACAAATCGCCTTAAATCTACAGTTTTATATAGAGCCATAGCTGAATGGAACTCTTTACCAATCCATATTTCTAAAGCAAAAAATAAAATCCACCGTCAAGAAAAAAAGAAAAGAACATCTAATGTGATAGACCATATGACTGGACAGGAAATAGAAAGAACATCTAGTGTGATAGACCATATGACTGGACAGGCAATAGAAAGAACATCTAATGTGATAGACCATATGACTGGACAGGAAATAGAAAGAACATCTAATGTGATAGACCATATGACTGGACAGGAAATAGAAAGAACATCTAATGTGATAGACCATATGACTGGACAGGAAATAGAAAGAACATCTAATGTGATAGACCATATGACTGGACAGGAAATAGAAAGAACATCTAGTGTGATAGACCATATGACTGGACAGGAAATAGAAAGAACATCTAGTGTGATAGACCATATGACTGTACAGGAAATAGAAAGAACATCTAATGTGATAGACCATATGACTGGACATGAAATAGAAAGAACATCTAGTGTGATAGACCATATGACTGGACAGGAAATAGAAAGAACATCTAATGTGATAGACCATATGACTGGACAGGAAATAGAAAGAACATCTAATGTGATAGACCATATGACTGGACAGGAAATAGAAAGAACATCTAATGTGATAGACCATATGACTGGACAGGAAATAGAAAGAACATCTAATGTGATAGACCATATGACTGGACAGGAAATAGAAAGAACATCTAATGTGATAGACCATATGACTGGACAGGAAATAGAAAGAGCATCTAATGTGATAGACCATATGACTGGACAGGAAATAGAAATAACATCTAATGTGATAGACCATATGACTGGACAGGAAATAGAAAGAACATCTAATGTGATAGACCATATGACTGGACAGGAAATAGAAAGAACATCTAATGTGATAGACCATATGACTGGACAGGAAATAGAAAGAGCATCTAATGTGATAGACCATATGACTGGACAGGAAATAGAAAGAACATCTAATGTGATAGACCATATGACTGGACAGGAAATAGAAAGAACATCTAGTGTGATAGACCATATGACTGGACAGGAAATAGAAAGAACATCTAATGTGATAGACCATATGACTGGACAGGAAATAGAAAGAGCATCTAATGTGATAGACCATATGACTGGACAGGAAATAGAAATAACATCTAATGTGATAGACCATATGACTGGACAGGAAATAGAAAGTATTAACTGAATGTTAAATGTGTTTCCTGTCAGGTATTTTAATTATCTGTATTGTCTACTTGTTGAATGTTTGTGAAGTCTTGATTGTGGTTGTTTGTAATGTATTGTTAATTGGTGTTGCACCCCAGGAAGATTAGCTAGCGTTACGGCGTTAGCCAATGGGGATCCTAATAAAAATTACAAAAATTACAAAATCTGTAAGGTCCCTCAGTCGAGCAGTGAATTTCAAACACAGATTCAACCACAAATCAAATGTTATTTGTCACATGCGCCGAATACAACATGAAATGCTTACTTACAAGCTCTTAACCAACAATGCAGTTCAAGAAATAGAGTTATTAAAATATTTACTAAATAAACAAAAGTATAAAAATCAATCAAAAAAGTAACATTATACATTTACATAACAATAACGAGGCTATATACAGGGGGTCCCGGTACCGAGTCAATGTGCGGGGGTACAGGTTAATTGAGGTAATTTACAGTTACAGTTTTGACTTATATCTGCTTGAAAATCTATGGCAATACTTGAAAAAGGTTGTCTAGCAATGATCAACAACCAATTTGACAGAGCTTGAAGAATTCTGAAAATAATAAATGGGAAAATATTGTACAATCCAGGTGTGGAAAGCTCTTAGGATCTTACCCAGAAAGACTCACAGCTGTAATCGCTGCCAAATGTGATTCTAACATTGGGCTCCCAAGTGCCGCAGCGGGGTCAGTCTAAGGCACTGCATATAGGTGTCACTACAGACCCTGGTTTGATTCCAGGCTGTATTACATCCGGCCGTGATTGGGAGTCCCATAGGGCGGCGCACAATTGTCCCAGCGTTGAGTGACATTGTCTGTATATCAATGTCACTGAAAGCTTTAGTCACATATTGGAAATGACATACAGACAATGTCACTCAAATCTGTAGTCACATATTAATGGCATGAAAATGGCTAAAAAATGGCCAAACCATCCCACTACCACCACCATGCTGACCCCAAACCATCCCACTACCACCACCATGCTGACCCCAAACCATCACACTACCACCACCATGCTGACCCCAAACCATCCCACTACCACCACCATGCTGACCCCAAACCATCACACTACCACCACCATGCTGACCCCAAACCCTCACACTACCACCACCATGCTGATCCCAAACCATCACACTACCACCACCATGCTGACCCCAAACCATCACACTACCACCACCATGCTGACCCCAAACCATCACACTACCACCACCATGCTGACCCCTAACCATCACACTACCACCACCATGCTGACCCCAAACCATCACACTACCACCACCATGCTGACCCCAAACCATCACACTACCACCACCATGCTGACCCCAAACCATCACACTACCACCACTATGCTGACCCCAAACCATCACACTACCACCACCATGCTGACCCCAAACCATCACACTACTACCACCATGCTGACCCCAAACCATCCCACTACCACCACCATGCTGACCCCTAACCATCACACTACCACCACTATGCTGACCCCAAACCATCACACTACCACCACCATGCTGACCCCAAACCATCACACTACCACCACCATGCTGACCCCAAACCATCCCACTACCACCACCATGCTGACCCCTAACCATCCCACTACCACCACCATGCTGACCCCTAACCATCACACTACCACCACCATGCTGACCCCAAACCGTCACACTACCACCACCATGCTGACCCCAAACCATCACACCACCACCACCATGCTGACCCCAAACCATCCCACTACCACCACCATGCTGACCCCAAACCATCACACTACCACCACCATGCTGACCCCAAACCATCACACTACCACCACCATGCTGACCCCAACCATCACACCACCACCATACTGACCCCAAACCATCACACTACCACCACCATGCTGACCCCAAACCATCACACTACCACCACCATGCTGACCCCAAACCATCACACTACCACCACCATGCTGACCCCAAACCATCACACCACCACCATACTGACCTCAAACCATCACACTACCACCACCATGCTGACCCCAAACCATCACACTACCACCACCATGCTGACCCCAAACCATCACACTACCACCACCATGCTGACCCCAAACCATCACACTACCACCACCATGCTGACCCCAAACCAACACACTACCACCACCATGCTGACCCCAAACCAACACACTACCACCACCATGCTGACCCCAAACCATCACACTACCACCATCATGCTGACCCCAAACCAACACACTACCACCACCATGCTGACCCCAAACCATCACACTACCACCATCATGCTGACCCCAAACCATCACACCACCACCACCATGCTGACCCCAAACAATCACACCACCACCATGCTGACCCCAAATCATCACACTACCACCACCATGCTGACCCCAAACCATCTCACTACCACCACCATGCTGACCCCAAACCATCACACTACCACCACCATGCTGACCCCAAACCATCACACCACCACCACCATGCTGACCCCAAACCATCACACTACCACCACCATGCTGACCCCAAACCATCACACTACCACCACCATGCTGACCCCAAACCATCACACTACCACCACCATGCTGACCCCAAATCATCACACTACCACCACCATGCTGACCCCAAACCATCACACTACCACCACCATGCTGACCCCAAACCATCACACCACCACCATGCTGACCCCAAACCATCACACTACCACCACCATGCTGACCCCAAACCATCACACCACCACCACCATGCTGACCCCAAACCATCACACTACCACCACCATGCTGACCCCAAACCATCACACTACCACCACCATGCTGACCCCAAACCATCACACTACCACCACCATGCTGACCAATGGTATGAGGTTCTTACTGTGGAATGCTGTGTTTGGTTTTCGCCAGGCATAATGGGACCCATGTCGTCCAAAAAGTTATACTTTTGACTCATCTGTCCATAGAACATTCTCCCAAGAGTCTTGATGATCATCCAGGTGCTTACAGGTGCTTTCTGGCAAACTTGAGTCAACTTTTTGGACGCGATGACTCCCATTATTTCCGGTGAAAATCAAACAGTGTATTCCACTGTAAGAACCTCATACGAACTGTCAAGCGTGGTGGTAGTTCATACGTCATTTTTTTTGTAAACTCAGCTTCCCTTTATCTAATATTAGGATGCGCTGAGCCGGCACCATCCGTCCTGGCTGGATGCCCACTCTAGAGACACACTGCGCTGAGCCGGCACCGTCCGTCCTGGCTGGATGCCCACTCTAGAGACACACTGCGCTGAGCCGGCACCGTCCGTCCTGGCTGGATGCCCACTCTAGAGACACACTGCGCTGAGCCGGCACCGTCCGTCCTGGCTGGATGCCCACTCTAGAGACACACTGCGCTGAGCCGGCACCGTCCATCCTGGCTGGATGCCCACTCTAGAGACACACTGCGCTGAGCCGGCACCGTCCGTCCTGGCTGGATGCCCACTCTAGAGACACACTGCGCTGAGCCGGCACCGTCCGTCCTGGCTGGATGCCCACTCTAGAGACACATTGCGCAGAGCCGCATAACATGGTGCCTGCCCGGTCACTCTCTCCCCACGGTAAGCACGAGGAGTTGGCTCAGGTCTCCAACCTGACTCAGCCAATCTCCTCGTGCTTCTCGGGCTTCCGTGTCAGCCGTGACCCTGTGTAATCCTGGGCCCTTTTTCTCGCTGCCTCCGCTTTCCTCGCTGCTTCCACCTGCTCCCAGGGCAGGCGATCCTTCCCCGCCAGGATCTCCTCCCACGTCCAGGATCCCTTCCCATTCAAAATGTCTTCCCACGTCCATTCCTCCTTACCACGCTGCTTGGTCCGTTTGTGGTGGGTAGTTCTGTCACGGCCGTCGTCCGAAGGAGACCAAGGTGCAGCGTGGTCAGCGTACATTTTATTTTATTTTAGTAAATGTCGCCAACAAAACAAGAAAACAAATAAACGACCGCGAAGCTTAACAGAGCTATAGTGCCAGTAACAAAGTTAACTACCCACAAACACCAAAGGAAAAAAGGCTGCCTAAGTATGATTCCCAATCAGAGACAACGATAGACAGCTGTCCCTGATTGAGAACCATACCCGGCCAAAACATACAAACACAAAACCTAGAAATAAAGAACATAGAATGCCCACCCAAATCACACCCTGACCAAACCAAATAGACATAAAAAAGGCTCTCTAAGGTCAGGGCGTGACAACCTGATTGTAGTTCGTATGAAACATAGTCATTTAATCGGATCTCTATACCAGGCTTTGTCAGAGGAAGGCCCTAAAAATTGTCAAAGACTCCAGCCACCCTAGACATAGACTGTTCTCTCTGCTACCGCATGGCAAGCGGTACCGGAGCGCCAAGTCTAGGTCCAAGAGGCTTCTAAACAGCTTCTACCCCCAAGCCATAAGACTCCTGAAAAGCTAATCAAGTGACTACCCAGACTATTTGCATTGCCACCCCCCTCCTCTTTTACGCTGTTGCTACTCTCTGTTAATTATCTATGTATAGTCACTTTAACTCTACCTACATGTACATATTACCTCAATTACCTTGACTAACCGGTGCCACCCCACATTGACTCTGTACCGGTACCCCCTGTATATAGCCTCCACATTGACTCTGTACCGGTACCCACCTGTATATAGCCTCCACATTGACTCTGTACCTGTACCCCCTGTATATAGCCTCCACATTGACTCTGTACCGGTACCCCCTGTATATAGCCTCCACATTGACTCTGTACCAGTACCCCCTGTATATAGCCTCCACATTGACTCTGTACCGGTACCCCCTGTATATAGCCTCCACATTGACTCTGTACCGGTACCCCCTGTATATAGCCTCCACATTGACTCTGTACCGGTACCCCCTGTATATAGCCTCCACATTGACTCGGTACCGGTACCCCCTGTATATAGCCTCCACATTGACTCTGTACCGGTACCCCCTGTATATAGCCTCCACATTGACTCTGTACCGGTACCCCCTGTATATAGCCTCCACATTGACTCTGTACCGGTACCCCCTGTATATAGCCTCCACATTGACTCTGTACCAGTACCCCCTGTATATAGCCTCCACATTGACTCTGTACCGGTACCCCCTGTATATAGCCTCCACATTGACTCTGTACCGGTACCCCCTGTATATAGCCTCCACATTGACTCTGTACCGGTACCCCCTGTATATATCCTCGCTACTGTTATTTTACTGCTGCTCTTTAATCATTTGTTATTTTAATTAAAACATTTTACTTATCTATTTTTTACTCAACACTTATTTTTCTTAAAACTGCATTGTTGGTTAAGGGCTTGTAACTAAGCATTTCACTGTAAGGCCTACACCTGTTGTATTCAGCATTTCACTGTAAGGCCTACACCTGTTGTATTCAGCATTTCACTGTAAGGCCTACCTACACCTGTTGTATTCAGCATTTCACTGTAAGGCCTACCTACACCTGTTGTATTCAGCATTTCACTGTAAGGCCTACACCTGTTGTATTCAGCATTTCACTGTAAGGCCTACCTACACCTGTTGTATTCAGCATTTCACTGTAAGGTCTACTACACCTGTTGTATTCAGCATTTCACTGTAAGGTCTACTACACCTGTTGTATTCAGCATTTCACTGTAAGGTCTACTACACCTGTTGTATTCAGCATTTCACTGTAAGGCTTACCTACACCTGTTGTATTCAGCATTTCACTGTAAGGCCTACCTACACCTGTTGTATTCAGCATTTCACTGTAAGGCTTACCTACACCTGTTGTATTCAGCATTTCACTGTAAGGCCTACCTACACCTGTTGTATTCAGCATTTCACTGTAAGGTCTACTACACCTGTTGTATTCAGCATTTCACTGTAAGGTCTACCTGTTGTATTCAGCATTTCACTGTAAGGCCTACCTACACCTGTTGTATTCAGCATTTCACTGTAAGGTCTACTACACCTGTTGTATTCAGCATTTCACTGTAAGGCCTACCTACACCTGTTGTATTCAGCATTTCACTGTAAGGCCTACCTACACCTGTTGTATTCAGCATTTCACTGTAAGGTCTACTACACCTGTTGTATTCAGCATTTCACTGTAAGGTCTACTACACCTGTTGTATTCAGCATTTCACTGTAAGGCCTACACCTGTTGTATTCAGCATTTCACTGTAAGGCCTACACCTGTTGTATTCAGCATTTCACTGTAAGGTCTACTACACCTGTTGTATTCAGCATTTCACTGTAAGGTCTACCTGTTGTATTCAGCATTTCACTGTAAGGTCTACCTGTTGTATTCAGCATTTCACTGTAAGGTCTACCTGTTGTATTCAGCATTTCACTGTAAGGTCTACCTGTTGTATTCAGCATTTCACTGTAAGGTCTACCTGTTGTATTCAGCATTTCACTGTAAGGTCTACCTGTTGTATTCAGCATTTCACTGTAAGGTCTACCTGTTGTATTCAGCATTTCACTGTAAGGTCTACCTGTTGTATTCAGCATTTCACTGTAAGGTCTACCTGTTGTATTCAGCATTTCACTGTAAGGTCTACTACACCTGTTGTATTCAGCACATGTGACAAATTACATTTGATTTGATTTGATGTGGCTCCTGAACATATACTTTGAGTTGATTACTCAGCTGCCTAATTCCATTGAGATAGATTTGCAATTTTATCATCATATTATACCAACAACAACATCAACAACAACAAATCCAGTCCACAAGCTAATTTAGCTGTCTCTCTTTACTCTGCAGATAAGCGGTTGGCCAGGAGAAGAGCGTCGTGTGCTGCGACGTTGGTGCTGCATACAGAGCAGAAGACAACCCAGGAGAAACATACAGAGGTAGGTGGTCACGTGTGACCTCAAACAGCACCCTATTCCCTATGTACTGCACTACTTTTAACCAGAGCACTATGAGCCCTGGTCAAAAGTAGTGCACTATATAGGGAAATAAGGGGTTTCATTTAGGACGTACAATGTTGTATTCAGAGCATGTGACAAATAACATTTGATTTGAATGGTTGTTACAGTATCCAATAATAGACAAGTTACTCAGATTATTGAGCCACTCTTATGTGATTTTTGTATGATAATTTGCTTGGCATACTTTCACTTACAGCCGTGTGTCTCTTGATGCTTGGCGCGCAAAGTCAAGCTAGATAATGACCTATAATGAGCTATCTGGATAAATAGGTTGTTTATTTCACAATTATCTTTTGATCATATATCTCTTAAAATAGATGTGCAATATATGAAGCCTTTGAATGATCCAGTCCCCTACCACTGACCAGCATGTTTCTATTCAATCCATTAAGCTCAATTTATTCATCCTGATTATATAAGACTGGGCATTGTGCTTCAAAGTCCATATATCTGGATGTTCTATTCTCTTTCACACATCTAAAACTTCCTTTTGAGCACAGCACGAACGCCTGTTTTGATCTTTACAATATGCCTGTACTTATAACGCTGCAACAACAAAAAAAAGATTAGTTAGGAAGTCCCCAGAACGTCATGAAATGGTTGCCTAAAGTTGTCAGGACGTTGTGTTATGGTCCTAAAACAACGTTTTATTCTAGTTCCCGATTTGTTCCAGGGACATCCCCAAGGAAGTTTCTGGGATGTTCTCAGGATTTTGTGTTCCCTGGAGGTTTTTATCTAAGTTTGGTACGGGTATGTCCCTAAATACGTTTTTCGGATGTTCCACAAACATGACTCTTTCCTGTCATCAAGGGAATGTTCTCTAGGAGACGTTTGTCTAGTTCCCTCTATGTTCCTCTATGTTTCTGGGACATCAGCGATACCCAGGTTCAGGATGTTTTTAGGATGTTTAAATACAATTTACTTGTCACATGCACCAAATACAACAGGTGAAATACTTAATTACAAGCCCTTAACCAACAATGCAGGGTATTTTTTTTTTAAGAACATATTTTCTCAAAATAAATGCAAAACTAAAAAGTAACACAGTGAGCAGCAGCAGGGTAAAAAAGGGGGTCGATGAAAATAGTCCAGGTAGTAGCCATTTGATGAACTTTTTAGCAGTCTTATGGCTTGGGGGTAAAAGCTGTTTGGACATAGACGTGGCGCTCCGATACCACTTGCTCTGCAGTAGCAGAGAAAACAGTCTATGACTTGGGTGGCTGGAGTCTTTTTTTAGGGCCTTCCTCTGACACCACCTGGTATAGAGGTCCTGGATGGCAGGAAGCTTGGCCCCAATGATGTACTGGGCCGTACGCACAACCCTCTGTAGCGCCTTGCTGTCGGATGCCGAGCAGTTGGCATACCAAGTGTTGATGCAACCAGTCCGGATGCTCTCGATGGTGCAGCTGTAGAACTTTGAGGATCTGAGGACCCATGCCAAATCTTTTCAGTCTCCTGAGGGAAACTAGGCATTGTCGTGCCCTCTTTACGACTGTCTTGGTGTGTTTGGACCGTTTGGACCGCTGATATCAGCTGATGTACGAAGGGCTATATAAATACATTTGATTTGATTTGATAGTTTGTTAGTGATGTGGACATCAAGGAACTTGAAGCTCTCGACCCACTCCACTACAGCACCATCGATGTGAATCAAATCAAATCAAATGTATTTATATAGCCCTTCGTACATCAGCTGATATCTCAAAGTGCTGTACAGAAACCCAGCCTAAAACCCCAAACAGCAAGCAATGCAGGTGTAGAAGCACGGTGGCTAGGAAAAACTCCCTAGAAAGGCCAAAACCTAGGAAGAAACCTAGAGAGGAACCAGGCTATGAGGGGTGGCCAGTCCTCTTCTGGCTGTGCCGGGTGGAGATTATAACACAACATGGCCAAGATGTTCAAATGTTCATAAATGACCAGCATAGTCAAATAATAATAAGGGTGCAGCAAGGGTGCAGCAAGTCAGCACCTCAGGAGTAAATGTCAGTTGGCTTTTCATAGCCGATCATTAGAGTATCTCTACCGCTCCTGCGGTCTCTAGAGAGTTGAAAACAGCAGGTCTGAGACAGGTAGCACGTCCGGTTAAAAGGTCAGGGTTCCATAGCCGCAGGGGGGGATGGGGCCGGGCTCTGCCTTCCTTTTTCTGTAGTCCATGATAAGATCCTTTGTCTTGATCACATTGAGGGAGAGGTTGTTGTCCTGGTGCCACACTGCCAGGTCTCTGACGACCTCCTTCCTATAGGCTGTCTCATCGTTGTCGGTGATCAGGGATACTACTGTTGTGTCGTTGGAGTAGTGCTTGGCCACGCAGTCGTGGGTGAACAGGGAGTACAAGAGGGAGCTGAGCACGCACCACTGAGGGGCCCACGTGTTGAGGATCAGCGTGGCGGATGTGTTGTCACCTACCCTTACCACCTGGGGGTGGCCTGTCAGGAAGCCCAGGATCCAGTTGCAGAGGGAGGTGTTTAGTCTCAGGATCCTTAGCTTAGTGATGAGCTTTGTGGGCACTATGGTGTTGAACGCTGAGCTGTAGTGAACGAACAGCATTTTCACGTAGGTGTTCTTTTTGTCCAGGTGGGAAAGGGCAGTGTGGAGTGCAATAGAGATTGCATCATCTGTGGATCTGTTAGGATGGTATGCAAATTGGAGTGGGTCTAGGGTTTCTGGGATAATGGTGTTGATGTGAGCCATGACCAACCTTTCGTCTGTTGGATGCCCAAACAGCTGTTTCTGTCTGTTGTCTGTTGGACGCCCACACAGCTGTTTCTGTCTGTTGTCTTTGTCTGTTGGACGCCCACACAGCTGTTATTGTCTGTTGTCTTTGTCTGTTGGACACTCACACAGCTGTTTCTGTCTGTTGTCTGTTAGACGCCCACACAGCTGTTTTTGTTTGTTGTCTTTGTCTGTTGGACACCCACACAGCTGTTATTGTCTGTTGTCTTTGCCTGTTGGTTGCCCAAACAGCTGTTTTTGTCTGTTGTCTGTTGTCTTTGCCTGTTGGATACCCACACAGCTGTTATTGTTTGTTGTCTTTGTCTGTTGGACACCCACACAGCTGTTTTTGTCTGTTGTCTTTGTCTGTTGGACGCCCAAACAGCTGTTTTTGTCTGTTGTCTTTGTCTGTTGGACGCCCACACAGCTGTTATTGTCTGTTGTCTTTGTCTGTTGGACGCCCAAACAGCTGTTTTTGTCTGTTGTCTTTGTCTGTTGGACACCCACACAGCTGTTATTGTCTGTTGTCTTTGTCTGTTGGACACCCACACAGCTGTTTGGAGCTCTCCCCCCCTGCAGCAGATCTATGTCCAAAACAAGGTCTCACTGTAAGAGTTTTCCACCATTAGTTTTCCATTCATACAACGTGTTGGTTAAATTTCCACAGTAATCAAAAAAGTAGAACTAAGTAGTTCTGATGATAACACCCACCAGAGGGCGAACATATCTTAAAGACTTTAGTGGCAAGGTGTTACTAAGGTAACGCCGACGTGAGCTTTTAGGGAGCGGTAACGAGGTGATTAATAATGGAATTGAGATCAACAGTGTGGGTGAATTTATGGAGCGTATTTATGGTTTAACGACAGATCAGCTGGTGATCATCTCAGGGGTAAACTAAACTTCACATGAAACTGAATAGTTGTTAGTGGAATTAAATAATTCCTCTAATGTACTCATTAATTAAATTCAATCTGTCTATTTATAAGAATTTGTAAGATACTTATTAACATAAAATAGACAGGATACAGTCTTATTAAAATTAGATAATAGTGTTTATTCTCGGAGCACGCTGCCATTTGATCATAAACACAGGTTTATATACAAGATATGACGTCATAGGTTACAGAATAAGTCTCATTGTCCTGACAAATAGAAAACAGGTTCAAAAGTTCATTCTAACTTCACAGGGCACACACATGACACACAATATAATCATTTATCCTGCACCGTCCGTCCTGGCTGGATGCCCACTCTAGAGACACACTGCGCTGAGCCGGCACCGTCCGTCCTGGCTGGATGCCCACTCTAGAGACACATTGCGCAGAGCCGCATAACATGGTGCCTGCCCGGTCACTCTCTCCCCACGGTAAGCACGAGGAGTTGGCTCAGGTCTCCAACCTGACTCAGCCAATCTCCTCGTGCTTCTCGGGCTTCCGTGTCAGCCGTGACCCTGTGTAATCCTGGGCCCTTTTTCTCGCTGCCTCCGCTTTCCTCGCTGCTTCCACCTGCTCCCAGGGCAGGCGATCCTTCCCCGCCAGGATCTCCTCCCACGTCCAGGATCCCTTCCCATTCAAAATGTCTTCCCATGTCCATTCCTCCTTACCACGCTGCTTGGTCCGTTTGTGGTGGGTAGTTCTGTCACGGCCGTCGTCCGAAGGAGACCAAGGTGCAGCGTGGTCAGCGTACATTTTATTTTATTTTAGTAAATGTCGCCAACAAAACAAGAAAACAAATAAACGACCGCGAAGCTTAACAGAGCTATAGTGCCAGTAACAAAGTTAACTACCCACAAACACCAAAGGAAAAAAGGCTGCCTAAGTATGATTCCCAATCAGAGACAACGATAGACAGCTGTCCCTGATTGAGAACCATACCCGGCCAAAACATACAAACACAAAACCTAGAAATAAAGAACATAGAATGCCCACCCAAATCACACCCTGACCAAACCAAATAGACATAAAAAAGGCTCTCTAAGGTCAGGGCGTGACAACCTGATTGTAGTTCGTATGAAACATAGTCATTTAATCGGATCTCTATACCAGGCTTTGTCAGAGGAAGGCCCTAAAAATTGTCAAAGACTCCAGCCACCCTAGACATAGACTGTTCTCTCTGCTACCGCATGGCAAGCGGTACCGGAGCGCCAAGTCTAGGTCCAAGAGGCTTCTAAACAGCTTCTACCCCCAAGCCATAAGACTCCTGAAAAGCTAATCAAGTGACTACCCAGACTATTTGCATTGCCACCCCCCTCCTCTTTTACGCTGTTGCTACTCTCTGTTAATTATCTATGTATAGTCACTTTAACTCTACCTACATGTACATATTACCTCAATTACCTTGACTAACCGGTGCCACCCCACATTGACTCTGTATCGGTACCCCCTGTATATAGCCTCCACATTGACTCTGTACCGGTACCCACCTGTATATAGCCTCCACATTGACTCTGTACCTGTACCCCCTGTATATAGCCTCCACATTGACTCTGTACCGGTACCCCCTGTATATAGCCTCCACATTGACTCTGTTCCTGTACCCCCTGTATATAGCCTCCACATTGACTCTGTACCGGTACCCCCTGTATATAGCCTCCACATTGACTCTGTACCAGTACCCCCTGTATATAGCCTCCACATTGACTCTGTACCGGTACCCCCTGTATATAGCCTCCACATTGACTCTGTACCAGTACCCCCTGTATATAGCCTCCACATTGACTCTGTACCGGTACTCCCTGTATATAGCCTCCACATTGACTCTGTACCGGTACTCCCTGTATATAGCCTCCACATTGACTCTGTACCGGTACCCCCTGTATATATCCTCGCTACTGTTATTTTACTGCTGCTCTTTAATCATTTGTTATTTTAATTAAAACATTTTACTTATCTATTTTTTACTCAACACTTATTTTTCTTAAAACTGCATTGTTGGTTAAGGGCTTGTAACTAAGCATTTCACTGTAAGGCCTACACCTGTTGTATTCAGCATTTCACTGTAAGGCCTACCTACACCTGTTGTATTCAGCATTTCACTGTAAGGCCTACCTACACCTGTTGTATTCAGCATTTCACTGTAAGGCCTACACCTGTTGTATTCAGCATTTCACTGTAAGGCCTACCTACACCTGTTGTATTCAGCATTTCACTGTAAGGTCTACTACACCTGTTGTATTCAGCATTTCACTGTAAGGCCTACCTACACCTGTTGTATTCAGCATTTCACTGTAAGGCTTACCTACACCTGTTGTATTCAGCATTTCACTGTAAGGCCTACCTACACCTGTTGTATTCAGCATTTCACTGTAAGGTCTACTACACCTGTTGTATTCAGCATTTCACTGTAAGGCCTACACCTGTTGTATTCAGCATTTCACTGTAAGGCCTACCTACACCTGTTGTATTCAGCATTTCACTGTAAGGTCTACTACACCTGTTGTATTCAGCATTTCACTGTAAGGCCTACACCTGTTGTATTCAGCATTTCACTGTAAGGCCTACCTACACCTGTTGTATTCAGCATTTCACTGTAAGGCTTACCTACACCTGTTGTATTCAGCATTTCACTGTAAGGCCTACCTACACCTGTTGTATTCAGCATTTCACTGTAAGGCCTACCTACACCTGTTGTATTCAGCATTTCACTGTAAGGTCTACTACACCTGTTGTATTCAGCATTTCACTGTAAGGTCTACTACACCTGTTGTATTCAGCATTTCACTGTAAGGCCTACACCTGTTGTATTCAGCATTTCACTGTAAGGCCTACACCTGTTGTATTCAGCATTTCACTGTAAGGTCTACTACACCTGTTGTATTCAGCATTTCACTGTAAGGTCTACCTGTTGTATTCAGCATTTCACTGTAAGGTCTACCTGTTGTATTCAGCATTTCACTGTAAGGTCTACCTGTTGTATTCAGCATTTCACTGTAAGGTCTACCTGTTGTATTCAGCATTTCACTGTAAGGTCTACTACACCTGTTGTATTCAGCATTTCACTGTAAGGTCTACCTGTTGTATTCAGCATTTCACTGTAAGGTCTACCTGTTGTATTCAGCATTTCACTGTAAGGTCTACCTGTTGTATTCAGCATTTCACTGTAAGGTCTACTACAACTGTTGTATTCAGCATTTCACTGTAAGGTCTACCTGTTGTATTCAGCATTTCACTGTAAGGTCTACCTGTTGTATTCAGCATTTCACTGTAAGGTCTACCTGTTGTATTCAGCATTTCACTGTAAGGTCTACCTGTTGTATTCAGCATTTCACTGTAAGGTCTACCTGTTGTATTCAGCATTTCACTGTAAGGTCTACTACACCTGTTGTATTCAGCACATGTGACAAATTACATTTGATTTGATTTGATGTGGCTCCTGAACATATACTTTGAGTTGATTACTCAGCTGCCTAATTCCATTGAGATAGATTTGCAATTTTATCATCATATTATACCAACAACAACATCAACAACAACAAATCCAGTCCACAAGCTAATTTAGCTGTCTCTCTTTACTCTGCAGATAAGCGGTTGTCCAGGAGAAGAGCGTCGTGTGCTGCGACGTTGGTGCTGCATACAGAGCAGAAGACAACCCAGGAGAAACATACAGAGGTAGGTGGTCACGTGTGACCTCAAACAGCACCCTATTCCCTATGTACTGCACTACTTTTAACCAGAGCACTATGAGCCCTGGTCAAAAGTAGTGCACTATATAGGGAAATAAGGGGTTTCATTTAGGACGTACAATGTTGTATTCAGAGCATGTGACAAATAACATTTGATTTGAATGGTTGTTACAGTATCCAATAATAGACAAGTTACTCAGATTATTGAGCCACTCTTATGTGATTTTTGTATGATAATTTGCTTGGCATACTTTCACTTACAGCCGTGTGTCTCTTGATGCTTGGCGCGCAAAGCCAAGCTAGATAATGACCTATAATGAGCTATCTGGATAAATAGGTTGTTTATTTCACAATTATCTTTTGATCATATATCTCTTAAAATAGATGTGCAATATATGAAGCCTTTGAATGATCCAGTCCCCTACCACTGACCAGCATGTTTCTATTCAATCCATTAAGCTCAATTTATTCATCCTGATTATATAAGACTGGGCATTGTGCTTCAAAGTCCATATATCTGGATGTTCTATTCTCTTTCACACATCTAAAACTTCCTTTTGAGCACAGCACGAACCCCTGTTTTGATCTTTACAATATGCCTGTACTTATAACGCTGCAACAACAAAAAAAAGATTAGTTAGGAAGTCCCCAGAACGTCATGAAATGGTTGCCTAAAGTTGTCAGGACGTTGTGTTATGGTCCTAAAACAACGTTTTATTCTAGTTCCCGATTTGTTCCAGGGACATCCCCAAGGAAGTTTCTGGGATGTTCTCAGGATTTTGTGTTCCCTGGAGGTTTTTATCTAAGTTTGGTACGGGTATGTCCCTAAATACGTTTTTCGGATGTTCCACAAACATGACTCTTTCCTGTCATCAAGGGAATGTTCTCTAGGAGACGTTTGTCTAGTTCCCTCTATGTTCCTCTATGTTTCTGGGACATCAGCGATACCCAGGTTCAGGATGTTTTTAGGATGTTTAAATACAATTTACTTGTCACATGCACCAAATACAACAGGTGAAATACTTAATTACAAGCCCTTAACCAACAATGCAGGGTATTTTTTTTTTAAGAACATATTTTCTCAAAATAAATGCAAAACTAAAAAGTAACACAGTGAGCAGCAGCAGGGTAAAAAAGGGGGTCGATGAAAATAGTCCAGGTAGTAGCCATTTGATGAACTTTTTAGCAGTCTTATGGCTTGGGGGTAAAAGCTGTTTGGACATAGACGTGGCGCTCCGATACCACTTGCTCTGCAGTAGCAGAGAAAACAGTCTATGACTTGGGTGGCTGGAGTCTTTTTTTAGGGCCTTCCTCTGACACCACCTGGTATAGAGGTCCTGGATGGCAGGAAGCTTGGCCCCAATGATGTACTGGGCCGTACGCACAACCCTCTGTAGCGCCTTGCTGTCGGATGCCGAGCAGTTGGCATACCAAGTGTTGATGCAACCAGTCCGGATGCTCTCGATGGTGCAGCTGTAGAACTTTGAGGATCTGAGGACCCATGCCAAATCTTTTCAGTCTCCTGAGGGAAACTAGGCATTGTCGTGCCCTCTTTACGACTGTCTTGGTGTGTTTGGACCGTTTGGACCGCTGATATCAGCTGATGTACGAAGGGCTATATAAATACATTTGATTTGATTTGATAGTTTGTTAGTGATGTGGACATCAAGGAACTTGAAGCTCTCGACCCACTCCACTACAGCACCATCGATGTGAATCAAATCAAATCAAATGTATTTATATAGCCCTTCGTACATCAGCTGATATCTCAAAGTGCTGTACAGAAACCCAGCCTAAAACCCCAAACAGCAAGCAATGCAGGTGTAGAAGCACGGTGGCTAGGAAAAACTCCCTAGAAAGGCCAAAACCTAGGAAGAAACCTAGAGAGGAACCAGGCTATGAGGGGTGGCCAGTCCTCTTCTGGCTGTGCCGGGTGGAGATTATAACAGAACATGGCCAAGATGTTCAAATGTTCATAAATGACCAGCATAGTCAAATAATAATAAGGGTGCAGCAAGTCAGCACCTCAGGAGTAAATGTCAGTTGGCTTTTCATAGCCGATCATTAGAGTATCTCTACCGCTCCTGCGGTCTCTAGAGAGTTGAAAACAGCAGGTCTGAGACAGGTAGCACGTCCGGTTAAAAGGTCAGGGTTCCATAGCCGCAGGGGGGGATGGGGCCGGGCTCTGCCTTCCTTTTTCTGTAGTCCATGATAAGATCCTTTGTCTTGATCACATTGAGGGAGAGGTTGTTGTCCTGGTGCCACACTGCCAGGTCTCTGACGACCTCCTTCCTATAGGCTGTCTCATCGTTGTCGGTGATCAGGGATACTACTGTTGTGTCGTTGGAGTAGTGCTTGGCCACGCAGTCGTGGGTGAACAGGGAGTACAAGAGGGAGCTGAGCACGCACCACTGAGGGGCCCACGTGTTGAGGATCAGCGTGGCGGATGTGTTGTCACCTACCCTTACCACCTGGGGGTGGCCTGTCAGGAAGCCCAGGATCCAGTTGCAGAGGGAGGTGTTTAGTCTCAGGATCCTTAGCTTAGTGATGAGCTTTGTGGGCACTATGGTGTTGAACGCTGAGCTGTAGTGAACGAACAGCATTTTCACGTAGGTGTTCTTTTTGTCCAGGTGGGAAAGGGCAGTGTGGAGTGCAATAGAGATTGCATCATCTGTGGATCTGTTAGGATGGTATGCAAATTGGAGTGGGTCTAGGGTTTCTGGGATAATGGTGTTGATGTGAGCCATGACCAACCTTTCGTCTGTTGGATGCCCAAACAGCTGTTTCTGTCTGTTGTCTGTTGGACGCCCACACAGCTGTTTCTGTCTGTTGTCTTTGTCTGTTGGACGCCCACACAGCTGTTATTGTCTGTTGTCTTTGTCTGTTGGACACCCACACAGCTGTTTCTGTCTGTTGTCTGTTGGATGCCCACATAGCTGTTTCTGTCTGTTGTCTTTGTCTGTTAGACGCCCACACAGCTGTTTTTGTTTGTTGTCTTTGTCTGTTGGACACCCACACAGCTGTTATTGTCTGTTGTCTTTGCCTGTTGGTTGCCCAAACAGCTGTTTTTGTCTGTTGTCTGTTGTCTTTGCCTGTTGGATACCCACACAGCTGTTATTGTTTGTTGTCTTTGTCTGTTGGACACCCACACAGCTGTTTTTGTCTGTTGTCTTTGTCTGTTGGACGCCCAAACAGCTGTTTTTGTCTGTTGTCTTTGTCTGTTGGACGCCCACACAGCTGTTATTGTCTGTTGTCTTTGTCTGTTGGACACCCACACAGCTGTTATTGTCTGTTGTCTTTGTCTGTTGGACACCCACACAGCTGTTTGGAGCTCTCCCCCCCTGCAGCAGATCTATGTCCAGAACAAGATCTCACTGTAAGAGTTTTCCACCATTAGTTTTCCATTCATACAACGTGTTGGTTAAATTTCCACAGTAATCAAAAAAGTAGAACTAAGTAGTTCTGATGATAACACCCACCAGAGGGCGAACATATCTTAAAGACTTTAGTGGCAAGGTGTTACTAAGGTAACGCCGACGTGAGCTTTTAGGGAGCGGTAACGAGGTGATTAATAATGGAATTGAGATCAACAGTGTGGGTGAATTTATGGAGCGTATTTATGGTTTAACGACAGATCAGCTGGTGATCATCTCAGGGGTAAACTAAACTTCACATGAAACTGAATAGTTGTTAGTGGAATTAAATAATTCCTCTAATGTACTCATTAATTAAATTCAATCTGTCTATTTATAAGAATTTGTAAGATACTTATTAACATAAAATAGACAGGATACAGTCTTATTAAAATTAGATAATAGTGTTTATTCTCGGAGCACGCTGCCATTTGATCATAAACACAGGTTTATATACAAGATATGACGTCATAGGTTACAGAATAAGTCTCATTGTCCTGACAAATAGAAAACAGGTTCAAAAGTTCATTCTAACTTCACAGGGCACACACATGACACACAATATAATCATTTATCCTGCACCGTCCGTCCTGGCTGGATGCCCACTCTAGAGACACACTGCGCTGAGCCGGCACCGTCCGTCCTGGCTGGATGCCCACTCTAGAGACACACTGCGCTGAGCCGGCACCGTCCGTCCTGGCTGGATGCCCACTCTAGAGACACATTGCGCAGAGCCGCATAACATGGTGCCTGCCCGGTCACTCTCTCCCCACGGTAAGCACGAGGAGTTGGCTCAGGTCTCCAACCTGACTCAGCCAATCTCCTCGTGCTTCTCGGGCTTCCGTGTCAGCCGTGACCCTGTGTAATCCTGGGCCCTTTTTCTCGCTGCCTCCGCTTTCCTCGCTGCTTCCACCTGCTCCCAGGGCAGGCGATCCTTCCCCGCCAGGATCTCCTCCCACGTCCAGGATCCCTTCCCATTCAAAATGTCTTCCCACGTCCATTCCTCCTTACCACGCTGCTTGGTCCGTTTGTGGTGGGTAGTTCTGTCACGGCCGTCGTCCGAAGGAGACCAAGGTGCAGCGTGGTCAGCGTACATTTTATTTTATTTTAGTAAATGTCGCCAACAAAACAAGAAAACAAATAAACGACCGCGAAGCTTAACAGAGCTATAGTGCCAGTAACAAAGTTAACTACCCACAAACACCAAAGGAAAAAAGGCTGCCTAAGTATGATTCCCAATCAGAGACAACGATAGACAGCTGTCCCTGATTGAGAACCATACCCGGCCAAAACATACAAACACAAAACCTAGAAATAAAGAACATAGAATGCCCACCCAAATCACACCCTGACCAAACCAAATAGACATAAAAAAGGCTCTCTAAGGTCAGGGCGTGACAACCTGATTGTAGTTCGTATGAAACATAGTCATTTAATCGGATCTCTATACCAGGCTTTGTCAGAGGAAGGCCCTAAAAATTGTCAAAGACTCCAGCCACCCTAGACATAGACTGTTCTCTCTGCTACCGCATGGCAAGCGGTAACGGAGCGCCAAGTCTAGGTCCAAGAGGCTTCTAAACAGCTTCTACCCCCAAGCCATAAGACTCCTGAAAAGCTAATCAAGTGACTACCCAGACTATTTGCATTGCCACCCCCCTCCTCTTTTACGCTGTTGCTACTCTCTGTTAATTATCTATGTATAGTCACTTTAACTCTACCTACATGTACATATTACCTCAATTACCTTGACTAACCGGTGCCACCCCACATTGACTCTGTACCGGTACCCCCTGTATATAGCCTCCACATTGACTCTGTACCGGTACCCACCTGTATATAGCCTCCACATTGACTCTGTACCTGTACCCCCTGTATATAGCCTCCACATTGACTCTGTACCGGTACCCCCTGTATATAGCCTCCACATTGACTCTGTTCCTGTACCCCCTGTATATAGCCTCCACATTGACTCTGTACCGGTACCCCCTGTATATAGCCTCCACATTGACTCTGTACCAGTACCCCCTGTATATAGCCTCCACATTGACTCTGTACCGGTACCCCCTGTATATAGCCTCCACATTGACTCTGTACCAGTACCCCCTGTATATAGCCTCCACATTGACTCTGTACCGGTACTCCCTGTATATAGCCTCCACATTGACTCTGTACCGGTACTCCCTGTATATAGCCTCCACATTGACTCTGTACCGGTACCCCCTGTATATATCCTCGCTACTGTTATTTTACTGCTGCTCTTTAATCATTTGTTATTTTAATTAAAACATTTTACTTATCTATTTTTTACTCAACACTTATTTTTCTTAAAACTGCATTGTTGGTTAAGGGCTTGTAACTAAGCATTTCACTGTAAGGCCTACACCTGTTGTATTCAGCATTTCACTGTAAGGCCTACACCTGTTGTATTCAGCATTTCACTGTAAGGCCTACCTACACCTGTTGTATTCAGCATTTCACTGTAAGGTCTACTACACCTGTTGTATTCAGCATTTCACTGTAAGGTCTACTACACCTGTTGTATTCAGCATTTCACTGTAAGGTCTACTACACCTGTTGTATTCAGCATTTCACTGTAAGGCTTACCTACACCTGTTGTATTCAGCATTTCACTGTAAGGCCTACCTACACCTGTTGTATTCAGCATTTCACTGTAAGGCTTACCTACACCTGTTGTATTCAGCATTTCACTGTAAGGCCTACCTACACCTGTTGTATTCAGCATTTCACTGTAAGGTCTACTACACCTGTTGTATTCAGCATTTCACTGTAAGGCCTACACCTGTTGTATTCAGCATTTCACTGTAAGGCCTACCTACACCTGTTGTATTCAGCATTTCACTGTAAGGTCTACTACACCTGTTGTATTCAGCATTTCACTGTAAGGCCTACACCTGTTGTATTCAGCATTTCACTGTAAGGCCTACCTACACCTGTTGTATTCAGCATTTCACTGTAAGGCTTACCTACACCTGTTGTATTCAGCATTTCACTGTAAGGCCTACCTACACCTGTTGTATTCAGCATTTCACTGTAAGGCCTACCTACACCTGTTGTATTCAGCATTTCACTGTAAGGTCTACTACACCTGTTGTATTCAGCATTTCACTGTAAGGTCTACTACACCTGTTGTATTCAGCATTTCACTGTAAGGTCTACTACACCTGTTGTATTCAGCATTTCACTGTAAGGCCTACACCTGTTGTATTCAGCATTTCACTGTAAGGCCTACACCTGTTGTATTCAGCATTTCACTGTAAGGTCTACTACACCTGTTGTATTCAGCATTTCACTGTAAGGTCTACCTGTTGTATTCAGCATTTCACTGTAAGGTCTACCTGTTGTATTCAGCATTTCACTGTAAGGTCTACCTGTTGTATTCAGCATTTCACTGTAAGGTCTACCTGTTGTATTCAGCATTTCACTGTAAGGTCTACTACAACTGTTGTATTCAGCATTTCACTGTAAGGTCTACCTGTTGTATTCAGCATTTCACTGTAAGGTCTACCTGTTGTATTCAGCATTTCACTGTAAGGTCTACTACACCTGTTGTATTCAGCACATGTGACAAATTACATTTGATTTGATTTGATGTGGCTCCTGAACATATACTTTGAGTTGATTACTCAGCTGCCTAATTCCATTGAGATAGATTTGCAATTTTATCATCATATTATACCAACAACAACATCAACAACAACAAATCCAGTCCACAAGCTAATTTAGCTGTCTCTCTTTACTCTGCAGATAAGCGGTTGGCCAGGAGAAGAGCGTCGTGCTCTGCGACGTTGGTGCTGCATACAGAGCAGAAGACAACCCAGGAGAAACATACAGAGGTAGGTGGTCACGTGTGACCTTAAACAGCACCCTATTCCCTATGTACTGCACTACTTTTAACCAGAGCACTATGGGCCCTGGTCAAAAGTAGTGCACTATATAGGGAAATAAGGGGTTTCATTTAGGACGTACAATGTTGTATTCAGAGCATGTGACAAATAACATTTGATTTAAATGGTTGTTACAGTATCCAATAACAGACAAGTTACTCAGATTATTGAGCCACTCTTATGTGATTTTTGTATGATAATTTGCTTGGCATACTTTCTCTTACAGCCGTGTGTCTCTTGATGCTTGGCGCGCAAAGCCGAGCTAGATAATGACCTATAATGAGCTATCTGGATAAATAGGTTGTTTATTTCACAATTATCTTTTGATCATATATCTCTTAAAAATAGATGTGCAATATATGAAGCCTTTGAATGATCCAGTCCCCTACCACTGACCAGCATGTTTCTATTCAATCCATTAAACTCAATTTATTCATCCTGATTATATAAGACTGGGCATTGTGCTTCAAAGTCCATATATCTGGATGTTCTATTCTCTTTCACACATCTAAAACTTCCTTTTGAGCACAGTATGAACCCCTGTTTTGATCTTTACAATATGCCTGTACTTATAACGCTGCAACAACAAAAAAAAGATTAGTTAGGAAGTCCCCAGAACGTCATGAAATGGTTGCCTAAAGTTGTCAGGACGTTGTGTCATGGTCCTAAAACAACGTTTTATTCTAGTTCCCGATTTGTTCCAGGAACATCCATAAGGAAGTTTCTGGGATGTTCTCAGGATTTTGTGTTCCCTGGAGGTTTTTATCTAAGTTTGGTACGGGTATGTCCCTAAATACGTTTTTCGGATGTTCCACAAACATGACTCTTTCCTGTCATCAAGGGAATGTTCTCTAGGAGACGTTTGTCTAGTTCCCTCTATGTTCCTCTATGTTTCTGGGACATCAGCGATACCCAGGTTCAGGATGTTTAAATACAATTTACTTGTCACATGCACCAAATACAACAGGTGAAATACTTCATTACAAGCCCTTAACCAACAATGCAGGGTATTTTTTTAAGAAAATATTTTCTCAAAATAAATGCAAAACTAAAAAGTAACACAGTGAGCAGCAGCAGGGTAAAAAAGGGGATCGATGAAAATAGTCCAGGTAGTAGCCATTTGATTAACTTTTTAGCAGTCTTATGGCTTGGGGGTAAAAGCTGTTTGGACATAGACGTGGCGCTCCGATACCACTTGCTCTGCAGTAGCAGAGAAAACAGTCTATGACTTGGGTGGCTGGAGTCTTTTTTTAGGGCCTTCCTCTGACACCACCTGGTATAGAGGTCCTGGATGGCAGGAAGCTTGGCCCCAATGATGTACTGGGCCGTACGCACTACCCTCTGTAGCACCTTGCTGTCGGATGCCGAGCAGTTGGCATACCAAGTGTTGATGCAACCAGTCAGGATGCTCTCGATGGTGCAGTAGAACTTTGAGGATCTGAGGACCCATGCCAAATCTTCTCAGTCTCCTGAGGGAAACTAGGCATTGTCGTGCCCTCTTTACGACTGTCTTGGTGTGTTTGGACCGCTGATATCAGCTGATGTACGAAGGGCTATATAAATACATTTGATTTGATTTGATTTGATAGTTTGTTAGTGATGTGGACATCAAGGAACTTGAAGCTCTCGACCCACTCCACTACAGCACCATCGATGTGAATCAAATCAAATCAAATGTATTTATATAGCCCTTCGTACATCAGCTGATATCTCAAAGTGCTGTACAGAAACCCAGCCTAAAACCCCAAACAGCAAGCAATGCAGGTGTAGAAGCACGGTGGCTAGGAAAAACTCCCTAGAAAGGCCAAAACCTAGGAAGAAACCTAGAGAGGAACCAGGCTATGAGGGGTGGCCAGTCCTCTTCTGGCTGTGCCGGGTGGAGATTATAACAGAACATGGCCAAGATGTTCAAATGTTCATAAATGACCAGCATAGTCAAATAATAATAAGGGTGCAGCAAGTCAGCACCTCAGGAGTAAATGTCAGTTGGCTTTTCATAGCCGATCATTAGAGTATCTCTACCGCTCCTGCGGTCTCTAGAGAGTTGAAAACAGCAGGTCTGAGACAGGTAGCACGTCCGGTTAAAAGGTCAGGGTTCCATAGCCGCAGGGGGGGATGGGGCCGGGCTCTGCCTTCCTTTTTCTGTAGTCCATGATAAGATCCTTTGTCTTGATCACATTGAGGGAGAGGTTGTTGTCCTGGTGCCACACTGCCAGGTCTCTGACGACCTCCTTCCTATAGGCTGTCTCATCGTTGTCGGTGATCAGGGATACTACTGTTGTGTCGTTGGAGTAGTGCTTGGCCACGCAGTCGTGGGTGAACAGGGAGTACAAGAGGGAGCTGAGCACGCACCACTGAGGGGCCCACGTGTTGAGGATCAGCGTGGCGGATGTGTTGTCACCTACCCTTACCACCTGGGGGTGGCCTGTCAGGAAGCCCAGGATCCAGTTGCAGAGGGAGGTGTTTAGTCCCAGGGTCCTTAGCTTAGTGATGAGCTTTGAGGGCACTATGGTGTTGAACGCTGAGCTGTAGTGAACGAACAGCATTTTCACGTAGGTGTTCTTTTTGTCCAGGTGGGAAAGGGCAGTGTGGAGTGCAATAGAGATTGCATCATCTGTGGATCTGTTAGGATGGTATGCAAATTGGAGTGGGTCTAGGGTTTCTGGGATAATGGTGTTGATGTGAGCCATGACCAACCTTTCGTCTGTTGGACGCCCACACAGCTGTTTCTGTCTGTTGTCTTTGTCTGTTGGACGCCCACATAGCTGTTATTGTCTGTTGTCTTTGTCTGTTGGACACCCACACAGCTGTTTCTGTCTGTTGTCTGTTGGACGCCCACACAGCTGTTTCTGTCTGTTGTCTTTGTCTGTTGGACGCCCAAACAGCTGTTTCTGTCTGTTGTCTTTGTCTGTTAGACGCCCACACAGCTGTTTTTGTCTGTTGTCTTTGCCTGTTGGATACCCACACAGCTGTTTTTGTCTGTTGTCTTTGCCTGTTGGACACCCACACAGCTGTTTGGAGCTCTCCCCCCCTGCAGCAGATCTATGTCCAGAACAAGATCTCACTGTAAGAGTTTTCCACCATTAGTTTTCCATTCATACAACGTGTTGGTTAAATTTCCACAGTAATCAAAAAAGTAGAACTAAGTAGTTCTGATGATAACACCCACCAGAGGGCGAACATATCTTAAAGACTTTAGTGGCAAGGTGTTACTAAGGTAACGCCGACGTGAGCTTTTAGGGAGCGGTAACGAGGTGATTAATAATGGAATTGAGATCAACAGCGTGGGTGAATTTATGGAGCTTATTTATGGTTTAACGACAGATCAGCTGGTGATCCTCTCAGGGGTAAACTAAACTTCACATGAAACTGAATAGTACAGTACTAGCATCTTCTAGAACGGCTCAGACACAAGAGGTATGTGGCAGGGTCTACAGTCAATCACGGATTACAAAAAGAAAACCAGCCCCGTCGCGGACCAGGATGTCTTGCTCCCAGACAGACTAAATCACTTTTTTGCTCACTTTGAGGACAATACAGTGCCACTGACACGGCCCGCTACCGAAACCTGCGGGCTCTCCTTTCCTCATTCATATATCTTTATGTACATATTCTTTATCCCTTTACACTCGTGTGTATAAGGTAGTAGTTGTGGAATTGTTAGGTTAGATTACTCGTTGGTTATTACTGCATTGTCGGAACTAGAAGCACAAGCATTTCGCTACACTCGCATTAACATCTGCTAACCACGTGTATGTGACAAATAACATTTGATTTGATTTGAACAAAGCCTTCTTTTACAGTACAGAGCTGAAGACATACACGATTCATTCTTTTCAACTTTTAACACAACTCTTTATCTCTGACAGCGTGTACTTTTATCCAAATACTTTTTACAATACATATATTGATAGTTTACTTAACTATTGGATTAAGATTGTGTAACAAATTCAGCAGGACCCTGATAGCAGACTGAGTTGATAGTTGATACAACATTCATATTCCACATGTAGCAGGACCCTGATAGCAGACTGAGTTGATAGTTGATACAGCATTTATATTCCACATGTAGCAGGACCCTGATAGCAGACTGAGTTGATAGTTGATACAGCATTCATATTCCACATGTAGCAGGACCCTGATAGCAGACTGAGTTGATAGTTGATACAGAATTCATATTCCACATGTAGCAGGACCCTGATAGCAGACTGAGTTGATAGTTGATACAGCATTTATATTCCACATGTAGCAGGACCCTGATAGCAGACTGAGTTGATAGTTGATACAGCATTCATATTCCACATGTAGCAGGACCCTGATAGCAGACTGAGTTGATAGTTGATACAGCATTCATATTCCACATGTAGCAGGACCCTGATAGCAGACTGAGTTGATAGTTGATACAACATTCATATTCCACATGTAGCAGGACCCTGATAGCAGACTGAGTTGATAGTTGATACAACATTCATATTCCACATGTAGCAGGACCCTGATAGCAGACTGAGTTGATAGTTGATACAACATTCTTATTCCACATGTAGCAGGACCCTGATAGCAGACTGAGTTGATAGTTGATACAACATTTATATTCCACATGTAGCAGGACCCTGATAGCAGACTGAGTTGATAGTTGATACAACATTCATATTCCACATGTAGCAGGACCCTGATAGCAGACTGAGTTGATAGTTGATACAGCATTCATATTCCACATGTAGCAGGACCCTGATAGCAGACTGAGTTGATAGTTGATACAACATTCATATTCCACATGTAGCAGGACCCTGATAGCAGACTGAGTTGATAGTTGATACAACATTCTTATTCCACATGTAGCAGGACCCTGATAGCAGACTGAGTTGATAGTTGATACAGCATTCATATTCCACATGTAGCAGGACCCTGATAGCAGACTGAGTTGATAGTTGATACAGCATTTATATTCCACATGTAGCAGGACCCTGATAGCAGACTGAGTTGATAGTTGATACAGCATTCATATTCCACATGTAGCAGGACCCTGATAGCAGACTGAGTTGATCGTTGATACAGCATTCATATTCCACATGTAGCAGGACCCTGATAGCAGACTGAGTTGATAGTTGATACAGCATTTATATTTCACATGTAGCAGGACCCTGATAGCAGACTGAGTTGATAGTTGATACAGCATTCATATTCCACATGTAGCAGGACCCTGATAGCAGACTGAGTTGATAGTTGATACAGCATTCATATTCCACATGTAGCAGGACCCTGATAGCAGACTGAGTTGATAGTTGATACAGCATTCATATTCCACATGTAGCAGGACCCTGATAGCAGACTGAGTTGATAGTTGATACAACATTCATATTCCACATGTAGCAGGACCCTGATAGCAGACTGAGTTGATAGTTGATACAGCATTTATATTCCACATGTAGCAGGACCCTGATAGCAGACTGAGTTGATAGTTGATACAGCATTCATATTCCACATGTAGCAGGACCCTGATAGCAGACTGAGTTGATAGTTGATACAACATTCATATTCCACATGTAGCAGGACCCTGAGAGCAGACTGAGTTGATAGTTGATACAGCATTCATATTCCACATGTAGCAGGACCCTGATAGCAGACTGAGTTGATAGTTGATACAGCATTTATATTGCACATGTAGCAGGACCCTGATAGCAGACTGAGTTGATAGTTGATACAGCATTCATATTCCACATGTAGCAGGACCCTGATAGCAGACTGAGTTGATAGTTGATACAACATTCTTATTCCACATGTAGCAGGACCCTGATAGCAGACTGAGTTGATAGTTGATACAACATTTATATTCCACATGTAGCAGGACCCTGATAGCAGACTGAGTTGATAGTTGATACAACATTCATATTCCACATGTAGCAGGACCCTGATAGCAGACTGAGTTGATAGTTGATACAGCATTCATATTCCACATGTAGCAGGACCCTGATAGCAGACTGAGTTGATAGTTGATACAACATTCATATTCCACATGTAGCAGGACCCTGATAGCAGACTGAGTTGATAGTTGATACAACATTCTTATTCCACATGTAGCAGGACCCTGATAGCAGACTGAGTTGATAGTTGATACAACATTCATATTCCACATGTAGCAGGACCCTGATAGCAGACTGAGTTGATAGTTGATACAACATTCTTATTCCACATGTAGCAGGACCCTGATAGCAGACTGAGTTGATAGTTGATACAGCATTCATATTCCACATGTAGCAGGACCCTGATAGCAGACTGAGTTGATAGTTGATACAGCATTTATATTCCACATGTAGCAGGACCCTGATAGCAGACTGAGTTGATAGTTGATACAGCATTCATATTCCACATGTAGCAGGACCCTGATAGCAGACTGAGTTGATCGTTGATACAGCATTCATATTCCACATGTAGCAGGACCCTGATAGCAGACTGAGTTGATAGTTGATACAGCATTTATATTTCACATGTAGCAGGACCCTGATAGCAGACTGAGTTGATAGTTGATACAGCATTCATATTCCACATGTAGCAGGACCCTGATAGCAGACTGAGTTGATAGTTGATACAGCATTCATATTCCACATGTAGCAGGACCCTGATAGCAGACTGAGTTGATAGTTGATACAGCATTCATATTCCACATGTAGCAGGACCCTGATAGCAGACTGAGTTGATAGTTGATACAACATTCATATTCCACATGTAGCAGGACCCTGATAGCAGACTGAGTTGATAGTTGATACAGCATTTATATTCCACATGTAGCAGGACCCTGATAGCAGACTGAGTTGATAGTTGATACAGCATTCATATTCCACATGTAGCAGGACCCTGATAGCAGACTGAGTTGATAGTTGATACAACATTCATATTCCACATGTAGCAGGACCCTGAGAGCAGACTGAGTTGATAGTTGATACAGCATTCATATTCCACATGTAGCAGGACCCTGATAGCAGACTGAGTTGATAGTTGATACAGCATTTATATTCCACATGTAGCAGGACCCTGATAGCAGACTGAGTTGATAGTTGATACAGCATTCATATTCCACATGTAGCAGGACCCTGAGAGCAGACTGAGTTGATAGTTAAAAAAAATATATATATATATTTTTTTTATAATATGTTTATTATTTTTCCAATAAAAATAAAATAAAAAAAGACAGCAATACAAACAATGACATTCATTGTACTTATGAATGGGATGGCCAATTTAGAGGACAAAACAAAAGTTAACTCACACATACACAAAATAAAACTAAATCCTATTAGGTGGTACATGTATAAGAAGACAGCATATAGTCATTACAAGCAGTGTAGTTAAGCCCAAAATAAATATTGAGTGGAGTACAGCACAGAGTAGCAGCAGATCATCAACCCAGTTATGAAGTGGGACTAGACCATTTATCCAGTATCGGCTGCCATATTTTGTAAAACACTGGACTTCTATTGGAGGTATTGTATCGAATCTTTTCCATATGTATTACATTCCCTAAATCCCGTAACCACATTTCAAAGGTAGGTACAGTCTCCAATTTCCAAAATTGCAATATGAGCCTTTTGGCTAATAGAGTACAAAGAGAGACAGCTTTCCCTTCCTGGTTATTCCCATCAACTGTACCAAACAGATCGATCAATGGGTCTGGGGCTAGAACTCTATCAAAGGCCTTAGATAAGTCATCAAAAATGAGAGCCCAGTAAGCATGTAATTTAGGGCATGTCCAGAATAAGTGGGTCAATGTCCCCTCATCCTGCTTGCACCTCTCACACAGTGGTGAGGTGTCCGGGAATATTTTATGCAGTTTTACTTTTGAGTAATGTAACCTGTGTATCACCTTAAACTGTACAAGGTTGTGTCTGGCATTCACTGAACTGTGGTTTATATTCCTGAGAGCTTCTACCCAGTCCTCATCTGAGATTTCTGAACCAAGTTCTTGTTCCCAAGCCCTTTTAATGGTGTCTGTGGATACCTCTATGTGGGCCTGTAGCACATCATACAGTCTAGAGACCGACCCTTTTGAATGGGGTTTGACAAGGATCAAGCTATCTAATGTAGGACTATTTGGCTTCATGCCATACTGTGGGATATGTGTCCTTAAGAAATTCCTGATTTGGAGGTATCTGAAAAAATGTGTTGTTGGCATGTTGAACTTTCCCTGTAGTTGTTGAAATGAAGCTAACTGACCATCTATGTATAGATTACCAATTGTTGTGAGCCCCTTCTCCCTCCACTGTGAAAACACCACATCATCCAATGCAGGGTGGAAAGCATGATTCAGGCTAATCGGGCTGTCTATGTAAACAGTGGGTATGTTAAGAAAATCCCTAATCTGTTTCCAGATCCTAAGCGTATGACAAATGACTGGATTAGAGTCATACGTGGCTTTTTTCACATAAGATGGGCTATTAACAAGTGCAGGGAGTGAGGAACGTTGACAGGAGGCCTGCTCAATCAAAAGCCATGAAGGCCTATCCTTCTGTCTCATCGCAGGTAAACGGGGTTTGGTGGCCATTGCGAAGAGAGCATGCGAAATAGGGCACCCCTGTCGGCACCCCTTGAACAGGCGGAATGACTGTGACATTTCCTGATTGGTCACCACGGACGCCATTGGGTGTGCATAAATAATTCTTATCCAATTAATAAATTCCTTTCCAAACCCGAAATGCTCCAGAACCGACATCATATACTTCCACTCAATCTGATCAAACGCCTTCTCTGCATCAAGAGATATTACCACTGCCTCAACCTTATGATCATGATACATTACGTTGAAAAGGCGTCTCAAATTGTAGTATAAATGTTGGCCCGGGATAAAACCTGTCTGGTCAGGGTGTATGATGTCGGAAATATATGTTTTCAATCGGTTTGCCAATATCTTTGTCAACACCTTATTTTCTATGGGGAGTAACGACACGGGGCGATAAGACGACGTCTCCATGGCATCTCTCTTTTTTCAAGATCAGGGCTATTGTAGCCTCATACAGTGTTTGCGGGAGTTTGGCATTTTCTTTGGATTGTTTAAACATTCGCAACATAAGTGGAGATAGACTGGCGCAGTACTTTTTATAGAATTCTATTACATATCCATCGGGCCCAGGGGCCTTGCTGTTTGGAAATTGTGCTATCGCTGTGTTAATTTCCTCTAAGGTTATCCTGGCATCGAGTGCAGCCGCTGCCCCCCTGTCTGGTTTAGGAAGTTCACATTCAGCGAGAAAGTGTTCCATAGTTTGTGGATCAGTAGCATCGCATTTTGATTGGTATAGCTCTGAGTAAAACTGCGCAAAGCATTTATTAATATCCTGCGGATCTGTTACTATTTTACCCTTCTTGTCTTTTATTTTGTGAATAGCTCTAGATGCCTGTACATGCCTTAGCTGTCTTGCTAATAATTTGTGGTTTGTCCCCCAGTTCAAAATAACTTTGTTGCGTTCTAGCAAGTAAAGAGCCCACCCGTTTCGAAAGGATGGTATTGTATTCATATTTTAACTTTGTGATCTTCTCAAGGACTGTATAAATCTGTACAAATTTGTCCTAAAAACGTTCTCCTGTTCCCCTAACTCTCTTTCAATTTCTCTCAGCCTAGTATTGGCACGTTTCTTCCTCTCTGATGTATAAGAAATAATGTAACCTCTAATCACAGCCTTTAGAGATTCCCAAAGGGTGGAGTCGTCCACATCCCCCATGTCGTTAGTTCCGAGGAAAAAGGCAATCTGCTCCTTCAAATACTGACAAAAAGCCTCATCTTTCAACAGGTATGCGTCTAAGCGCCACGGTCGCCGACCTGTCGACATATTGTCGAGTTTCAGCACCATGGACAGAGGAGAGTGGTCCGTAATTAGAATGGGGTGATAGGTAACCGACTCAGCTGCTGAAATTAGTTTGGAGTCCAACAAAAAATAGTCAATTCTGGAATATGATTTAAGAACTGCTGAAAATAAAAAATAATCCCTGTCTGTTGGGTGCGTCAGTCTCCAAATATCGACAATGTTAAGGTTTGTCATCAATGTATTTAGACAGACACTGGCATTTGATTGTTGAAGTGACCTTGATAGCTGTTTATCTAAAAGAGGATCTAACGTACAGTTAAAGTCACCTCCAACAATAACACTTGAATCCGAGATATTTGGTATGGCCTTAAATACCCTTTGAAAAAATAATGGATAATCGAAGTTGGGTCCATATAAATTGACCAAGGTTATTGGTTTTGAATTCAGTGTACCAGCCACAATAATATACCGACCATTAGGATCTGAAATCGAGGATGAGTAAACAAAATAAATGTTTTTCTTTATCAGGATTGCTACCCCTCTCGCTTTTGCATCAAAGTTAGACTGGTATATCTGACCGATCCAGCCGACTCGTAGCTTGGCCTGCGCGGAGCGTTTAATATGCGTTTTTTGAAGAAGCACTATGTCAGCACCCAGTGATTTACGATGAGAAAAAACCTTAGCTCGTTTCACGACATGCCCTAAGCCATTACAGTTCCAGCTGACTATCTTTATTCCACCTGGTCTACTCTGTGCTCTGTCACTATGTGGCATTTCTTATTTTAGAGCAAATTGTTGCTGTCATACAAAACCCAGAAGAAAACCGTCCCGCCGTGCGGGAGCTTGTCATGCCACCTGTATTAATAAACGTGAACATAAAACACAGACCCCATCCCCCCTCCCGTCCCTTTACTGAGTGACTTCCCCAAACGAAGCACTCCTTGGCTAACACACAAACCTTAGGGTGTCTAGACATACAGCTTGAACTAACTCGTCGTCTATAGATGCTCCGCATATAAACTAATATTAAATAACACTTAACTCTCACGTTTGGGGGTGAGTGGCGCTAAAAAATGATATGCTAAACAATGCTATATTAGCCACAACATCTCACCTATCATATAAGTCCCAATTTCTGATCTTCTGATCGAAAAGACATAGGCCGGAAATTCAAACACATTATTTCTGTATCCTCAGCCGGGGAGCTTGCTTGTCAAGAACAGCTAGGCCTCTTTTGGGTTGTCAAACGTACGTGTTGATCCCTCGACTGTCACCTTAAACCGGGCTGGGAAGAGGAATCCATATCGGATGTTGGCCGCCCTGCATTTGTTGCGTACCTCATCATACTCTTTCCGTTGGTTCCTCACCTCCAAGGTAAGATCTGGGTAGAAAGACACCCTGGCTCCGTTGTAGTTAAGGGGGAACTTTTGACTAGCCAGCTTGAGGATGAGATCCCTGGTCTGGGGATAGTGCAGCCGTACAATGAATGGCCTTGGTGGCCCGCCCTTGGCCGGCTTCGTTGCCTGAGATCTGTGTGCGCGGTCGATCAGGGTGGCCGTTTTGAAGTGTTCACTCCCCAGCAATGCCGGTATCAGCTCCGAGACAAATTCAGTGGGTTTCCCTTTCTCAGTGTCCTCCTGGATCCCACATATTCGGATGTTCTGGCGTCTTGAATGCGACTCGAGCATTTCCAGTCGGGCCTTCAGGGTTTTGTTGTCATTTTTGAACGTTGCGCACTGTTTCTCTATGTCCTGTAGCCTGGCCTCGTGATCGACTGTCGTCTGCTCAACCTCATGCACCCTTCCCTTAGTTGCCTTCACACTTTCGGCCAAAGTCCCAATACTCTTTGAGATATCAGCCAACCTTGTGTCCACCTTCTTGCTTAGTGAGTTTATGGCAGCCAGTATGTCACTTTGAGTAGGATCTGTGGGGAACTCTTGGAAGCTAGCCTCTTCAGCTAGCTCCTCATGGGTCGGCGACGTTGAAATTGGTTCGTTGTCTATCTCATTCCAATTATCTTGTTTAGCGCCGCCTTTTATGGTGCCTTTTCCCTTTGTCATATTTGTTTGAAGTTATAGGTTGTGAGAGGTTAAGATAAATACTAATTTGTTTCAAAATAGAGCGGAGCTCTAGCAAAGCATGTCTACTCCATAGCACGCTCTCTAGCGCCCCCAGCATTCATATTCCAGAGTAACAGGCACCTCTGCTCTGGAGAAGATGACATTCAATAGCCTATTATAATAATGTCACAGGGTGTGTCCCAAATGGCATCCTATACCCTATATAGTGCACTACTTTTGACCAGAGCCCTATGGCACCCTGTGTAGTGCACTACCTTTGACCAGAGCCCTAGCATGCCATTTTGGATGCAGACTTCATCATAGTCTCCTGTCTGTCACAGGCTCTTTAGAGATAGAGGTCAGCCAAAGATGCATTATCCCAGCCAACAGAATGGTTGTATAATCAGGGTGTCTGTATAGGTTCTCCTGGGATGAACAGAGCTTTCCATGTATCTGTGTGGAGCGCTGGAGAGACATGGATCAGCAGGTGGAGTTCACTACTCACGTCATCAGCAGCCCTCACACAAGGACACCTGTTCGAGCCTCTGATAAGAAGCAGAAATTCCCTGGCTCTCGCTCTCGTTCTCTCTCTTTCTCTCTCTCTCTCTCAATTCAATTCAAGGGCTTTATTGGCAGGGGAAACATATGTTAACATTGCCAAGGCAAGTGAAGTAGATAATAAACTAAATGAACAGTAAACATTACACTCACAGAAGTTCCAAAAGAATAAAGACATTTCATATTATGTATATATACAGTGTTGTAAGGATGTGCAAATAGTTAAAGTACAAAAGGGAAAATAAATAAACATAAATATGGGTTGTATTTTCAATGGTGTTTGTTCTTCACTGGTTGCCCTTTTTTTGTGGCAACAGGTCACAAATATTGCTGCTGTATTGTATTTATTATGGATCCCCATTAGCTGCTGTATTGTATTTATTATGGATCCCCATTAGCTGCTGTATTGTATTTATTATGGATCCCCATTAGCTGCTGTATTGTATTTATTATGGATCCCCATTAGCTGCTGTATTGTATTTATTATGGATCCCCATTAGCTGCTGTATTGTATTTATTATGGATCCCCATTAGCTGCTGTATTGTATTTATTATGGATCCCCATTTGTATTTATTATGGATCCCCATTAGCTGCTGTATTGTATTTATTATGGATACCCATTAGCTGCTGTATTTGTATTTATTATGGATCCCCATTAGCTGCTGTATTGTATTTATTATGGATCCCCATTAGCTGCCAAAGCAGCAGCTACTATTCCCGGGGTCCAGCAACATTAAGGCAGTTTATACAATTTTAAAAACATTACAATACATTCACAGATTTCACAACACACTGTGTGCCCTCAGGCCCCTACTCCACCACTACCACATATCTACAGTACTAAATCCATGTGTATGTACTGTGCGTATGTTATCGTGTGTGTGTGTGTGTGTGTGTGTGTGTGTGTGTGTGTGTGTGTGTGTGTGTGTGTGTGTGTGTGTGTGTGTGTGTGTGTGTGTGTGTGTGTGTGTGTGTGTGTGTGTGTGTGCGTGTGCGCGCGTGCGCGCGCGTGTGTGTGTCTGTGCCAATGTTTGTGTTGCTTCACAGTCCCCGCCGTTCCATAAGGTGTTTTTTATCTGTTTTTTAAATCTAATTCTACTGCTGCGTCAGTTACTTGATGTGGAATAGAGTTCCATGTAGTCATGGCTCTATGTAGTACTGTGCACCTCCCATAGTCTGTTCTGGACTTGGGGACTGTGAAGAGACCTCTGGTGGCATGTCTTGTGAGGTATGCATGGGTGTCCGAGCAGTGTGCCAGTAGTTTAGACAGACAGCTCGGTGCATTCAACATGTCAATACCTCTCATTAATACAAGCAGTGATGAAGTCAATCTCTCACTTTTAGCCAGGAGAGATTGACATGCATATTATTAATGTTAGCTCCTTGTGTACATCCAAGGGCCAGCCGTGCTGCCGTACAGCCGTGCTGCCGTACAGCCGTGCAGCCATACAGCCATGCTGCCCTGTTCTTTTTTCTGTGGTGTATTTCTTTAGCAATGTCTATCCATTGTGTCACTGTGGGAGGGTCTTTTTGTAGCCATTTCCTAGTGACAGACTTTTTACTGGCTGCCAGTAGGACCTTCAAGAGGTATTTTTCTCTATTATGTAAGTTATCAGGTATTTCACCCAAGTACAAAGAAATTAATGTTTGTTCTATGTCAAATCCAATAATTTGACCAATGTTAGATCTTATTTCTCCCCAGTAAGTTTTGATTGCGGGGCAGGTCCAAAAGATATGAGAGTGATCCGCCCTCAATAGACCGCATTCTCTCCAACAAGGGTGTGGTGAGCCAGTCTGTTTTGATTTCAGTTTAGGTGTCATGAAGTAACGTATAACATTCTCTCCAACAAGGGTGTAGGGAGCCAGTCTGTTTTGATTTCAGTTTAGGTGTTATGAAGAAACGTATAACATTCTCTCCAACAAGGGTGTAGGGAGCCAGTCTGTTTTGATTTCAGTTTAGGTTTTATGAAGTAACGTATAACATTCTCTCCAACAAGGGTGTAGGGAGCCAGTCTGTTTTGATTTCAGTTTAGGTTTTATGAAGTAACGTATAACATTCTCTCCAACAAGGGTGTAGGGAGCCAGTCTGTTTTGATTTCAGTTTAGGTGTTATGAAGAAACGTATAGCATTCTTCCAACAGAATTCTCTCCATGACCTTGAGTTGGTGGAGCTTTGTTGAGTCTCTAGTATGTTCAACCATGTTTCATCAGTTATTTCAATGTTAAGTTCCTCCTCCCATTTCTGTTTAATATACAGTAGTTTGTAGAATGTTTCTTTGAGGATTGAATACCCAAGTAGAGATTTGAAATATATTTTTTTGTTACTCCCCAAGTTGTATGCGTTAGTGAATACTTGGATTAATTTCTGAGGTGCTCGAGGGTCAATCACTTTTATCTCCCTTAAGAAATAGTGTCGGACTTGTAGGTGTAACAGTATAACTTTAAACCGTCCCCTCGCCCCGACACGGGCGCGAACCAGGGACCCTCTGCACACATCAACAACTGACACCCACGAAGCATCGTTACCCATCGCGCCACAAAAGCCGCGGCCCTTGCAGAGCAAGGTGCAACACTACTTCTAGGTTTCAGAGCAAGTGACGTAACTGATTGAAACGCTAGCAGCGCGTACCCGCTAACTAGCTAGCCATTTCACATCCGTTACACTCACCCCCCTTTCAACCTTCTCCTTTTCCGCAGCAACCAGTGATCCGGGTCAACAGCATCAATGTAACAGTATAACTTTACGGCGTCCCCTCGCCCCGACACGGGCGCGAACCAGGGACCCTCTGCACACATCAACAACGGTCGCCCACGAAGCATCGTTACCCATTGCTCCACAAAGGCCACGGCCCTTGCAGAGCAAGGTGCAACACTACTTCTAGGTTTCAGAGCAAGTGACGTAACTGATTGAAACGCTAGCAGCGCGTACCCGCTAACTAGCTAGCCATTTCACATCCGTTACATAGGTATCTGTAAAAATCTTGTTTATCCAAGCCATGTTTTTTACTTAGGTCCTGGAAGTTATCTAGGTCCCCATTCCTTATAATTGTACTGAATGATGTGATGCCTTTCTGCGTCCATTGTTTAAATCTGCTGTCCTGAGTTGCAGGGATGAAGCTGGGGTCGTATGCGGGCCAACTCAGCAGTTTGACCTCTCTGTCTAAATTATTTTGCTTAACTACCCTAAACCATGTCTTCAGAGAGAAATTCATCCACTGATTTTGGCTATTGTATATTTCTATGACTATGTCCTTATTTCCCAAAACTGACTGTCTGGGTGTCTCTGTATGGGTGTCTCTGTATGGGTGTCTCTGTCTGGGTGTCTCTGTCTGGGTGTCTCTGTCAAAGTAGTCTCTGTCTGGGTGTCTCTGTCTGGGTGTCTCTGTATGGGTGTCTCTGTCTGGGTGTCTCTGTATGGGTGTCTCTGTCTGGGTGTCTCTGTCAAAGTAGTCTCTGTCTGGGTGTCTCTGTATGGGTGTCTCTGTCTGGGTGTCTCTGTCAAAGTAGTCTGTGTCTGGGTGTCTCTGTATGGGTATCTCTGTCTGGGTGTCTCTGTATGGGTGTCTCTGTCTGGGTGTCTCTGTATGGGTATCTCTGTCTGGGTGTCTCTGTCAAAGTAGTCTCTGTCTGGGTGTCTCTGTATGGGTGTCTCTGTATGGGTGTCTCTGTATGGGTGTCTCTGTCTGGGTGTCTCTGTCTGGGTGTCTCTGTATGGGTATCTCTGTCTGGGTGTCTCTGTCAAAGTAGTCTCTGTATGGGTGTTTCTGTATGGGTGTCTCTGTATGGGTGTCTCTGTCTGGGTGTCTCTGTCAAAGTAGTCTCTGTCTGGGTGTCTCTGTATGGGTGTCTCTGTCTGGGTGTCTCTGTCTGGGTGTCTCTGTCAAAGTAGTCTCTGTCTGGGTATCTCTGTATGGGTGTCTCTGTATGGGTATCTCTGTCAAAGTAGTCTCCATGTCTTTCCATTTGGATTTGTATTCTGAATTGTACCAACACACCAGAGGTCTCATTGGGCTGACACATAATAATCTTTTAGGTTTGGTAAGGCCATAACCACACCGTTTTTTGGTAATTGTAATGTTGTATATCTAGTTCTTGGTCTCTTACTGTTCCAGATAAACCTTGATATCCGTTTATCACTAAACTGTTTAGGTGGGATTTCTATGGGCAGTGATTGGAACAAATACAGTAACCTCGGCAGGATGTTCATCTTGATTGTTTCAATTCTACTACTAAGATCTAAGGGAAGTGAATTCCACCTGTCTAGGTCATCATATATTTTCTTGTTGATGTGATCGTAATTCATGTCATTAGGTTTGGCTGTATCTTTTGGTAGATTTACTCCAAGATATTTAATGGATGAAGAGGTCCAGGTGAAGTTATACCTGATCTTCAGCTCTTCCTGTGGGGTATAATTATATACTAGGGCTTGGGTCTTGTGTACGTTAAGCACATACCCTGAATATGTTCCAAATGTTTATAAAACATCCATCAATCTAGGTACGCTTGAGCCTGGGTCTTTAAGGAATAACAGAACGTCATCAGCATACATGCATGTCTTATGTTCACAGCCTCTTATTGTTACTCCCTCTAAGGTTGGGTCCTGTCTTATTGTTACTCCCTCTAAGGTTGGGTCTTGTCTTATTGTTATTCCCTCCAAGGTTGGGTCCTGTCTTATTGTTATTCCCTCCAAGGTTGGGTCTTGTCTTATTGTTATTCCCTCCAAGGTTGGGTCTTGTCTTATTGTTATTCCCTCCAAGGTTGGGTCTTGTCTTATTGTTATTCCCTCTAAGGTTGGGTCCTGTCTTATTGTTATTCCCTCTAAGATTGGGTCCTGTCTTATTGTTACTCCCTCTAAGGTTGGGTCTTGTCTTATTGTTATTCCCTCCAAGGTTGGGTCTTGTCTTATTGTTATTCCCTCCAAGGTTGGGTCTTGTCTTATTGTTATTCCCTCTAAGGTTGGGTCCTGTCTTATTGTTATTCCCTCTAAGGTTGGGTCCTGTCTTATTGTTATTCCCTCTAAAGATGGGTCCTGTCTTATTGTTATTCCCTCTAAAGATGGGTCCTGTCTTATTGTTACTCCCTCTAAAGATGGGTCCTGTCTTATTGTTACTCCCTCTAAAGATGGGTCCTGTCTTATTGTTACTCCCTCTAAAGATGGGTCCTGTCTTATTGTTATTCCCTCTAAAGATGGGTCCTGTCTTATTGTTATTCCCTCTAAAGATGGGTCCTGTCTTATTGTTACTCCCTCTAAGGTTGGGTCCTGTCTTATTGTTACTCCCTCTAAGGTTGGGTCCTGTCTTATTGCCTGTGCTAATGGTTCGAGGTACAAGGAGAAGAGCGTGGGTGAAAGATAACAGCCTTGTCTTGCCCCTCGCTCTAATTTTATCGTTCGTGTCAAATGTCCATTTATCTTTATTCTAGCGGTCGGACATGAATACAGTGTTTTGATGCAATGTATCACTTCTTTGTTGAAACCAAATCTTTCCATAACTTGGAATAGGTAATCCCATCTCACTGAATCAAATGCTTTTGCTGCATCTAGACTGATTAATATCGCACTTGTCTTATTCTGAGTAATGTGGTCCATGACATGTAGTGTTCTCCTTATATTGTCCTGTGTCTGCCTATTTTACATGAAACCAGTTTGATCTCCGTTAATCAATTCTGGGATTATGTTCTCCATTCTTTTGGCTATTATTGATGCATATAGTTTATAATCCGTGTTAAGAATTGCGATAGGTCAATATGAACTGCATTCCTTCTTATCTTTACCCTCTTTTGGGATTACAGATATGATGGCCTCCATGACGGTGGGAGACCCCCCCTCCTGCAGAGTCCAGTTAAAACAGGCCTGAAGTAGAGGTGTTAGTTGTTCTCTGAAGGTCTTGAACCAATCTGAAGGGAAGCCATCAGGGCCTGAAGTAGAGGTGTTAGTGGTTCTCTGAAGGTCTTGAACCATTCTGAAGGGAAGCCATCAGGGCCTGAAGTAGAGGTGTTAGTTGTTCTCTGAAGGTCTTGAACCATTCTGAAGGGAAGCCATCAGGGCCTGAAGTAGAGGTGTTAGTTGTTCTCTGAAGGTCTTGAACCATTCTGAAGGGAAGCCATCAGGGCCTGAAGTAGAGGTGTTAGTTGTTCTCTGAAGGTCTTGAACCAATCTGAAGGGAAGCCATCAGGGCCTGAAGTAGAGGTGTTAGTGGTTCTCTGAAGGTCTTGAACCATTCTGAAGGGAAGCCATCAGGGCCTGAAGTAGAGGTGTTAGTTGTTCTCTGAAGGTCTTGAACCATTCTGAAGGGAAGCCATCAGGGCCTGAAGTAGAGGTGTTAGTTGTTCTCTGAAGGTCTTGAACCATTCTGAAGGGAAGCCATCAGGGCCTGAAGTAGAGGTGTTAGTTGTTCTCTGAAGGTCTTGAACCATTCTGAAGGGAAGCCATCAGGGCCTGAAGTAGAGGTGTTAGTTGTTCTCTGAAGGTCTTGAACCATTCTGAAGGGAAGCCATCAGGGCCTGAAGTAGAGGTGTTAGTTGTTCTCTGAAGGTCTTGAACCATTCTGAAGGGAAGCCATCAGGGCCTGAAGTAGAGGTGTTAGTTGTTCTCTGAAGGTCTTGAACCATTCTGAAGGGAAGCCATCAGGGCCTGAAGACTTGTTTACTTTTAGTTGAGATATTGCTTTATTAATTTATATTGTCTGTGGATCTGCCTTCTCTGGTTGCTTGTACAGGTTTGTGTAATATGATTCAAATGCATTCTGTATTTAATCTAATTTGCATGTGATCTTCTTTGTTTTGGGGTCTTTTATTTTGAAATGGTATTCTGTGCTTGTTGTTTCCTGAGTCTCCATGCTAGTAATTTGGTTGCCTTTGAGCCTGCTTAATAATCTCGTTGTTTCAGGAACCTAAGCTTTTTCTCTACTTCTTCTCTATAAATCTGGTAAATTTCCTGTTTTACCTTTTGAATCTCTGGTAATATAAGAGGGTCTTTGTATTGACTATGAGATCGTTCTGAGTTTCTTAGTGTTTCCTGTAATTTCAGCAGTTTCTGTGCTTTAGTCTTTTTCTTGAGAGATGATGTGGCTATGATCTTTCCTCTAATAACCGCCTTAGCTGCATCCCACAATATAGCAGGAGATACTTCCCCATTATCATTATTCTCCAGATAGATGTTCAATTCTGTCTTTATTGATTCCTTGAATGCTGGATCATTCAGCATGCTTGTATAACGTCTCCATATAGTATTTCTTGGTTTGCTATCACGGTGTAGAGTAAGGTAAACTCCATTATGATCTGATAAGTCGCTCTGGCCGATCCTACAATCCTTAAGCCTGTGTCTATCTGCATTGTACATGAAAAAGTAGTCTAACCTGGAGTATTCAGTGTGGCGGGCTGAGTAAAAAGTATATTCCTTATCGGTCTTGTGGGTGTCACGCCGTACATCGAGCAGTCCTAGACCCTGCAGTATCCTATCGATCTTTTTAGCAACTAGACTCATTTTCCTGTTTTGATTTGTGCTGTCCAATTTTGAGTTTAAAATCGTGTTAAAATCCCCTCCACAGATAAGAGTGTCAGAGGTTTCTGTGGCAATTGGCAATTGCTACCCTGGATCCAGGTACCTCCATATCCGATCTTGATTGGGAAGCCACCAAGGAAGAAGGCACTGGAACCTCTGGATCCAGGGTGGCAAAGCTGTTTCTGGTCTGTGTCAGGTCTGGGCTCAACATCTCCATGGAAACCCCCCCGTTGCCAGTGGACGCCTTCTTCGACTTCCACGGCGAGTGACGTACCTCCATGGCTGGTTGGTTGGGTCGAGAACAGCTCCATTCTCCAGGGAAGGGGTAGACCCCTTCGGGGATGTAACCCTGCCTAGCACCGGCCAGTCGGCTGTGGAGAGCCGACACGGCGGCAAAACTTCCACCAGACCAGAGCGGCGTCCGGCTACTGGGGTGGAAGAAAAATAAAAAGTAGGTGGGCGTGGGTTCCCCAGTAGCTTATGTAGGTTTGCTACTTGCTTGATAAGAGTAGCTACTTCACTCCTGTTATCCTCTGCAAGCAAGCAGTTGCTACATTGAAAGTCAGCGCGGTCCACATTGTCCCGGAACAAAGCAAAGTATAACAGCTCCTGCAACGCTGGAAACGTTCAATAGCGGCCTCCATTTGAGACCGCCGAGCCAGCTAGGCTAGCTGGGATTTCGCGTCTCTCACCCTGTACGGAATCTGGCAGTATCCCGGGACAGATAGCAGCGCTCACAGCAATTTAGCTCAACAGAGACGCAGGATTCAAAATAAAATAAAGTATATAAAACACTCTCAGCTTTTAAACCGAGGTCTTTAGTTCAGGTTTCGGCTGTGATGGCACACTGTGGTACACAATTTTGATAAACTCCCATATCTACTGGGTGAAATACCACAGTGTGCCATCACAGCAGCAATATGTGTGACCTGTTGCCACAAGAAAAGGCCAAACAGTGAAGAACAAACACCATTGTAAATACAACCCATATTTATGTTTATTTATTTTCCCTTTTGTACTGTAATGTAATGTTTACTGTTCATTTTTATTGTTAAAAACTTCTTATGGCTGGGGGCAGTATTGAGTAGCTTGGATGAATAAGGTGCCCAGAGTAAACTGTCTGCTACTCAGGCCCAGAAGCTAAGATATGCATATTATTAGTAGATTTGGATAGAAAACACTCTGAAGTTTCTAAAACTGTTTGAATGATGTCCATGAGTATAACAGAACTCATATGGCAGGCAAAAACCTGATAAAAAATCCAACCAGGAAGTGGGAAATCTGAGGTTTGTAGGTTTGCCTATCCAATATACAGTGTCTATGGGGTCATATTGCACTTCCTAAAGCTTCCACTAGATGTCAACAGACTTTAGAACCTTGTTTCAGGCTTCTACTGTGAAGGATGAGGGAATTAGAGCTGTTTCAACCAGGTGTCTGGCAGAGTGCCATGAGCTCACTCAGGCGCGCCCCCGTGAGAGGTAGCTGCGTTCCTTTTCCTTTCTAAAGACAAAGGAATTCTCCGGTTGAAACATTATTGAAGATTTATGTTAAAAACATCCTAAAGATTGATTCTATACATCGTTTGACATGTTTCTACGAACTGTAATGGAACTTTTTGTCTTTTCGTCTGGCATGCGCGTCATGAATTTGGATTTTTGAACTGAACGCGCGAACAAAAAGGAGATATTTGGACATAAATTATGGACTTTATCGAACAAAACAAACATTTATTGTGGAACTGGGATTCCCGGGAGTGCATTCTGATGAAGATCATCAAAGGTAAGTGAATATTTATAATGCTGTTTCTGACTTCTGTTGACTCCACAACATGGCGGGTACCTGTATGGCTTGTTTTTGTGTCTGAGCGTCGTACTCAGATTATTGCATGGTGTGCTTTTTCCGTAAAGTTTTTTTGAAATCTGACACAGCGGTTGCCAGGTGACCTCCAGGCTAAACATTCATTTCCCAGTAGACCTCCAAGCTAAACATTCATTACCCAGTAGACCTCCAAGCTAAACATTCATTACCCAGTAGACCTCCAGGCTAAACATTTAAGACATATTGACAGCCCATTACAAATTCCACCTGACTGAGTATCCATGTATAACTGGTGAACTGGTACCCTCCGATCCAGCAAGCCTTTGGGTCAGAAATAAAACAATAGTAAGGTGTAATCTTTGATGGTTGATAAGGAGTGAAGGTTTTTCATCTTTGATTGTTGAAACTTGGTTATCTTTTAGTAGAGGTTTGAAGGCAGGCCTGCGGGCAATGGTGTAAGATGTAGTCAATATCAACCAAATAAATATTGAATCTATGTGAAGCTGTATCTCATTATAATAACAAACACACAGCTACTCTCTCTCTCTCACTCTCAGTAATCACTGAAGGATTATCAGTAATCCTGTTTCTATGAAGAACCAGATGCTCCATGATCTCTCAAGATGAGAGAAAAAGCTAAGTTATATTTCCAAGAAAAATATCACACATCTCCGTTTTCTCATTACGATCAACTAAAGTATTCTAAGAATCCTCAAAAGCTGTGTGAATTGGAATGTTCTTTGCTCGTTCATTTGTTATGTTTGTTGGTTTTGTTTGTTTGTTTGTTATGTTTGTTGGTTTTGATGTGTGCGTACAGTACATGCACCATCTGTGTCAGAAAATAACAGGAAATAAAGGAGGGTTTTTTTGCAGCACGGAAAAATACAAAGTAATGCTCAGCAGGGATACAAACCTTGATATAATCAACCATTAGTCTAATCAATCTGTGGACATTCATCTCAGCTGTCTGGAATCGGTCCATTTCATCTGAAAACTCCAGGATTTATTTTGATCTAGGACTACAGCACATTGAGGTAAGAGGAACTCACCTGCGTGCATGTACAGTACATTACTGTATAAATGTGTCAGCCAGGCAGGTACAGTACATTACTGTATAAATGGGCCAGGCAGGTACAGTACATTACTATATAAATGGGCCATACAGGTACAGTACATTACTATATAAATAGGTCATACAGGTACAGTACATTACTATATAAATGGGCCATGCAGGTACAGTACATTACTATATAAATGGGCCATGCAGGTACAGTACATTACTATATAAATGGGCCATGCAGGTACAGTACATTACTATATAAATAGGTCATACAGGTACAGTACATTACTATATAAATAGGTCATACAGGTAGAGTACATTACTATATAAATAGGTCATACAGGTACAGTACATTACTATATAAATAGGTCATACAGGTAGAGTACATTACTATATAAATGGGCCAGGCAGGTACTGTCACGTTCTGACAATAGTTCTTGTGTGTTGTGCTTGTTTTAGTGTTGGTCAGGACGTGAGCTGGGTGGGCATTCTATGTTGTGTGTCTAGTTTGTCCGTTTCTATGTTTGGCCTAATATGGTTCTCAATCAGAGGCAGATGTTTTGTGTTGTCTCTGATTGGGAATCATATATAGGTGGCTTGTTTTGTGTTGGGTTTTTGTGGGTGGTTGTTTCCTGTCTCTGTGTTTTCTCTGCACCAGCTAGGACTGTATCGGTTTGCCACTTTTTGTTATTTTGTATTTGTAAGTGTTCTCTGTTTATCATTTAATTAAACATGTTGAGCACTGGCTACGCTGCGTGTTGGTCCGATCCCTGCTACACCTCCTCTTCTCTTGAAGAGAAGGAAGGCTGCCGTTACAGGTACAGTACATTACTATATAAATGGGCCAGGCAGGTACAGTACATTACTATATAAATAGGTCATACAGGTACAGTACATTACTATATAAATGGGCCAGGCAGGTACAGTACATTACTATATAAATGGGCCAGGCAGGTGCAGTACATTTCTATATAAATAGGTCTTACAGGTACAGTACAGTCTGTATAAGTGGGCCATGCATGTACAGTACATTACTATATAAATGGGCCAGGCAGGTACAGTACATTACTATATAAATGACCATACAGGTACAGTACATTACTATATAAATGGGCCATGCAGGTACAGTACATTACTATATAGATGGGTCATACAGGTAGAGTACATTACTATATAAATGGGCCATGCAGGTACAGTACATTACTATATAAATGGGCCATGCAGGTACAGTACATTACTATATAAATGGGCCAGGCAGGTACAGTACATTACTGTATAAATGGGTCATACAGGTACAGTACATTACTATATAAATGACCATACAGGTACAGTACATTACTATATAAATGGGCCATGCAGGTACAGTACATTACTATATAAATGGGCCAGGCAGGTACAGTACATTACTGTATAAATGGGTCATACAGGTACAGTACATTACTGTATAAATGGGTCATACAGGTACAGTACATTACTGTATAAATGGGTCATACAGGTACAGTACATTACTGTATAAATGGGCCAGGCAGGTACAGTACATTACTATATAAATGGGCCAGGCAGGTACAGTACATTACTATATAAATGGGTCATACAGGTACAGTGCAGTCTGTATAAATGGGTCATACAGGTACAGTACATTACTGTATAAATGGGCCAGGCAGGTACAGTACATTACTATATAAATGGGCCAGGCAGGTACAGTGCAGTCTGTATAAATGGGTCATTAAACACAAACACTAGAGATGCCTTCCAAATGGCACCCTGTTCCCTGTTTAATGCACTACAACCCACCTTGGCAATTATTGTTGAACAGAGCTCATCCCTCTAGCAGTAACTAGAGGTAGAGCTGTAACCAGTCATTGTTGAACACAGTGCTCATCCCTCTAGCAGTAACTGGAGGTAGAGCTGTAACCAGTCATTGTTGAACACAGTGCTCATCCCTCTAACAGTAACTGGAGGTAGAGCTGTAACCAGTCATTGTTGAACACAGTGCTCATCCCTCTAGCAGTAACTAGAGGTAGAGCTGTAACCAGTCATTGTTGAACACAGTGCTCATCCCTCTAGCAGTAACTAGAGGTAGAGCTGTAACCAGTCATTGTTGAACACAGTGCTCATCCCTCTAACAGTAACTGGAGGTAGAGCTGTAACCAGTCATTGTTGAACACAGTGCTCATCCCTCTAACAGTAACTGGAGGTAGAGCTGTAACCAGTCATTGTTGAACACAGTGCTCATCCCTCTAACAGTAACTGGAGGTAGAGCTGTAACCAGTCATTGTTGAACACAGTGCTCATCCCTCTAGCAGTAACTAGAGGTAGAGCTGTAACCAGTCATTGTTGAACACAGTGCTCATCCCTCTAGCAGTAACTAGAGGTAGAGCTGTAACCAGTCATTGTTGAACACAGTGCTCATCCCTCTAGCAGTAACTGGAGGTAGAGCTGTAAGCAGTCATTGTTGAACACAGTGCTCATCCCTCTAGCAGTAACTAGAGGTAGAGCTGTAACCAGTCATTGTTGAACACAGTGCTCATCCCTCTAGCAGTAACTAGAGGTAGAGTTGTAACCAGTCATTGTTGAACACAGTGCTCATCCCTCTAGCAGTAACTAGAGGTAGAGCTGTAACCAGTCATTGTTGAACACAGTGCTCATCCCTCTAGCAGTAACTAGAGGTAGAGTTGTAACCAGTCATTGTTGAACACAGTGCTCATCCCTCTAGCAGTAACTGGAGGTAGAGTTGTAACCAGTCATTGTTGAACACAGTGCTCATCCCTCTAGCAGTAACTAGAGGTAGAGCTGTAACCAGTCATTGTTGAACACAGTGCTCATCCCTCTAACAGTAACTGGAGGTAGAGCTGTAACCAGTCATTGTTGAACACAGTGCTCATCCCTCTAGCAGTAACTAGAGGTAGAGCTGTAACCAGTCATTGTTGAACACAGTGCTCATCCCTCTAGCAGTAACTAGAGGTAGAGCTGTAACCAGTCATTGTTGAACACAGTGCTCATCCCTCTAGCAGTAACTAGAGGTAGAGCTGTAACCAGTCATTGTTGAACACAGTGCTCATCCCTCTAGCAGTAACTAGAGGTAGAGCTGTAACCAGTCATTGTTGAACACAGTGCTCATCCCTCTAGCAGTAACTAGAGGTAGAGCTGTAAGCAGTCATTGTTGAACACAGTGCTCATCCCTCTAGCAGTAACTAGAGGTAGAGTTGTAAGCAGTCATTGTTGAACACAGTGCTCATCCCTCTAGCAGTAACTAGAGGTAGAGCTGTAACCAGTCATTGTTGAACACAGTGCTCATCCCTCTAGCAGTAACTAGAGGTAGAGCTGTAACCAGTCATTGTTGAACACAGTGCTCATCCCTCTAGCAGTAACTAGAGGTAGAGCTGTAACCAGTCATTGTTGAACACAGTGCTCATCCCTCTAGCAGTAACTAGAGGTAGAGCTGTAACCAGTCATTGTTGAACACAGTGCTCATCCCTCTAGCAGTAACTAGAGGTAGAGCTGTAAGCAGTCATTGTTGAACACAGTGCTCATCCCTCTAGCAGTAACTAGAGGTAGAGCTGTAAGCACTGCAGGATGCTTCATTATCCTCTGTCATTAAGAGCGGAGTGCCAGACCTTATTGATGGTGGGATTAGTTTTTTTATATACATTTTATTGAACCTTTATTTAACTAGACAAGTCAGTTAAGAACACATTCTTATTTACAATGACGGCCTGCCCCGGCCAAACCCAGTGTAAAGTGTTCTTATTCAATGTAATGTGTCGATTGTCAATAAAGGGAATCCCACCTATGTCCCCTGGAGCTTGTCTTTTAATTCATTCCTGACATGAAATATGGTCTTAGGACCAACATATAGTAGTTTTGCCACACAACATATAGGACAAACACACACTAACTGCCTTTGTACTTGCCCCTTGAGGATTATTTAACTTATTTAATGCATTTGATTGAAAATTAAGTCAGTAAAAGAACAATCCCATTTCAACAATTGAATATAGAGTATATATATATATATACACACTACCGTTCAAAAGTTTGGGGTCACTTAGAAATGTTATTATTTTTGAAAGAAAAACGTATTTTTTTCCATTAAAATATCATCAAATTGATTATAAATACAGTGTAGACATTGTTAATGTTGTAATTGACTATTGTAGCTGGAAACGGCAGATTTTTTTATGGAATATCTACATAGGCGTTTACAGAGGCTCGTTATCAGCAACCATCACTCCTGTGTTCCAATGACACGTTGTATTAGCTAATCCAAGTTCATCATTTTAAAAGGCTAATTGATAATTAGAAAACCTTTTTGCAATTATGTTAGCGCAGCTGGTGACACTGTCAGGTGTTTCCATAACAACCCTACATCTCCTCAGGGGAGAAACTTTCTGAAATTATTTCCATTTCAACCCACATACGCTTTCCAAAACTATAGCTTCTGCATGGTTATTACTTTCTATATCAGGGGCCGAGTATCAAATGGGACACTACTCCTTCCCTATATTGTTCACTACTTTTGACCAAAGCCCTATATCCCTGGTCAAAAGTAGTGCACTATAAAAAGAATAGGATGCCATCTGGGACGTAGCCAGTTTCACTGGTTTTTGTTGTTGTAATAATAGCCTTGTGTGCAAATGAAACCCTTGGAGTTTGATTTGACGTGTCAGGTGGAATATAATACGCTGGAGAGGGGCAAGCTGAGGCACTTCAACACTTTTAGATTACAGACGGCAATTGGCGAGAGGTTTTAAATGGCTCTGTCCCCCTCTATGCCTCATTCATTGTAACTCCAGCTGAGTTGATAAGGCAGCTGAGTTGATATGGCAGCCGTAGTTGATAAGGCAGCCGTAGTTGATAAGGCAGCCGTAGTTGATAAGGCGGCCGAGTTAATAAGGCGGCCGTAGTTGATAAGGCAGCCGTAGTTGATAAGGCAGCCGTAGTTGATAAGGCAGCCGTAGTTGATAAGGCAGCCGTAGTTGATAAGGCAGCCGTAGTTGATATGGCAGCCGTAGTTGATAAGGCAGCTGAGTTGATAAGGCAGCTGAGTTGATAAGGCAGCTGAGTTGATAAGGCAGCTGAGTTGATAAGGCAGCTGAGTTAATAAGGCGGCCGTAGTTGATAAGGCGGCCGTAGTTGATAAGGCGGCCGTAGTTGATATGGCAGCCGTAGTTGATAAGGCAGCCGTGGTTGATAAGGCAGCCGTAGTTGATAAGGCAGCTGAGTTGATAAGGCAGCTGAGTTGATAAGGCAGCTGTAGTTGATAAGGCAGCTGAGTTAATAAGGCGGCCGTAGTTGATAAGGCGGCCGTAGTTGATAGGGCGGCCGTAGTTGATAAGGCAGCTGAGTTGATAAGGCAGCTGAGTTGATAAGGCGGCCGTGGTTGATAAGGCAGCCGTAGTTGATAAGGCGGCCGTAGTTGATATGGCAGCTGAGTTGATATGGCAGCCGTAGTTGATAAGGCAGCCGTGGTTGATATGGCAGCCGTAGTTGATAAGGCAGCCGTGGTTGATAAGGCAGCCGTAGTTGATAAGGCAGCCGTGGTTGATAAGGCAGCCGTAGTTGATAAGGCAGCCGTGGTTGATAAGGCAGCCGTGGTTGATATGGCAGCCGTAGTTGATAAGGCAGCCGTGGTTGATATGGCAGCCGTAGTTGATATGGCAGCCGTAGTTGATATGGCAGCCGTAGTTGATAAGGCAGCTGAGTTGATATGGCAGCCGTAGTTGATAAGGCAGCTGAGTTGATATGGCAGCCGTAGTTGATAAGGCAGCCGTGGTTGATAAGGCAGCCGTAGTTGATAAGGCAGCCGTAGTTGATAAGGCAGCCGTGGTTGATAAGGCAGCCGTGGTTGATAAGGCAGCCGTGGTTGATAAGGCAGCCGTAGTTGATAAGGCAGCCGTGGTTGATAAGGCAGCCGTGGTTGATAATGTTGTAGCCTGTGTACATTTACATTACTAATATATAAATGGTATGAGGTTTGGTGTAGTTAATGTTGAGGATGTAACGGCACTTTACTTAGCCTATCAACAGGGGGTACTTGAGTAGACTCATCAGATCATAGGCTTACTGGTAAAAATGCAATTTTCTTTAACCTTTATTTAACCAGGCAAGTCAGTTAAGAACAAATTCTCATTTACAATGACGGCCTAACCCGGACGATGCTGGGCCAATTGTGCGCCGCCCTATGGGACTCCCAATCACAGCCGGTTGTGATACAACCTGGATTCGAACCTGTAGTGACCCCTCTTGCACTGATATGCAGTGCCTTAGACCGCTGCACCCCTCGGGAGCCCAATGAGGAGGTAGTTCAGGGGTACTCCTGTCAGAGCAGACTTCAGTTGGTGGTAAAGTAAATGATAAAGGTTGGGCACACAATACAAGGCTACTTACTGGTTCACACAATACAAGGCTACTTACTGTTCACACAATACAAGGCTACTTACTGGTTCACACAATACAAGGCTACTTAATGGTTCACACAATACAAGGCTACTTAATGGTTCACACAATACAAGGCGACTTACTGTTCACACAATACAAGACGACTTACTGGTTCACACAATACAAGGCTACTTACTGTTCACACAATACAAGGCTACTTACTGTTCACACAATACAAGGCTACTTACTGGTTCACACAATACAAGGCTACTTACTGTTCACACAATACAAGGCGACTTACTGTTTCACACAATACAAGGCAACTTACTGTTCACACAATACAAGGCGACTTACTGGTTCACATAATACAAGGCAACTTACTGTTCACACAATACAAGGCTACTTACTGTTCACACAATACAATGCAACTTACTGTTCACACAATACAAGGCTACTTACTGTTCACACAATACAATGCTCCTTACTGACCAATCACCACTATACACACCTGTTCTGCAGCCTGGGCTGAATACAACAGGTGTAGACCTTACCGTGAAATGCTTACTTATAAGCCCAGTTCAAGAAATAGAGTTAAGAAAATATTAACTAAATAAAGGAAAGTTAAAAAAAATACAAAAAAATGCATCCAAAAGTAACACAAGAAAATGACATAACAATAACGAGGCTATATACAGTGGGTACCGGTACCGAGTCAATGTGCGAGGGTATATACAGTGGGTACCGGTACCGAGTCAATGTGCGAGGGTATATACAGTGGGTACCGGTACCGAGTCAATGTGCGGGGGTATATACAGTGGGTACCGGTACCGAGTCAATGTGCGGGGGTATATACAGTGGGTACCGGTACCGAGTCAATGTGCGAGGGTATATACAGTGGGTACCGGTACCGAGTCAATGTGCGAGGGTATATACAGTGGGTACCGGTACCGAGTCAATGTGCGGGGGTATATACAGTGGGTACCGGTACCGAGTCAATGTGCGAGGGTATATACAGTGGGTACCGGTACCGAGTCAATGTGCGAGGCTATATACAGTGGGTACCGGTACCGAGTCAATGTGCGAGGGTATATACAGTGGGTACCGGTACCGAGTCAATGTGCGAGGCTATATACAGTGGGTACCGGTACCGAGTCAATGTGCGAGGCTATATACAGTGGGTACCGGTACCGAGTCAATGTGCGAGGCTATATACAGTGGGTACCGGTACCGAGTCAATGTGCGAGGGTATATACAGTGGGTACCGGTACCGAGTCAATGTGCGAGGCTATATACAGTGGGTACCGGTACCGAGTCAATGTGCGAGGCTATATACAGTGGGTACCGGTACCGAGTCAATGTGCGAGGGTATATACAGTGGGTACCGGTACCGAGTCAATGTGCGAGGGTATATACAGTGGGTACCGGTACCGAGTCAATGTGCGAGGCTATATACAGTGGGTACCGGTACCGAGTCAATGTGCGAGGGTATATACAGTGGGTACCGGTACCGAGTCAATGTGCGAGGGTATATACAGTGGGTACCGGTACCGAGTCAATGTGCGAGGCTATATACAGTGGGTACCGGTACCGAGTCAATGTGCGAGGGTATATACAGTGGGTACCGGTACCGAGTCAATGTGCGAGGGTATATACAGTGGGTACCGGTACCGAGTCAATGTGCGAGGGTATATACAGTGGGCACCGGTACCGAGTCAATGTGCGAGGGTATATACAGTGGGTACCGGTACCGAGTCAATGTGCGAGGGTATATACAGTGGGTACCGGTACCGAGTCAATGTGCGAGGGTATATACAGTGGGTACCGGTACCGAGTCAATGTGCGAGGGTATATACAGTGGGTACCGGTACCGAGTCAATGTGCGAGGCTATATACAGTGGGTACCGGTACCGAGTCAATGTGCGAGGGTATATACAGTGGGTACCGGTACCGAGTCAATGTGCGAGGCTATATACAGTGGGTACCGGTACCGAGTCAATGTGCGAGGGTATATACAGTGGGTACCGGTACCGAGTCAATGTGCGAGGCTATATACAGTGGGTACCGGTACCGAGTCAATGTGCGAGGCTATATACAGTGGGTACCGGTACCGAGTCAATGTGCGAGGGTATATACAGTGGGTACCGGTACCGAGTCAATGTGCGAGGCTATAAACAGTGGGTACCGGTACCGAGTCAATGTGCGAGGGTATATACAGTGGGTACCGGTACCGAGTCAATGTGCGAGGGTATATACAGTGGGTACCGGTACCGAGTCAATGTGCGAGGGTATATACAGTGGGTACCGGTACCGAGTCAATGTGCGAGGGTATATACAGTGGGTACCGGTACCGAGTCAATGTGCGAGGCTATATACAGTGGGTACCGGTACCGAGTCAATGTGCGAGGGTATATACAGTGGGTACCGGTACCGAGTCAATGTGCGAGGGTATAGGTTAGATGAGGTCATTTGTAAAGTGAATGTACATAGATAATAAACAGCGAGTAGCAGCAGTGTAAAAACAAATGGGGGAGGGGGTCCAATGTAAATAGTCTGGGTGGCCATTTGATTAATTGTTCAGCAGTCTTATGGCTTGGGGGGGGTAGAAGCTGTTAAGGAGCCTTTTGGTCCTAGACTTGCCGTGCACTAGCAGAGAGAACAGTCTCTGTACAAAAGGCTCCCAAACAGCTATGGTGTATTATGGTGTATTATGTATATGTAGATTGTGTGTGTATGTATCCGGGCTCCCGAGTGGCACAGCGGTCTATGGCACTGCATCTCAGTGCAAGAGGCGTCACTGCAGTCCCTGGTTTGAATCCAGGCTGCATCACATCCGGCCATGATTGGGAGTCCCACAGGGCGGTGCACAATTGGCCCAGCGTCGTCTGGGATTGGCCGTCATTGTAAATAAGAATTTGTTCTTAATAACTGACTTGCCTAGTTAAATAAAAAATATGTGTGTATATGAATAGGATATAATTTTTATATAGGATGAGCCTTCACTAGAATACAGGCCATCATATATGTAGACTTGTCATTCTGCAGTAGTTATATAGGATGACCCTTCACTAGAATACAGGCCATCCTATATGTAGACTTGTCATTCTGCAGTAGTTATATAGGATGACCCTTCACTAGAATACAGGCCATCCTATATGTAGACTTGTCATTCTGCAGTAGTTATATAGGATGAGCCTTCACTAGAATACAGGCCATCATATATGTAGACTTGTCATTCTGCAGTAGTTATATAGGATGAGCCTTCACTAGAATACAGGCATCCTATATGTAGACTTGTCATTCTGCAGTAGTTATATAGGATGACCCTTCACTAGAATACAGGCCATCCTATATGTAGACTTGTCATTCTGCAGTAGTTATATAGGATGACCCTTCACTAGAATACAGGCCATCCTATATGTAGACTTGTCATTCTGCAGTAGTTATATAGGATGACCCTTCACTAGAATACAGGCCATCCTATATGTAGACTTGTCATTCTGCAGTAGTTATATAGGATGACCCTTCACTAGAATACAGGCCATCCTATATGTAGACTTGTCATTCTGCAGTAGTTATATAGGATGACCCTTCACTAGAATACAGGCCATCCTATATGTAGACTTGTCATTCTGCAGTAGTTATATAGGATGACCCTTCACTAGAATACAGGCCATCCTATATGTAGACTTGTCATTCTGCAGTAGTTATATAGGATGACCCTTCACTAGAATACAGGCCATCCTATATGTAGACTTGTCATTCTGCAGTAGTTATATAGGATGACCCTTCACTAGAATACAGGCCATCCTATATGTAGACTTGTCATTCTGCAGTAGTTATATAGGATGACCCTTCACTAGAATACAGGCCATCCTATATGTAGACTTGTCATTCTGCAGTAGTTATATAGGATGACCCTTCACTAGAATACAGGCCATCCTATATGTAGACTTGTCATTCTGCAGTAGTTATATAGGATGACCCTTCACTAGAATACAGACCATCCTATATGTAGACTTGTCATTCTGATAATGGTTGTGGATTATTATTGTATACATGAATCCTCATGATTTATTCTCTCCTTTTTAGAACCACATATAAAATACCTCTAATGGAAGCAGCTGTGTGTGTGTCTCTCTAACAGCAACCTTGGGGCCAGAATTCAGTTTACAATCCTATCCTCTAACCCATCCCCTTATCTCCTCTCTTGTCCTTCAGACGGCCTATAAAGCCTGCAGCCTGGCACACTCAAGATGCCGTCGCTGTCACCAACGTTACAGTATGCTGCCTGCCGTGGTGAAGCTCTGCTGTGGAATCTCCTACCCTCACCTCAGGACCATGGCAGGTAAAAACATACAACTATATATCATCTTGGTTGTGTCCCAAGTGGCTCCCTATTCCCTATATAGTGCATTACTTTTGACCAGGGCACTACAGGGGGCCATTTTGGATGCAGGCCTGGAGAGAAGCATCAATTTTCTCTCATTCCTTAGATTGTAGGATTACCGTGTCTTGCACACTGCACATAGCCTGGTCCCAGATCAGGCTATCAAAAAAAAAAAATGTAAAAAATCAGTTTGTGCTGCCTTGCCAACTCCCTCCTATGGTCATTGCAAGACAGCTCAAACAGATCCGGGACCAGCCAGTGCACGTGCATCTGGATGGAGTTATCTCTTGTTGCTGTTAATACTATGGCGTCTTGACTGCGTCTTGACTGTGACTAGTAGTAGTCTTAGTTTGTGGAGAGAAATCCTGTGAAGTCCTCATCAAAGTTTACAGCACTTTGACTTGCAGAATGGATCAAATGCAGCCTGAGTGGCAGCCTGTGTCATGCTAAACATGTTTGGCTTGATAGTGAACAATGGAGTTGACAAGAGAACAAACAGATCTGGGACCAGGCTATAGAAGGAGACAACAGATATGGGACCAGGCTATAGTAGGAGACAACAGATCTGGGACCAGGTTATAGTAGGAGACAACAGATCTGGGACCAGGTTATAGTAGGAGACAACAGATCTAGAACCAGGCTATAGAAGGAGACAATAGATATGGGACCAGGTTATAGTAGGAGACAACAGATCTGGGACCAGGCTATAGAGTGAGACAACAGATCTGGGACCAGGCTATAGAATGAGACAACAGATCTGGGACCAGGCTATAGTAGGAGACAACAGATCTGGGACCAGTTTATAGAAGGAGACAACAGATCTGGGACCAGGCTATAGGAGGAGACAACAGATCTGGGACCAGGCTATAGAAGGAGTCAACAGATCTGGCACCAGTTTATAGAAGGAGACAACAGATCTGGGACCAGGCTATAGAAGGAGACAACAGATATGGGACCAGGTTATAGTAGGAGACAACAGATCTGAGACCAGGCTATAGAATGAGACAACAGATCTGGGACCAGGCTATAGAAGGAGACGACAGATCTGGGACCAGGCTTATAGAAGGAGACAACAGATCTGGGACCAGGCTATAGAAGGAGACAACAGATCTGGGACCAGGTTATAGTAGGAGACAACAGATATGGGACCAGGCTATAGTAGGAGACAACAGATCTGGGACCAGGCTATAGTAGGAGTAAACAGATCTGGGACCAGGCTATAGTAGGAGTAAACAGATCTGGGACCAGGCTATAGAAGGAGACAACAGATCTGGGACCAGGCTATAGAAGGAGACAACAGATATGGGACCAGGCTATAGTAGGAGACAACAGATCTGGGACCAGGTTATAGTAGGAGACAACAGATCTGGGACCAGGCTATAGAAGGAGACAACAGATCTGGGACCAGGCTATAGTGGAGACAACAGATCTGGGACCAGGCTATAGAAGGAGACAACAGATCTGGGACCAGGTAATAGTAGGAGACAACAGATCTGAGACCAGGCTATAGAAGGAGACAACAGATCTGGGACCAGGCTATAGAAGGAGACAACAGATCTGGGACCAGGCTATAGAAGGAGACAACAGATCTGGGACCAGGCTATAGTAGGAGACAACAGATCTGGGACCAGGCTATAGAAGGAGACAACAGATCTGGGACCAGGCTATATGAAATGTGCTCTACAAATGAAAGCTGACTGTTGCTATTATTGTCATCCTACGACAGGACTGCAACGGCTAGCTATCACAGCGATCGGCCAGGAGCTAGCTCACATGCAGAGGAATGGGCAGACCCACCTACCAGCATGGACCAGCCATATGGGTTGGCAGACTGGCACCGCTCAGCATCAACACAGTGGTAAGCCTGACGATGATACACACATTACACACATTTTCAATGACATTATTATTTTACACAGAGCACAAACTGCCCTTATTTTAGTTATAATGACATATTTTCAAGGGCATTACTTTTTCCTATAACTTGTCCTGACCATTGAATATTAAACAGCTTCAATTCGAACTGAATAAAGTGAGTGCTGCTGTGAGGGCTGTTTTTCATGTGTGTATGTAAACGTGTTACAGAGAGCTCCAGAAGAGAGGTAGTCATCCCAGTCCCGTTGAAAGAGGAGGAGCTGCTGTACATAAGGAGTGGGCACGAGGCGCTGACCAAGGCTCTGGACATTGTTGAGGATAAGAACGGATGGAACACAGAACTCACAGAGGTAGTGCATCATCCTTACATCATCGTTGATTAAAGAGGCAATCCGGGATTTGTATATAGATTTTTGTCAAAACATCCTGTATTTTCCCTTTAAAATATGTTGCTCCCTGTGTTCATGCATATCTTTTCAATCTCCACAAATAGCTATGGAAACCTTGTACTGATGTCAAACCACCAAACTGTCATATAAGACAAGGGGGGGGTACATGATCTGAATAGCTTTTGCTATGGAAACCTTGTACTGATGTCAAACCACCAAACTGTCATATAAGACAAGGGGGGGGGGGGGGGGGTACATGATCTGAATAGCTTTTGCTATGGAAACCTTGTACTGATGTCAAACCACCAAACTGTCATATAAGACAAGGGGGGGGGGGTACATGATCTGAATAGCTTTTGCTATGGAAACCTTGTACTGATGTCGAACCACCAAACTGTCATATAAGACAAGGGGGGGGGGGTACATGATCTGAATAGCTTTTGCTATGGAAACCTTGTACTGATGTCGAACCACCAAACTGTCATATAAGACAAGGGGGGGGGTGGGGGGGGGGGGGGGGGGGGGGGGGGGGGGGGTACATGATCTGAATAGCTTTTGCTATGGAAACCTTGTACTGATGTCGAACCACCAAACTGTCATATAAGACAAGGGGGGGGGGGGGTACATGATCTGAATAGCTTTTGCTATGGAAACCTTGTACTGATGTCGAACCACCAAACTGTCATATAAGACAAGGGGGGGGGGGTACATGATCTGAATAGCTTTTGCTATGGAAACCTTGTACTGATGTCGAACCACCAAACTGTCATATAAGACAAGGGGGGGGGGGGGGGGGGGGGGGGTACATGATCTGAATAGCTTTTGCTATGGAAACCTTGTACTGATGTCGAACCACCAAACTGTCATATAAGACAAGGGGGGGGGGGGGGTACATGATCTGAATAGCTTTTGCTATGGAAACCTTGTACTGATGTCGAACCACCAAACTGTCATATAAGACAAGGGGGGGGGGGTACATGATCTGAATAGCTTTTGCTATGGAAACCTTGTACTGATGTCGAACCACCAAACTGTCATATAAGACAAGGGGGGGGGGGGGGGGGGGGGGTACATGATCTGAATAGCTTTTGCTATGGAAACCTTGTACTGATGTCGAACCACCAAACTGTCATATAAGACAAGGGGGGGGGGTACATGATCTGAATAGTTATTACCATGGTATCCTGTCTTCAAAAACCTTAAAATATAATTGACATGGGCACTTTGTGCTGCATACTGTTGCCACAATTTCTAACTTTCTAACATTTTACATTTTAGTCAATTAGCAGACGTTCTTATCCAAAGCAACTTACAGCCTGTGCATTCAATTTAGTTTCAAGTAGGGAACTTTTTGTCTTTTAGGAGAAAAATGCACTTTCCATAATCTCAGCACCCAGAACCAAATGTGTTATTAGTTATTTAATAAGGATCCCAGTAGCTGTTCCAGAAGCAGCAGTTACTCTTCTACTGACAGTCTCTCACAAGAGACTTAACTTTCTGAAACGGTGTGTTGTAAAGCTGCATACTAATGCCACATATCCAAACTTTCTCTTTCCGTTACTTTGACATTTAGGAAAACTTGATCTAAATAGCTATTACCATGGAAACCTTGTACCGGTAATATGCATATCAAATCAATTCAAATGTTATTGGTCACATGTTTAGCAGATGTTATTGCAGGTGTAGCGAAATGCTTGTTTTTCTAGCTCCAACAGTGCAGTAATATCTAACAATTCACAACAATACACACAAACCTAAAAGTAAAAGAATGTAATTAAGGAATATATAAATATTAGGATGAACAACATCGGAGTGGCATAGACTAAAATACAGTAGAATAGCATAAAGTATATAGATATGAGATGAGTAAAGCAAAAATATGTAAACATTATTAAAAGTCACTATTGTTCCATTATTAAAGTGGCCAGGGTTACATAACGGGGTGGAAGTCGCCTAGTGATGGCTATTTAACTTTCTGATGGCCTTGAGATAGAAGCTGTTTTTCAGTCTCTTGGTCCCACCTTCTGGATGATAACGGGGTGAACAGGCAGTGGCTTGGGTGGTTATTGTCCTTGATGATCTTTTTGGCCATCCTGTGATGTTGGATGCTGTAGGTGTCCTGGAGTGCAGGTAGTTTGCCCCTGGTGATGCGTTGGGCAGATCGCACCACCCTCTGGAGAGCCCTGCGGTTGAGAGCGGTGCAGTTGCCGTACCAGGCTGTGATACAGCCCAAGAGGATGCTCTCAATTGTGCATCTGTAGAAGTTTGTGAGGGTTTTAGGTGCCAAGCCAAATTTCTGATTGTCGGTGATGTGTAGAGGAACTTGAAGCTTTACACCTGCTCCACTGCGATTCCGTCGATGTGGATAGGGGCGTGCTCCCTCTGCTGTTTCCTGAAGTCCACGATCAGCTCCTTTGTTTTGTCGACATTGAGAGAGTGGTTATTTTCCTGGCACCACACTCGCAGGGCCCTCACCTCCTCCCAGTAGGCTGTCTTGTCATTATTGGTAATCAGGCCTACTACTGTTGTGTCATCTGCAAACTTGATGATTGAGTTGGAGGTGTGCGTGGCCACGCAGTCATGGGTGAACAGGGAGTACAGGAGGGGGCTGAGAACGCACCTTTATGGGGCACCTGTGTTGAGGATCAGCAAAGTGGAAGTGTTGTTCCTACCTTCACTACCTGGGGGGAGGCCCGTCAGGAAGTCCAGGACCCGGTTGCACAGGGCGGGTTTCAGGCCCAGGGCCCAGAGCTTAATGATGAGCTTGGTAGCGGGCCGTGTGGGTGGCACTGTGTTAACCTCAAAGGGCGCGAAAAAGGTGTTGAGCTTGACTGGATGCAAGACGTTAGTGTCCGCGACGTGGCTGGTTTTCCCTTTCTAGATGCCACACTGCCAAAAAGTTGTAACTCTGGAGTAGAGAAATGTTCTGTAATCTCAGGACCAAATGAAGTAGAAAGACTATCACAGGAGAACGTTCAGTAAACGTGTTCTATAGAAAAACAGGACATCATTAGAAACCTTCCTGAAAAATGTGTTGTTAAAGGAAACCATAAGGATGCCACATTACAACATTTCCTGTAACTTTCTGTCGTAGGAGAACGGGGATGTGATCTACAGTAAAGTGTTGTCTGGGGACAGGAAGGTCTTCAGACTGGAGACTGTGTTAGACGCCACCCCAGAAGAGATACATCACATCCTGTGGAAGGTGGAGGAGATGCACCAGTGGAACCCAAGCATCAAAAACATCAAGGTAACTGGTCCATCAAAAACATCAAGGTAACTGGTCCATCAAAAACATCAAGGTAACTGGTCCATCAAAAACATCAAGGTAACTGGTCCATCATAGTAGCGTAGTTGTTGGTCAATGTGTAATCTTAACACCTCCCCCTTAGGAAATCATTGATCTTCTGTTCTCCTTGGTCTCCATCCATTATGGCATCCTTTAGATTGTTATTCTACATATACACATGTGTTATTATCCAACTGGAATACTATTTACCTGCTAAGTATGTGTATTATGGTCTGTAAACTGTGAAATATTTGTAATAAGGTGTTTCTAAAACTCTAAAACTATTTATATTATTAATGCTATTATTATAACAACTATTATTATTATTACAATTTTATTTGTATTACTTTGTTTATTTATTTTTCCTTTTTCCTCTGTGATTTTAGGGGTGGGGGGAGCGGGAGGCATTAGGAAGGGTGGGAAACAGGGAGGGGGTCGGGGATCAATAGGGAATGTTCTGAAGGATTAGGGGTAAATAAATAAATAAAAAAGCAACGTGACTGTGCAAATTATAAAAATAAAAAAATATTGTTTATATATCTTCTTCAATAAAATATTATGAAAAAAAGAAAACAACGTCAAGATAAGCAGACTCATCTAAGCTGACATATTGAATTGTTTTAAGATGGGCATACTATGGATCATTCATCTAAGCTGACATATGGAATTGTTTTAAGATGGGCATACTATGGATCATTCATTTAAGCTGACATATGGAATTGTTTTAAGATGGGCATACTATGGATCATTCATTTAAGCTGACATATGGAATTGTTTTAAGATGGGCATACTATGGATCATTCATTTAAGCTGACATATGGAATTGTTTTAAGATGGGCATACTTTGGATCATTCTGCTTTTTTATTTAGAATTGTAGGACCCCTTTAGGTGTAAAAAAAATATATAACAAAATAATTTGATAAAATACTGAATTTGGCCTTTACTACTATAAGCACATGGATGGTACTGACTTCAGACGAGTCCCCTGACATTTGTCAGACGAGTCCCCTGACATTTGGGAGTGTTTCCGACACTACAGACATTTTCTTGAGAAGACCGATTTTGTGGGGACGGTCTCATGGTTTGACAAACACCGCTCTAGCTCTGCCACCTTCCACCGCAGACGCGGAAGTGCGACATTGGCGGATGCGGTGGATTGAGATGCATTCTATGCAAAAAAAACAGATACCATATCTCTAGCTTAAACTAGAGATTTTGATGGGGAATTGTTGATTGTGTTACTTAGATTGACGTACCGGTGTGTCAATCGACTATAGGGGTTTAAACCTGTCTAGCCCAGGCGTTCCGCTAGCGGAACTCCTCCCACATTCCACTGAAAAGGCAGAGAGCGAAATTCAAAAAATATTTTTTAGAAATATTTAACTTTCACGCATTAACAAGTCCAATACAGCAAATGAAAGATACACATCTTGTGAATCCAGTCAACATGTCCGATTTTTAAAATGTTTTACAGCGAAAACAGCACGTATATTTATGTTAGCTCACCACCAAATACAAAGAAGGACAGACATTTTTCACAGCACAGGTAGCATGCACAAAGCCAACCTAACTAACCAAGAACCAACCAAACTAACCAACAAACAACTTCATCAGATGACAGTCTTATAACATGTTATACAATAAATCTATGTTTTGTTCGAAAAATGTGCATATTTGAGGTATAAATCAGTTTTACATTGCAGCTACCATCACAGCTACCGTCAAAAATAGCACCGAAGCAGCCAGAGCAATTATAGAGACCAATGTGGAATAACTAAATACTCATCATAAAACGTTTCTGAAAAATACACAGCGTACAGCAACTGAAAGACACAGATCTTGTGAATCCAGACAATATTTCAGATTTTCTAAGTGTTTTACAGCGAAAACACAATATAGCGTTATATTAGCTTAGCACAATAGCAAACATTACAACAGCATTGATTCAAGCCAAACATAGCAACGTAACGTAACATAACGTATAAACCACCAAATATATTAATTTTTTCACTAACCTTCTCAGAATTCTTCAGATGACAGTCCTATAACATCATATTACACAATGCATATAGAGTTTGTTCGAAAATGTGCATATTTAGCGGCACAAATCGTGCTTATTCAATGATAATAGTGTCCATAACGTCAAGCAATCTGTCCGGCGCCATCTTGGAACGGCACCTATTCTTATCGAAAACTATTCATAAACTTGACTAAAAAAATACAGGTTGGACAGCAATTGAAAGACAAATTAGTTCTTAATGCAATCGCTGGGTTAAATTTTTAAAATTAACGTAACTGCGCAATACACCGTGCGATAAAGCAAAGCTACACTGCAAGTAATGGAGTCTTATGCATTTGAATTTTTTCAACAGAACAATGAATTATCAGCATAAAGACTGCTTACTATTAGCTGAGCTTCCATCAGAATCTTGGGCAAGGTGTCCTTTCTTCAGAACAATCGTCTTTTGGCTGAAAGATGTCCTCTTGTCCTGTCGAATTAGCCGCTAACGTTAGCCACCCACTGGAGAGGTGCCCAACTAGTGGAAGCGCGTCACAAAGAAATCCAGGAAAATCGCAATAAACTGCTATAAGTCGGTTTAAATTAACTACCTTATGATGTCTTTAACACCTATAACGAATAAAAACATGACCGGAGATATAGAACTACTAAAACGAAAGCGTTTGCAGGACGCCATTGTGATGTCTTCATGCGTCAAGCGCACTGTTGAAAAGGACGGTCCTTCCGCTCCAGGGTCTATATATAGGGCCCAGATTGCGCAATCCACTCCATTCAAAATCTCCCCGCTTACTGACATCTAGAGGAAGACGTATGCAGTGCATGTACCCTCATAGCTTGCATGGGGACTTATAAACTGATCTCAGAACAGGGACCTCGATTTCTGAAATCTCACTCCCTGACAGGAAAAGTGCTGCAGAATGAGTTCTGTTTCACTCAGAGAAATAATTCAAACGGTTTTAGAAACTAGAGAGTGTTTTCTATCCAATAGTAATAATAATATGCATATTGTACGAGCAAGAATTGAGTACGAGGCAGTTTAATTTGGGAACACATTTTTCCAAAGTCGAAATAGCACCCCCCATAGGCTCAAGAGGCTAAATAATTCAGTAAATCACTTGACAAAAATTAGGTAAGCATAAAACAGTCAACAACTTCAGGACTACAGACCCCCAGAAATTGTCAGTCCGCCTTCTAGTGGCGAAAGTAAGAACTGCAGAAAATGCACGGTCAAATAGGAGAATAATATATATTTTTATAGAGGCACACTGAAACAAGAAACGGGACACGGTGTGTAAATGATAACACATCAGTGCAGGAAATGAATACATGGATTAAATTTACTGGAAGTGAATGCTGGAATTAAACAATTAACTATGTAAATGAGCAAAAGCTGTATGCATTAAGGAAATAGACACCTGGCTCAAATAGAAGCCTGTCTCTAATAAAGGCCTGTTGTGTTCAGTGAATTAAGCAAATAACCACCCGGGCTATTAATTGAAGTTTTACGGTAGACATGGACCACACAGTGTCAATAGTCGATAGTGTCGATAGTTTTACGGTAGACATGGACCACACAGTGTCAATAGTCAATGGTTTTATGGTAGATGTGGACCATACAGTGTCAATAGTCGATAGTGTCGCTAGTTTTACGGTAGACGTGGACCACACAGTGTCGATAGTCGATGGTTTTATGGTAGATGTGGACCATACAGTGTCAATAGTCGATAGTGTCGCTAGTTTTACGGTAGACGTGGACCACACAGTGTCGATAGTCGATAGTGTCGCTAGTTTTACGGTAGACGTGTACCACACAGTGTCAATGGTCGATAGTGTCACTAGTTTTATGGTAGACGAGGACCACACAGTGTCAATAGTTGATAGTGTCGCTAGTTTTACGGTAGACGAGGACCACACAGTGTCGATAGTCGATAGTGTCGCTAGTTTTACGGTAGACGTGGACCACACAGTGTCGATAGTCGATAGTGTCGCTAGTTTTACGGTAGACGAGGACCACACAGTGTCAATAGTTGATAGTGTCGCTAGTTTTACGGTAGACGAGGACCACACAGTGTCAATAGTTGATAGTGTCGCTAGTTTTACGGTAGACGAGGACCACACAGTGTCGATGGTCGATAGTGTCGCTAGTTTTACAGTAGACGAGGACCACACAGTGTCGATAGTCGATAGTGTCGCTAGTTTTACGGTAGACGTGGACCACACAGTGTCAATAGTTGATAGTGTCGCTAGTTTTACGGTAGACGAGGACCACACAGTGTCAATAGTTGATAGTGTCGCTAGTTTTACGGTAGACGAGGACCACACAGTGTCGATGGTCGATAGTGTCGCTAGTTTTACAGTAGACGAGGACCACACAGTGTCGATAGTCGATAGTGTCGCTAGTTTTACGGTAGACGTGGACCACACAGTGTCAATAGTTGATAGTGTCGCTAGTTTTACGGTAGACGAGGACCACACAGTGTCAATAGTTGATAGTGTCGCTAGTTTTACGGTAGACGAGGACCACACAGTGTCGATGGTCGATAGTGTCGCTAGTTTTACAGTAGACGAGGACCACACAGTGTCGATAGTCGATAGTGTCGCTAGTTTTACGGTAGACGTGGACCACACAGTGTCAATAGTTGATAGTGTCGCTAGTTTTACGGTAGACGAGGACCACACAGTGTCAATAGTTGATAGTGTCGCTAGTTTTACGGTAGACGAGGACCACACAGTGTCGATGGTCGATAGTGTCGCTAGTTTTACGGTAGACGTGGACCACACAGTGTCGATAGTCGATAGTATCGCTAGTTTTACGGTAGACGAGGACCACACAGTGTCAATAGTCGATAGTGTCGCTAGTTTTACGGTAGACGAGGACCACACAGTGTCGATAGTTGATAGTGTCACTAGTTTTACGGTAGACGTGGACCACACAGTGCCGATAGTTGATAGTGTCGCTAGTTTTACGGTAGACGAGGACCACACAGTGTCAATAGTCGATAGTGTCGCTAGTTTTACGGTAGACGTGGACCACACAGTGTCGATAGTCGATAGTATCGCTAGTTTTACGGTAGACGAGGACCACACAGTGTCAATAGTCGATAGTGTCGTTAGTTTTACGGTAGACGAGGACCACACAGTGTCGATAGTCGATAGTGTCGCTAGTTTTACGGTAGACGAGGACCACACAGTGTCGATAGTTGATAGTGTCGCTAGTTTTACGGTAGACGTGGATCACACAGTGTCGATAGTCTTTACAACACCAGGATATCACACTTGTCTTGTGACATTCTGATGAGGGAAGAACAAACTACTACGGCAGATCCTGTGTCTTCAGCTGGCATTATAAAGCCTTCGTCCCAACTGGCATCCTATTCCCTATACAGTGCACTAGTTGTGACATGAGAAATCAGTGCACCATATAGGGAATATGGTCCTATTTGGGACACATAGCAGTACAGTAAATGATATTGTTAGTCTGTCTCTTGTGTTGAAGGTTCTAAAGCAAGCTGGCCCGGAAACCATGGTTACGCACGAGGTGTCAGCAGAGACAGCCGGCAACCTGATAGGCCAGAGAGACTTCCTGAGTGTGAGACACTTCTCCAGACAGGAGTCATGTATCTATCTGGGGGGAGCAGCCACGCACCTGGAGTCCTTCCCTCCTCAGAAAGGCTTCGTCAGGTAACAAGAACACCGGCTTTGCTCGGATAAGCCTGGCTCATAGAGTTGGATAGAGGGTGCGCTTGGACCAAAGCCTGTTTATGGCTCATAGAGTTGGATAGAGGGCACGCTTGGACCAAAGCCTGTTTATGGCTCATAGAGTTGGATAGAGGGCACGCTTGGACCAATGCCTGTTTATGGCTCATAGAGTTGGATAGAGGGCGCGCTTGGACCAAAGCCTGTTTATGGCTCATGCTGTCACAGAAGGGTCATTGCAAAGGTTATTTGATATAAAGGTTATTCTAGGTTCAGTTAATAATCATGCTGTAGGTGTCTATACATTACATTGTTAATGGAGTTTTAATGAGTGATTTTGTTTACTTGATCTGAACAGAGCGGAGGACGGACCAACGTGTATTGTCATCGAGCCCCTGGCAGACGACACAGGCAGGAGCCACTTTACGTGGCTCCTCAACATGGATGTCAAGGTAGATTTAAAAAAAAAAAAAAAAAGTTTTTATCAACTTTAATTTCGTATCCACTTCCTGAATTGAGTGACTTGAATTCAAATTGATTGACCCCAACTTGTTAGGCTACACATGGACTAGGATGTTATCACATGTCAGTTTAGATCATGAATATTCATTCAAACCTCCCCTTAAGCTTGGGCCTTTCAATTCTCCATGTCCTCGCCCTCGCCCTCCTTACCGGTCTCGGCCGGCTGCCCGACCTTGCATTCGAGGCCAAAGGCCCTTAGGATGTCCAGTGAGTACAGCAGGGTCCGTCTACTGATCACAGCCGCGAATCTCGCACTTCGCGACTTGGATAGGCCCAGTGTCCTCAGCAGATCGAAGTTTGAGGTGGGCTTAAGTAGCCTGAGTGCCAGTCTGTTTGTGCTATTGTGCCAACTCCTTGTCATTCATTGTCATGCCAAACATGTTCATATGACATATCGCACAAACAGACTGGCCCTCAGGCTACTGAAGAGGAGGTTTGAATTGATATTCAAGGCTACCATCAATGACTAAAGCTGCTGTGAAAATGACTTCTCCTTCACCCAAATACAGACAGTTGATGTTCTGAAAGAGCTGCAAAACCTGGACCCGTACAAATCAGCTGGGCTAGACAATCTGGACCCTCTCTTTCTAAAATTATCCGCCAAAATTGTTGCAACCCCTATTACTAGCCTCTTCAATCTCTCTTTTGTATCGTCGGAGATCCACAAAAAGATTGGAAAGCGGCTGCGGTCATCCCCCCCTTCAAAGGTGGAGACACTCTAGACCCAAACTGTTACAGACCTATATCCATCCTACCCTGCCTTTCTAAAGTCTTCGAAAGCCAAGTTATCAAACAGATCACCGACCATTTCGAATCCCATTTCGAGTCCTAAACGATATCATATCCACCATCAATAAAAGACAGTACTGTACAGCCGTCTTCATCGACCTGGCCAAGGCTTTTGACTCTTGTCAATCACTGCATTAATAGCCTTGGTTTCTCAAATGACTGCCTCGCCTGGTTCACCAACTACTTCTCTGGTAGAGTTCAGTGTGTCAAATCAGAGGGCCAGTTGTCCGGACCTCTGGCAGTCTTTATTGGGGTGCCACAGCGTTCAATTCTCGGGCCGACTCTTTTCTCTGTATACATCAATGATCAATGACGCTCTTGCTGCTGGTGATTCTCTGATCCACCTCTACGCAGACGACACCATTCTGTATACTTCTGGCCCTTCTTTGGACACTGTGTTAACAAACCTCCAAATGAGCTTCAATGCTAGTAAAACTTAAACCGATTGCTGCCCGCACCCGCCCGCCCGACTAGCATCACTACTGTAAACTACTGTAAACTCTCCTTCCAGACTCACATTAAGCATCTCCAATCCAAAATTAAATCTAGAATCGGCTTCCTATTTCGCAACAAAGCCTCATTCACTCATGCTGCCAAACATACCCTTGTAAAACTGACTATCCTGCCGATCCTTGACTTCGGCGATGTCATTTACAAAATAGCCTCCAACACTCTACTCAGACATCCAGTTTGCTATCACAGTGCCATCCATTTTGTCACCAAAGCCCCATATACTACCCACCACTGCGACCTGTATGCTCTCGTTGGCTGGCCCTCGCTACATATTCGTCGCCAAACCCACTGGATCCAGGTCATCTATAAGTCTTTGCTAGGTAAAACCCTGCCTTATCTCAGCTCACTGGTCACCATAGCAGCACCCACCCGTAGCACGCGCTCCAGCAGGTATATCTCACTGGTCATCCCCAAAGCCAACAACTGCTTTGGCTGCCTTTCCTTCCGGTTCTCTGCAGCCAATGACTGGAACAAATTGCAAAAAATCACTGAAGCTGGAGACTTATATCTCCCTCTCTAACTTTAAGCATCAGCTGTCAGAGCAGCTTACCGATCACTGTACCTGTAGACAGCCCATCTGTAAATAGCACACCCAACTACCTCATCCCCATATTGTTATTTATCTTTTTGCTCTTTTGCACCCCAGTATCTCTACATGCACATCATCATCTGCACATCTATCACTCCAGTGTTAATGCTAAATTGTAATTATTTCACCTCTATGGCCTGTTAATTGTCTTACCTCCCTAAACTTCTACATTTGCACACACTGTACATAGAAAAATATATTGTGTTATTGACTGTACGTTGTTTATGTGTAACTCTGTGTTGTTGTTTTTTGTCGCACAGCTTTGCTTTATCTTGTCCAGGTCACAGTTGTAAATGAGAACTTGTTCTCAACCAGCCTACCTGGTTAAATAAAGGTGAAATCAAAAATTAAATAATAATAAAAAGGACCTATAGCAGTCAGTCAATGTTCCCACAGCTAAAGCTGCTCCTCCATTCTCTACAAGCTCAAAATATCAACATGTTTTGCTGACAGATCCATTTGCCAATAGGGTTTTCACACACTCACATATATTTACACACACACAAACACACACACACACACACACACACACACACACACACACACACACACACACACACACACACACACACACACACACACACACACACACACACACACACACACACACACACACACACACACACACACACACACACACACACACACCTGGCTCCTGCTGCTGCCATTAGGGTTGGCATCAACATCTTTCTCTAAAACACTTCCTGTCAAATGAAGCTAAGCATGATGTTTCACAGGAAATGACCTGTCACTTTCAGCTGCTGGAACCTTCTATAGGTCTTCAGGTTGCTAAGACTGCTGTACTGATACGTTATAGAACTTCCTTAGAAGAACATGTATGATGAAGCAAGACCATCCAATGAAATGCAAGTACACAAATGCTGCTGTGCCGGGAATGGACCAGCACTGAAGCAGCAGCTGTCTTACTGAGGCACTGCTGCCATAGCGTGCACTTTACCATTTTTCATAAGACTAAACAAGACAAATACAAATCAATGTTCCAATCCTTTCACCATGTTGACACCTCATTTACACATAGGATGAGACATGGTCTACCTTCATCACCATGATAACACCTCATTTACACATAGGGTGAGACATGGTCTACCTTCATCACCATGTTGACACCTCATTTACACATAGGATGAGACATGGTCTACCTTCATCACCATGTTGACACCTCATTTACACATAGGGTGAGACATGGTCTACCTTCATCACCATATTGACATAGGGTGAGACATGGTCTACCTTCATCACCATGTTGACATAGGGTGAGACATGGTCTACCTTCATCACCATATTGACATAGGGTGAGACATGGTCTACCTTCATCACCATGACGACACCTCATTTACACATAGGATGAGACATGGTCTATCTTCATCACCATGTTGACATAGGGTGAGACATGGTCTACAGTGGTTGCTCCACTAAAAGTTTTGCTATTATGCTGCGGTACTTAGAGGTCATTTGTGGTTTAGTACGGTACCCTGCGTCACCACTTCATTGCTCCAGACCACCACAAGGGGGAGTTAGAGCACTGATTATGCTTTTGGGTCCTACTGTGTCTCTAACTGACAATGAATGGGCGACATAAACCTAAATAGAAACTGATAATTGTGCACGACTTCGGTATTACTTACTAAAACTGTTGTTACACTAAGGTTTTTATTATTTTATTTTGTTAGGATTATTTTGCTCTTACTGTAGTACTGTAGTCTACTCCCGACCGTCACGTTGTACAGCGTCATATTTTCCGTTCCATCCTGACGGAAACCCAGAGGGTTTTACGTTTTTTCTTGGAGGAGAAACACCATAATATTAATCAAATTAATTAAGCAGGTACCAGTTAAAAGTTTGGACACCTACTCATTCCAGGGTTTTTCTTTATTTTTACTATTTTCTACATTGTAGAATAATAGTGAATACATCACAACAATGAAATAACACATATGGAATCAGTTAAGAACACATTCTTATTTACAAGGTCAGCCTACTCCTTTCTCCCCGTCTGGGAATTGAACCCCGGTCTCCCACGTGCCCGCATGACACAGGGATTCCTTGGCTAAATAGCCCAGCGCTTTAGCCTACTCCGGAACATCACGTTGTACCGCGACATATTTTCCATCCCCTCATAACGGAAACCCAGAGGGTTTTTCGTTTTTCTTAGAGTAGAAACAACACAATATTAATCTAATTAATTAAGCAACATTTCTTAAAATCAGTCCCATATACTATGCTCTTACCAAAAAAAGTTTTAAATTCTCTAGTACAGCCACTATTGAAGGCTATCAAATGCTTCTCAAAGATGCCCTCTGGTGGTCAAACTAGAACTAACCAGCATTAATGGTACCAGTAGTTGGCACTTAAATAACGTGCCATAGAATTCTGCGGCACTACGCAAGCTGTGCTGCAGTACCCCGCAACTTTTAAAGAACGAACCATTGTACCTTCATTACCATGATGACACCTAATTTACACATATGGTGAGATATGGTCTACCTTCATTAGAACGCTGCTCTCACTGCCACTGTATCTATGTACAGTGCAGTGCCTTTGGAAAATATTCAGACCCCTTGACTTTTTCCACATTTTGTTAGGTTACAGTCTTATTCTAAAATGTCTTAAATTGTAATTTTTTTCTCATCAATCTACACACAATTTGTTTTTTATTTAACCTTTATTTAACCAGGTAGGCTAGTTGAGAACAAGTTCTCATTTACAACTGCGACCCGGCCAAGATAAAGCAAAGCAGTGCGACACAAACAACAACACAGAGTTACACTTGAAATAAACAAGCGTACAGTCAATAACACATAGAAAAGTCTGTATACAGTGTGTGCAAATGAAGTAAGATTAGGGAGGTAAGGCAATAAATAGGCCAATAGTAGCGAAGTAATTGCAATTTAGCAAATTAACACTGGAGTGATAGATGAGCAGATGGTGATGTGCAAGTAGAAATACTGGTGTGCAAAAGAGCAGAAAAGTAAATAAAAACAATATGGGGATGAGGTAGGTAGATTGGATGGGCTATTTACAGATGGGCTATGTACAGCTGCAGCGATCATTTAGCTGCTCAGCTAGCTGACGTTTAAAGTTAGTGAGGGAAATATAAGTTCTCCCATCTCCACAGAGGAACTCTGGAGCTCTGTCAGAGTGACTATTGGGTTCTTGGTCACCTCCCTGACCAAGGCCCTTCTCCCCTGATTGCTCAGTTTGGCCAGGTGGTCAGCTCTAGGAAGAGTCTTGGTGATTCCAAACTTCTTCCATTTAAGAAAGATGGAGGCCACTGTGTTCTTGGGGACGTTAAATGCTGCAGAAATGTTTTGTTGATCTTCCCCAGATCTGTGCCTCGACGCAATCCTGTCTCGGAGCTCTACGGACAATTCCTTATTTACTGCTGCTCTTTAATGATTTGTTATTCTTATCTCTTACTTTTTAATCTTTTTTTTCTTAAAACTGTGTTGTTGTTAAGGGCTTATAAGTAAGCATTTCACTGTAAGGTTTACACCTGTTGTATTCGGCGCATGTGACAAATAAAATGTGATTTGAAGATTGAATATGTATGTATTGTATTGTCAGGGCTGGCTGCCAAAGTCAATCGTCAATCAAGCGTTGCCGCGAGCGCAGGTGGATTTCACCCGGTGTCTGCGCAGACGGCTGGCCGAGGGACCTACTCAGCGACACACAAACCACCATGCTCCCACAGTGTCTAGAGCCAGACAACCACCGCACACACTCTCTGACACACACTAAGTGGAGTTGAGTGCTTGGGAGTAGAGACAGAGACAGAGAGAGACTTAGAGAGAGACTGAAGGACCTGGCTGCCATTCACACACACAGAGAGAGACAGAACCTTCTGCAGGCTGGATCTGGCCTTTCACTAGTAGCACCCAGACACCCAGAGGAGAGCCACCCACCGCTGTGAAGACATGCCAGGGTGCCCTCTCTTTCAGGGTGTGTGACAGACACACACATCTACACACACACACACTACACACATACACTAAAGCTCAATCCATCCAAACTATTTTGTGAAAAAGTATCATATCTAAATCTGAAACGTAATAGACTACACATTGCAAGAATAGATCACATATCTGAACAGAATGTGTAATTTTGCCGCCTGTTAAAGACCCAAAAACAATATTTCAAATGAAAATTAGTTATTATTACCTACTTTAGCCATATTTTATTTTTGCCAAAACAGTAGTGTGTAGTTCCAATAGTTAGCTACACCGCTACATGGTAAAACAGTAGTGTGTAGTTCCAGTAGTTATCTACACCGCTACATGGTAAAACAGTAGTGTGTAGTTCCAGTAGTTATCTACACCGCTACATGGTAAAACAGTAGTGTGTAGTTCCTGTAGTTATCTACACCGCTACATGGTAAAACAGTAGTGTGTAGTTACAGTAGTTATCTACACCGCTACATGGTAAAACAGTAGTGTGTAGTTCCAGTAGTTAGCTACACCGCTACATGGTAAAACAGTAGTGTGTAGTTCCAGTAGTTAGCTACACCGCTACATGGTAAAACAGTAGTGTGTAGTTCCAGTAGTTATCTACACCGCTACATGGTAAAACAGTAGTGTGTAGTTCCAGTAGTTAGCTACACCGCTACATGGTAAAACAGTAGTGTGTAGTTACAGTAGTTATCTACACCGCTACATGGTAAAACAGTAGTGTGTAGTTCCAGTAGTTAGCTACACCGCTACATGGTAAAACAGTAGTGTGTAGTTCCAGTAGTTAGCTACACCGCTACATGGTAAAACAGTAGTGTGTAGTTACAGTAGTTAGCTACACCGCTACATGGTAAAACAGTAGTGTGTAGTTCCTGTAGTTAGCTACACGGTAAAACAGTAGTGTGTAGTTCCAGTAGTTAGCTACACCGCTACATGGTAAAACAGTAGTGTGTAGTTCCAGTAGTTAGCTACACCGCTACATGGTAAAACAGTGTGTAGTTCCTGTAGTTAGCTACACCGCTACATGGTAAAACAGTAGTGTGTAGTTCCTGTAGTTAGCTACACGGTAAAACAGTAGTGTGTAGTTCCAGTAGTTAGCTACACCGCTACATGGTAAAACAGTAGTGTGTAGTTCCAGTAGTTAGCTACACAGCTACATGGTAAAACAGTATTGTGTAGTTCCAGTAGTTAGCTACACCGCTACATGGTAAAACAGTAGTGTGTAGTTACAGTAGTTAGCTACACCGCTATATAGCAATATAATTAACTACTGAAAACACCACCAAGATTTGAATTTAGTTCAACTACCAGGCTACTGCAAAATGTAGTTACATTACTAGTTGAATTACATGTAGTTCACTACTACCCAACACAGCACTTGCGCACGCATGCACACACACACACACACACACACACACACACACACACACACACACACACACACACACACACACACACACACACACACACACACACACACACACACACACACACACACACACACACACACGCAGAGAGGTCTGGCCGTCTGAGAGAACAAGCTGAGAGAATAATAGGAATTGATGAATAATATACTGTACCAGTATCCAGGCTGCATCACAACTGGCCGTGATTGGGAGTCCCATAGGGCGGCGTAAAATTGGCCCAGCGCCGCCAGGGTTTGGCCGGTGTAGGCCGTCATTGTTGATAAGAATTTGTTCTTAACTGACTTGCCTAGTTAAATAAAGGTTAAATAAAAAAATATATATATAATAATAAACCACACAAACCTCATGACTATGTATTTCTATGTCTTCTGTAAGTCTGCAACTGCCTGAAACACTTCCAAAAGAAATGCCTTTCAGTCTACTATCAGATGCAATATTAGTAGCTGACTGTACAGTATGATGTGGTGCATTCTGGAGAGGAAAATAAAATAACCTTAATGTCTTCAAATATTGTTTCCAGCAGAGTTTTTTCAAAAACACTCCTCTTTCTACATTTCCATTTCATAAATATAATGTTAATAAAGCACAGAGAAGAGGAGGAACTGCAACGCTGCTGGGTTTTTCACGCTCAACAGTTTCCCGTGTGTATCAAGAATGGTCCACCACCCAAAGGCCATCCAGCTAACTTGACACAACTGTGGGAAGCATTGGATTCAACTTGGGCCAGCATCCCTGTGGAACGCTTTTGACACCTTGCAGAGTCCATGCCCTGATGAATTGAGGCTGTTCTGAGGGCAAAAGGGGGTGCAACTCAATATTACGAAGGTGTTCCTAATCAAATCAAATGTATTTATATAGCCCTTCTTACATCAGCTGATATCTCAAAGTGCTGTACAGAAACCCAGCCTAAAACCCCAAAGAGCAAGCAATAGAAGCACGGTGGCTAGGAAAAACTCCCTAGAAAGGCCAGAACCTAGGAAGAAACCTAGAGAGAAACCAGGCTATGAGGGGTGGCCAGTCCTCTTCTGGCTGTGCCGGGTGGAGATTATAACAGAACATGGCCAAGATGTTCAAATGTTTATAAATGACCAACATGGTCAAATAATAATAATCACAGTGGTTGTCGAGGGTGCAACAGGTCAGCACCTCAGGAGTAAATGTCAGTTGGCTTTTCATAGCCGATCATTGAGAGTATCTCTACCGCTCCTGCTGTCTCTAGAGAGTTGACAACAGCAGATCTGGGACAGGTAGCACGTCCGGTGAACAGGTCAGGGTTCCATAGCCGCAGACAGAACCGTTGAAACTGGAGCAGCAGCACGGCCAGGTGGACTGGGAACAGCAAGGAGTCATCATGCCAGGTAGTCCTGAGGCATGGTCCTAGGGCTTAGGTCCCCCGAGAGAAAGAAAGAATTAGAGAGAGCATACTTAAATTCACACAGGACACTGGAGAAATTCTCCAGATATAACAGACTGACCCTAGCCCCCAGACACATAAACTACTGCAGCATAAATACTGGAGGCTGAGACAGGAGGGGGCAGGAGACACTGTGGCCCCATCCGATGATACCCCCGGACAGGGCCAAACTGGCAGGATATAACCCCACCCACTTTGCCAAAGCACAGCCCCCACACCACTAGAGGGATATTCTCAACCACCAACTTACCATCCTGAGACAAGGCCGAGTATAGCCCACAAAGATCTCCACCACAGCACAACCAAAGGGTGGAGCGCCAACCCAAACAGGAAGACCACGTCAGTGACTCAACCCACTCAAGTGACGCACCCCTCCTAGGGACGGCATGGAATAGCACCAGTAAGCCAGTGACTCGGCCCCTGTAATAGGGTTAGAGGCAGAGAATCCCAGTGGAGAGAGGGGAACCGGCTAGGCAGACAGCAAGGGCGGTTCGTTGCTCCAGTGCCTTTCCGTTCACCTTCACACTCCTGGGCCAGACTACACTCAATAATAGGACCTACTGAAGAGATGAGTCTTCAATAAAGAATTAAAGGTTGAGACCGAGTCTGCGTCTCTCACATGGGTAGGCAGACCATTCCATAAAAATGGAGCTCTATAGGAAAAAGCCCTGCCTCCAGCTGTTTGCTGTTTGCTCCAGCTGTTTGCTCTAGGGACAATTAGGAGGCCTCCGTCTTGTGACCGTAGCGTACGTGTAGGTATGTACGGCAGGACCAAATCGGAAAGATAGGTAGGAGCAAGCCCATGTAATGCTTTGTAGGTTAGCAGTAAAACCTTGAAATGAGCCCTTGCCTTAACAGGAAGCCAGTGTAGGGAGGCTAGCACTGGAGTAATATGATCACATTTTTTGGTCAGGATTCTAGCAGCCATATTTAGCACTAACTGAAGTTTATTTAGTGCTTTATCCGGGTAGCCGGAAAGTAGAGCATTGCAGTAGTCTAACCTAGAAGTGACAAAAGCATGGATACATTTTTCTGCATCAATTTTGGACAGAACATTTCTGATCTTTGCAATGTTACGTAGATGGAAAAAAGCTGTCCTTGAAACAATCTTGATATGTTCGTCAAAAGAGAGATCAGGGTCCAGAGTAACACCGAGGTCCTTCACAGTTTTATTTGAGACGACTGTACAACCATCAAGATGAATTGTCAGATTCAACAGAAGATCTCTTTGTTTCTTGGGACCTAGAACAAGCGTCTCTGTTTTGTCCGTGTTTAAAAGTAGAACGTTTGCAGCCATCCACTTCCTTATGTCTGAAACACAGGCTTCCAGGGAGGGCAATTTTGGGGCTTCACCATGTTTCATTGAAATGTACAGCTGTGTGTCATCCGCATAGCAGTGAAAGTTAACATTATGTTTTCGAATGACATCCCCAAGAGGTAAAATATATAGTGAAAACAATAGTGGTCCTAAAACGGAACCTTGAGGAACTCCAACATTTACAGTTGACACAACTAAGTCCTAATGTTTGTACAGTCAGCGTATTTTGAGTTCTGATGGGGTACGACAGTTGAACTAAGCTAATGAGGCACAAGTTATATTCATCAGGAATCAATGGGTATACAGTGGGGAGAACAAGTATTTGATATTTATGTCATGCAATAAAATGCAAATTAACTACTTAAAAATCATACAATGTGATTTTCTGGATTTTTGTTTTAGATTCCGTCTCTCACAGTTGAAGTGTACCTATGATAAAAATTACAGACCTCTACAGACCTCTACATGCTTTGTAAGTAGGAAAACCTGCAAAATCAGCAGTGTGTCAAATACTTGTTCTCCCCACTGTATATAATAATAGGCAAAATCATCAATATTTAGAAGTCTAAAAAGTGATGTATCAACTGCAGATTGTCCCTTTAAGAAGTGGTCTGGGTATGAACTGAATCCTACAGTTAGCATAAAAAAAGGTTTGAACATGGGAAAAAGGATTTGATATTTGGTATTGTCCTAATCTTTTCCACCAGCTAATTAGCTCTCGACTCGGACCAAGATGATGCAAAAAAGACGACAACTTTTCCATTTTTCTTTCAAACGTTTTTTTTCTCCCTACTATTTAAAAATTTAATAAATATTAACATTTAAAGCTTTTCATTCATGTATATACAAGAACTATACAATACACATAATGATGTTATGAACTGCAAGACAGGAATGAGGTAATGCACAACTTGAAACTGCATGACATCAGACCAACCACTCTGCAGACTTACAGCATTCTCTCTACTTCTCGACTGACATCATTATACTTTACATTCTGTTGGCTGGCTGTTAGTTTCTTAGAGAATAATATGCTGCTGAAATGTACACTATATACAATATTACTTGAAAAATATAGCACTTACAAAAAAATATCAAGAATGGTTTTCTTTTTATCTTTTAAAGCATATGTGAGTTTTTCCACAAAGGTAATGTGCATGCTACAGTGGGGTTGGCTTTACAAACAGACTTGACCTGTTGACCTTTAGACGACCTCTGAGGTCAATCTCTTGTAAATGGTTGTTTGGGAAGCAAGTCAACAATAAGAGCACCAATGGGGAGAGGTTACAAAGCTCCCTGGAGGAAGTGACATCATCACCAAGACACTGCGACATCATCACCAATACATTGTGACATCATCTCCAAACTTGTGACCTCACCAATACTTGTGACATCATCACTTCAACTTGTGACAGCCCCCAAAGTTAAGGTTTTTGGGCGTGCCACACAATATCTTCACAATATTAAGTTCAATAAGTAGTTCTGATGCACTTTCAAAATATGTTTGCACAACTGTACACAGATCAGGAAGTAATATGGTAGAAATGCAGTCGTCACATTGTTTAACATGTCTTGTAGTCATTTAGTTCCAGCACCATTTTATTTTCTTGTTTTTTATTCCATGTATTAACTGAAGCAGAGAGGGCTGAGTGATGCAGTGCAAATGCATAGAGATCACTCTGCTGGTTCGATGAGGTAACCATTACTGGTCTAAGTCCACTGGCTTGGATTTTTTTTTATTTTACATTTATGTTAATTTTATTCTGCAGCAATCGGTTGAGAGTCCTCAGTCCAGGATAATCCATCAGATGGTTGTAATAATGTTGTAACAATGTTGTAAATAAAGTTGTCACATTGTCATATTGTAACATTGTCACATTGTAACGCTTGTAACACTCTAATGCTGTAACAACATTGCACTAACGTTGAGCTGACAGAAGTCATGGTGGACCAATATTACTGAGCAGCAAGTCCCAGGATAAGTCAGTTATCTGTCAGCACATGGGACAGGGTTCTGGTTGTTCTGGTTCTGTGAGCTGAGTCCGATCCTACATCCTCCCTTCTTGACCTGGCAGCAGCAACGCAAGCCACAGTTCCAGCAGGCCCGGGGTTCAGGGCCGGGCCGGCGGATTGGCCTAAAGAGCGGTTGTTTGGATTGCTGTGCTCTTTAGATGGCGATAAAGCAGGGTCTCCATTGGAGTCTGGAGCAGCGTTGGATCGGAGCCGGGGCCGGAGAGGCGGGCTGGGACCTGGAGGTAGAGAAGGGAGCCCAGGGACCGAGTCTCCATCCCCGACCCCAAAGGAAGGACCCTGGGGAACGACGGCACCCGCGCGACGGTGAGGTGGTCAGGCCCTGAGCAGTGGAGCGAGGCCGTCTAGGGGTCTTAGTGGTTCGGGATGGGCTCTGGGTGGGGTGGGGAGCGGGGAGTCTGATGGTAGGGTGGTGGAGGCGGTGGGGTTGGGCTGGGTAGAGGTCTCCTGGTCTGGGCCAGTCTCAGAGTCTGAGTTCGAGGATCCAACAGTCTTGTGGAGGTCTGGGGATGGAGAGAAGAGGGTGGTGAAGCCTTCCTTCTTGTTGCAGGACTCACAGCACAGCTTGTTGTAGCCAGGAATGGAACAGTAACGGGCTAGGACCTCCATCTGGCAGAATATAGACTTGTCTCCAAGACATGGCTCATCTGTGGGGCGAGAGCAGAGTCAGAGTCAGACACATTACTGCTCTTA